>NW_005371832.1:915963-938826 GCF_000412655.1 Myotis brandtii | reverse complement strand
GATGGAAGTGCAGTGGAGAGGCGGGGGGGACTTGTGCACACCCTGGTTTGCAACTGTTGCAGGCGTGGGGGGGGGGACTGGGGGGGGGGGGGTGTTGGGGGGGGGGGAAGAGGAACAAATGTAATCTGAACAATAAAGATTTAATTAAAAAAAAAAGGACTATGCATGCATATTAGCATAACCAATGGACAAAGACACTGGGGCAGTGGGGACTTGCCCTCAGGGATGGGAGTGGCTGGGGGGGGGATCAATGGGGAGAAAGGAGACATATGTAATACTTTAAACAAAAATAATAATTTCCAAAATAAAAAAGATTATACATAGTCTTTGCATATAACCCCAAACTTGTCAGAAAAACAAAAAAACAATTCATAGTAGCAAAAATACTTGAGTATGAGAAGCTAAAATTATTTTTGCATAAGCAAACTATATAATAACTTGAGGCCCGGTGCACAAATTTGTGCACGGGTAGGGTCCAGCAACCCACCCTGATCGGGGCCAATTGGGCCGGCCGGGGAGAAGGGACGCGGGAGGTTGGCCAGCTGGCCCTGCCCCCTGGTCGAACTCCCAGTCAAGGGGACAATTTGCATATTAGCCTTTTATTATACAGGATGAAAGATGCCATGAGGTGACCACTTTGTGTTAGATGGGTTCATGCATCTTGGAGAAGCAACATACATTCTATATATAAGGACATTAGATTAGTCAAAGATATCTAGAGTATTAGTACATGTCCACTGATAAATGGATGAAGAAAATGTGAGAAACACACACATACACACATGAACATTACTCAACCACACACACACAAAAAGGAAAATCTTGCCATTTGTGGCAACATTAATGAATTTGAGGGCATTAAATTAAATGAAATACGTCAGAGAAAGATATATAACGGGTCATTTCACTTATACATGGAACTTAAAAAAAAAACACAAGAAAAAGGTACACACCCAAGTTCGGCAGACTGGTGGTGGCCAAAGGTGGGGGTGAGGGTGGGAGGGTGAAATGGGTGAAGGGAGTCAAAAGATATAAACTTCTGGTTATAAAATAAATAAGTTCTGGGGAAATCTAATGTACAGCATGGTGACTATTGTAAATAATAATGTATTGCATATTTGAAAATTGCTAGGAGAGTAAAAGGTGTTCTCATCACAAGAAAAAAAATTTGTTGTAAATATGTATGATAACAGATGTTAAGCAGATTTATTGTGGTGATTATTTCATAATATACACAAATATTGAATAATTATGTTGTATACCTGAAACAAATATGTAATATGTCAATTATGCCTAAATAAATACATAAATAAATAAAATATACATGTAAAAAGACTGAAGACCTTTTTCATCATTGAGCTATTTTGCCTTCAAGTTTAGAATTTAAAACATAATAAAGAGAAGCAAAATCCTAACTTTCTTGGTAATAGTCAGGATAGTAGTTAACCTGGGATGGGGCATAAAGGAGGATTACACAAGGAACTTTTATACTTATAGAATGGTTACCCCAGCTTTAATTTTACTAGTCTCTAAAATGTATGTATGCTTTTAAATATATTTCATATATTATATTTCACAATAAAAAATAAAAACTAGAAAGAATAAAAAATACATTTCCAAAGTATGACAAAACACTGTTTAATCTTAGATGGAGGGAGAGACAAAATAAACAGAGCTCTATTATTCTAAGTGTTCTAAGGTTACTTCAGATTATGTTTGCAACAGCTTGGTTCAGTCATGGAAAAATTGCCATTGG
This sequence comes from Myotis brandtii, assembly GCF_000412655.1. Lineage (NCBI taxonomy): Eukaryota > Metazoa > Chordata > Mammalia > Chiroptera > Vespertilionidae > Myotis > Myotis brandtii. Next base: position 937,070 of record NW_005371832.1, on the reverse strand, counting down.
ATTCCACTCAATCCCAAGAGTCATTACTTTTCTTTGTTGGTCAGTTGTTATAAAGGGTGCCACTGGTTCACTGGGAGCCACTCTTTATGATCATGAAATCTGAAGGTTATAAGGAATTTCAGAAGGCTTCACTCCAAACACGTTCATCTCCAGAGAAGGGAACATTAGACCCCTTAGCTTCCAAACAACATGTTTTCCCTGCTCTGCTCCCAGCTGTTATTATTATTCACCAATGTGACACAAAGAAAGGGGCCGAGCCCATTCTTTCAATTGCCTTGCAATAGTGACTAGAGAAAAGGTGGATTTATATCAATCATCAGCAATCTGTCAAAGAGTTAATATGTACCCCAAAAGATGCTAGCACCTACAGAGGAACCCAGTCCTCAGTCAAAGAAGGCACTCCATCAACATATGTTGTAAGTGATTTTATTGAAAAGTATAAAACAGGGTTTCAGCCCTACAGACTTTACATATAAATGAAAAATGCCAAATAATTCTTAGTCAGCATGGAATTCAGTGGTGTTCTGGGGCAAACTACATAATACAAACTATAAGATAGAGAAATAAGACAAAAGGTTGATGTAGTATGGAGTAAATGCATGAAGGGGTCTTGGAAGAGAATTGAGAATTGAAAAAATGGTAAAGAAAGCATTCTATGATTTCTCAAAGGAACCTGTTGACAATTTTATACCTGCTCCTCCTTTCTATATTATTTAAAAATTTTAACAGGCATACTAATTTGTTATAAATAGTTTTACCTGTTATAATTATATCTGGGGAAAGAGTTCCCACCTCCCCCACATGGAACTTTTGGAGCCTATTGAGAAGGCAACAGGAGGAGGAAAAAGAAACCTTTTAAATGCTAATTATAGGGATCTCCGCAAGATGGCGGCATAGGTAAACACCGCAGACTGCTGCCGCAAACAACCACTTCAAAAATACAACTAAAAGACGGAACGGACATCACCCAGAACCACAGGAAGGCTGGCTGAGGAGAGACTCTTCAACTAGAAGGAAAAATAACAGCACACCGAGGCTCAGAGGAGGCGCAGTGTGGAAAATACTCAGGTGCGGAGGTGCGCGCGCAAAGCGGGCTGGTGGCTGAGAGCGCGGTTGTCGTTTTCGGTCAGGGGGGAGTCTCAGACTCTGAGCTCCAGATACGGGCGAATCGCTGGGGACTCGGACTCAAACGGGAGAAGCGGGAGTGTCTGGCATCAGTTGGAAGGCAGCTTTCTCTCCGAGGTTTGCAGCGGTTCCTGGGGTTCTGAGAAGCAGAGCCTCTGGGAACGGGACTGAGGGCAGCCATAACTGCTCCCTCCGCCCGCCTGCCCTGTTGATCCCGCCCCGCCCAAGCCCTGCGCAGAGCCATTTGCCGGATCGCCTCAGGCAAAGGCTAGATTAGCACCTCCCCAGAGGACAGAAGTTTTCCGCGGCAGACACAGCTGATTCACACAGCCAGTCGGCCTGGTGGTCAAATCCCTCTAGTATTAACTACAACAATCAAGGCTCAACTAGAACAAGACTGCGCACAAAGACCACTAGGGGGTGCACCAAGAAAGCATAAAAAATGCGGAGACAAAAAAACATGACAGAAATGGAGGATATAGAGCTAAAAATCGCAATTTTGAGGGCTTGCAAAAATGTGCTAGAAGCTGTCAATAAACTTGAGGAGAGAGTCACGAAAACTAATGAGACCCTCGATGCTATGATAAAGAACCAACTAGAAATTAAGCATACACGGACTGAAATAAAGAATATTATACAGACACCCAATAGCAGACCAGAGGAGCGCAAGAATCAAGTCAAAGATTTGAAATGCGAAGAAGCAAAAAACACCCAACCGGAAAAGCAAAATGAAAAAAGAATCCGAAAATACGAAGATAGTGTAAGGAGCCTCTGGGACAGCTTCAAGCGTACAAACATCAGAATAATTGGGGTGCCAGAAGATGAGAGACAGCAAGATATTGAAAACCTATTTGAAGAAATAATGGCAGAAAACTTCCCCCACCTGGTGAAAGAAATGGACTTACAGGTCCAAGAAGCGCAGAGAACCCCAAACAAAAGGAATCCAAAGAGGACCACACCAAGACATATCATAATTAAAATGCCAAGAGCAAAAGACAAAGAGAGAATCTTAAAAGCAGCAAGAGAAAGAGACTCAATTACCTACAAGGGAATACCCATACGACTGTCAGCTGATTTCTCAACAGAAACTTTGCAGGCCAGAAGGGAGTGGCAAGAAATATTCAAAGTGATGAATAGCAAGAACCTACAACCAAGATTACTTTATCCAGCAAAGCTATCATTCAGAATTGAAGGTCAGATAAAGAGCTTCACAGATAAGGAAAAGCTAAAGGAGTTCATCACCACTAAACCAGTATTATACGAAATGCTGAAAGGTATCCTTTAAGAGGAGGAAGAAGAAAAAGGTAAAGATACAAATTGTGAACAACAAACATGCATCTATCAACAAGTGAATCTAAGAATCAAGTGAATAAATAATCTGATTTACAGAATGAACTGGTGATTATAATGAATCAGGGACATAGAAAGGGAATGGACTGACTATTCTTGGCGGGGAAAGCGGAATGGGAGATGCGGGAAGAGACTGGACAAAAATCGTGCACCTATGGATGAGGACAGTGGGTGGGGAGGGAACTGGGAGGAGGGGAGTTATGGGGGGGAAAAAAGAGGAACAAATGTAACCTGAACAATAAAGATTTAATTAAAAAAAATGCTAATTATAATTCTTCAAGACAGAAACATCTTTAAATAGTAAGAGACAAATGTTCTTAGGTTTTAAAATTCACCAAAATAAAACTAGATCCCCAAATATTAGCAGGAAAAAAAAAAACCACTTAAAAATTCCATGATTGTAACCTAACACCTACACTAAACTAACAAGAACATTTGGGTGACATGAGCAATGGATAAAGGGCTCCTATTTCCAGGTACTTTAATGAGGACAGAACCATACTAGTAAGGAAAAGAACACTGGAGAAGAGATTCAGTTCTAGTTCTAAATAGATGAGTAAATGTAATTAAGCCACTTCTCAACTGAAACAGGTGTCTGTTTCCACATCTGCAAAAGGAACATGTAAGAGTCAACCTAAATTTGTTATTCTACCTGTAAACTTCCCAAAGTCATTCAGATGTCATTCTCTTATGGCAAGCTATAGGTTAGGCATTAATCCATGAGGGCAGCAAAAAACAAATGAATTTATGTACCCTAGAATTCTGCTACTGTAGCAAAATTCTGCAATTGCTATAAGCCAGCGATTTTCAAACTTTTACATCTGACGCCACAAAAAACTAATTTCTAAAATTATGTGGCACACTTTCAGCTTTGGGCTCAGAGGAGGCATAGGTGCAACTTTCTTCAGTCTTTCCGAATCCGGGTTCATCTGATACCAGCCGCCTCCACCATGCTACAGAAGTTCAATCCCAAGGGGATCAAAGTCGTATACCTAAGTCTCAATGATGATGAAGTCGGTGCCAAGTCTGCCTCAGTCCCCTAGGCTTGTCTCCAAAAAGCATTGGTGATGATATTGCCAAAGCAACCAGTGATTGGAAGGGTCTGAAGATTACAGTGAAACTAACCATTCAGAACAGAGAGGTCGAGATCGAGGTAGTGCCTTCTGCCTCTGCCCTGATCATCAAAGAACTGCCATGAGACAGAAAGAAGCAGAAAAGCATTAAGCACAGTTGAAATACCACTTTTGATGAGAATGTCAACATTGCCGGACAGATGAGGCACCGATCTAAGTTAGAGAATTCTCTGGAGCCATAAAAGAGATCCAGGGGACTGCCCAGTCTGTGGGCTGCAATGTTGATGGCTGCTACCCTCATGACATCATAGATGACATCAACAGTGGTGCAGTGGAATGCCAGGCTAGTTGAGAAGTACAAAGGAAAATATTTCAATTATAGATCATTTGACAACCAATAAAAATAAAAAAATTCTGCAGCACACCAAAAAATATATTTTTTGTCTATCTAACAACAAAAAAGGGTATAATTTTTAATTTTTTTTTCCAAAGAGAGGAAGGGAGAGGGACAGAGAGATGGAAACATAAATGATAAGAATCATTGACCAGCTGCCTCCTGCATGCCCCCTACTGGGGATTGAGCCCACATCCCAGGCATGTACCCTGACCAGAAATCAAACCGTTACCTCCTGGTTCATGGGTCAATGCTCAACCACTGAGTCACACCAGCTGGCAGTATAATTTTGACTCATTCACACCAGACAGCTATTTTTGTCATTTTTTTAATTTGACAATCTAAGGGAAAAGAGGTCAGCGCCCTTGACTAAATAGGTATTGCATGTTTTAAAAATTCTTGTGGCACAGTGTGCCATGGCACACGGGTTGAAAATCACTGCTATTAAGTCTTACGTTGAAACAGGGCATCAAAGAAATAAGCTTGAATTTTCCATGAAACATAATGCACTAAATACCTCTGCATTTACCTCTGTCCTCCCCATAACTCCACTAAAATGGAATTAAAAACATAAAATACACAAGGACAAAGAATAGAAAACAACTATAACAAAGTTTTCGGAAGCTAAAATGCAAATGGTTATTTGACTTAGTAGAGCAAAGAAAGCAAAAGCTACGAGCATGTTAAGGAAAAGCCCCAAACAAACTGAATTGTGTTGGGATAAACCAGAAAAGCTCAGAATGCGTCTGAAAGTGGAGAATGCAGGTAGGCCTAAAAAAAGGAGAACAGGGTAAAAGTTCCACCCCAAGGTTCCCTCCTTAACTCCAGGTATCCATTGTTCAGAGGACAGGAAGTGTGTTCTCTGGAAACTGAAGAGACCATATACTTAAGCACAACCATAGGCAGCTCTACGTCTAAAAATCTGGGGATTAATGGAAACCTGAAAGGTAAATATCCCCAGCTCTTTCCCCACTGAGCTCCCCAAATGTGCAGCCAGGTGTGTAAGGCAATGACTGAAGCATTCTGTCTGGAGGAGAACCTGGCCAAGAGAAAAATATCTACAAATACTGACTGCTAGAGGTAACCCCCACCCCACCCCCAAAAGTTGGGTCCCTGGCTAATCACTTTATAATGAAAACCACCAGTTAACTTTCGGGAGCCCCCAATGTGGCAAATTCAGCTTTCAGTTTTTCCATGGTTCATTCTGGAATATGAGTAAGATAGCCAAGGTTATACATTTAAGGAAATTCCATAAATAAAAAACCAAAACAAATAATCAAGGAAATAGAGATGGTACAGGAGGCTGAAGAAATATTTTTAAAATTAACATACTCAGAAGAGAACTATTTCAAAAATAGAAAACTATTAAAACTTTTGAAAATTGAAAATAGGATAGTAGGAAGAGTCTGAAGATGAAGTTTAAGACATCTTCGAGAAAGTACAGCAAAGAGACAAAAAGATAAAAAATGAAAACGATAGGAAAATTAAAGGACCCATCAGCCTATAAGTTCCAAATACAAATAGTAAGAGTTCGAGAGAGAAAGAATAGGAAAACTGGGGGAGAAGGAGGAATTTGGTTTGAATTTAAGAATTTAAGAAAAATCTCAGAAATGAAAAATCCAAATTGAAGCCCTCATGTGCCTAGCACAACAGATAAAACAAGACCTCCAGTGAGGCTGATTATCATCAGGGACAAAGATAAGATCCTAAAAGCAATCAAGACGGGGAAAAATCATGACTCTAAATACCATCACACTTTCATTATCAGTAACAGAAACAAGAAACCAATAAAACAGTATTTGTTAAACTCAAAAGAAAATACCATCCAATCTAGAATTCTATACCCAGGGAAACTATAAATCAATTATGAGAGAAAATGAAGACATTTTCACATATGTAGGTTCACAAAGAAATTTATTCCCCATGCACCCTCTTCTTAGGAACTTTATGGAAGAATTGCTTAATTAAAGTATAAACAATAAAGGAGGAAGTTATGGGGTCCAGGAAACATGGGGGTCTCAACATTGGGAGGTGAAGGAAAAACCTAGGATATGTGAGAAAGTAGATCCCAAGATCATACTGAGCAGGCCTAGAGAACAATCTGTACAGATTTTTAAAAATAGCAGTCTAAGGCCTGGCCGGTGTGGCTCAGTGACTGAGCGTCGACCTATGAACGGGGAGGTCACAGTGCGATTCCGGTCAGTCCATATGCCCGGGTTGTGGGCTCAATCCCCAGTGTGGGGCGTGCAGTAAGCAGCCAATCAATGATTCTCTTTCATCATTGATGTTTATATCTCTCCCTCTCTCTTCCTCTCTAAACTCAAAAAATCAATAAAAATATATTTTAAAAAACAGCAGTCTAAGACCAATGTTTAGAAAAATGGCATTAAATATCAAAAGAAATAACTCGAAGAGTAGAAAATGGAGGTAACTGGAGAGGCAGAACGTTGGGGGGAGCAGGTAGTATATTTTATATAGGCTTAGTATTGATAAATATTAAATTTTAAAAGACTCTTGCCCTGGCCAGGTGGCTCCATTGGTTGGAGTGTCCTCCAGTTCACCAAAAGGTTGCAGATTAATCCCCAGTGGGATGCATTTGAGAGGCAACCAATCAATGTTTCTCTCTCCCAAATCAATAAAAACATATCCTCGGGTTTGAATTGAAAAAATTTTTAAAGATTCTTGAAAGGCTAAAAAAAATGTTTTAAAATCACATCTAAAAATAACATTTCCCAAGCAAGATTTCTGAGGGGAGGGGGGGAATAATGAAAGAAAAATAAATTTTCAAGACAGAGCAATATCAAAGTCCTTGGAAAATTCTATATCTTAGCATAGAATGTGACTGAAAAAATAAGAGCAGGAAAAAATGTTGTGCATATAGATACTTACTCAAAAGTCATAACTACACCAGCAAAAAGAGAAAAATGGAAGAAAACATTTTAACGTATTATGTATTATTGGAAAAAGTTTATGGTTTATAGCTACGTCAAACACATTACAAATTAAATTTCCCTTTTCATTCAGTTAAGCAGATGCTAAACCAAAGTCAACAGAAAAACTTGATTGCATCACATTTTAGTCAGAACTGAAAACACTTAAAAAACCATGTTGCTTCCTTAGAAAAGGAAAGCACAAATACTGTGAATGTGTTGGAACAAGGGAAAAAGCATTCTGAATTGGTCTTTATCCTCTCCTAAAGACTGAACAAATAATAGTGGGATTCATGTACAAATCTGAAACAACTGCTGCCCAGCTTTCTCTAATACCCCAAGAAGTTGCATCTCAATTAGGAAATATGCTAATATGTTTTTCTCTATTCTCAAACACTTTACATCTATATTTTCTATGGCCCTTTCACAGAAAAACTGGAAGTACTTGTTTATCATCCTCTATAATAAAAGCCTAATATGCAAATCAACTGAACAGCAGAACGACCAGTTGCTATGACACACACTGACCACCAGGGGGAAGACACTCAACGCAGGAGCTGCCCCCAGCCTGCAGGCCCCAGGCCATCCAAGGCGGGTGCCAGCAGGGGCCCACCCAATCGCCCTGCCGGTCACCCCACAGATCAACCCTGATCACCAGCCAGGCCTAGGGACCTACCCATGCACGAATTTCGTGCACTGGGCCTCTAGTCTATAATAATAAAAGGGTACTATGCTAATTAGAGCAGACGTCTTCCAGACAAAGCCGCAGCAGCTGCCTGAGGCTCAGGCAAGCAGCGGATGGCAGCTGCCACTGCCAGGCCTGGCCAGAGGCTCAGGCAACCGGTGGATGGTGGCTGCCGCTGCGAGGGCCGAGACTCAGGCAGCCGTGGTGGCCGGCAGTGGCAGCAGCAGAGGTGTGATGGGGGTGCTGCCTTCCTCTGATCAGCCCAGTCACCTCCTGCAGAGGGAGGCCAGAGGCAGCAGCAGCAAGGGGGTGATGGGGGTGATGGGGGAGGTGCTTTCCCCTGATCGGCCGGTCGCCTCCCCCTGGGGAGCGGGCCTAAGCCATCAGTAGGACATCCCCTGAGGGCTCCCAGACTATGAGAGGGGGCAGGCTAGGCTGAGGGACCCCCTCCAGTGCACGAATTTTCGTGCACTGGGTCTCTAGTATTTAATATAACCTACTTAGAGTCAATGAGTGTTAAGTACGTAGTTATTGATCAAGTGATAGGCTCTTCATGGACAGGCAAGCAGAGGTGTTGCCTGCTATTTACTCAGTTTTATGACATTTGGAGCACTGTAAACAGGGGGAAACTGCTGGATTTGAGGTTTTTATAAAAATAATCTCCTATTGATTTTTGTCTAGGAGTGACTTTTATTTTGTTTTGTTTTTTTCCCCAAACATATTTTTATTGATTTCAGAGAGGGGGGAGAGGGAGAGAGACATAGAAACATCAATGATGAGAAAGAATCATTGACTGCCTGCCTCCTGCACGCCCCACACTGGTGATCATGTGGGGATCGAGCCCGCAACCCAGGCACGTATCTTGACCAGGAATTGAACCATGACCTCCTGGTTCATAGGTCGATGCTTAACCACTGAGACACCCCGGCTGAGCCAAGGGTGACTTTTAAATAGTCTAATATGCTGAAGCACTTTCTGACCAAATCTATTCTAGTAAAAACACTTGCTCTCAATTTTCAGCATAAATAAAGACAATGAGAATAGATTAGAAAGGTGGTTTAACTGTAGCATACTTCATAGCTTTCAAGTTGAATGTTTAAAAATGTTTGCTTCATCATTTCTTGCCATCAGGAAGAAAACATACTTTAAGCTTCTATATAAAGTTTGATGTTTTTTCCTTTTTGAAGTCTGAGAAAATGTGTTAATATCTCACAAAATATAACGCATAACCAAAAGTTCCTCCAGCTTAAGAAAATAAATATACTACTATGTTTATTGTTTCATGCTTACTTCACAGAAAGGAAATAGCTAACTAGGATATGAAGAAATGCTCAAACTCACTAAGAATAAGAAAATATAAATTAAAATGAGACATTATTAAATGGCAAAAATTAGAAATGTGGACAATACCAGGAGCTGGGGTGATGGGGAATACAATGCCTATGGGATGTAAACTGATACACCCATTCAACAACCTAACAATACTAATTCCACAATGCCACTGAAAACACTTAAAAAACTGTATTGCTTCCTCAGGAAAAGAAAGCACAAACACTGTGAAAGCACAAATACTGAGTCTGTATCACAAAGAAATTCTGAAACACATCCATAATGGACATGTACAAGACTGTTTATTGGTAGCATTGTTTATGGTAGCCTAGGCATCCATCACTATGGGAATGGATGCACACCATGGAATACTATGCTGCAATTAGGACCAATTAGCCAATATACATCCAAAAACATACTTAGCTCTTAAATCAATGCTAAGTGAAAAAGTAAAAACCAGAGCAAGATCTATAGCATTTTTACAGGGAGAATTCTATAGCCAAATTCTACAGTAGTATGACATAATAAGGAATTTTGGAATTAAAGATACATATAGAATCAAAGACATATAGCTAACACATTAGAAAGGGTGCTTGTGGGGTGGGAGAGGAAATTTGGCACAGGAAGGGGGCTGAACAAAGGGCCTTTATTCACCAATGCTAGACTGTGCCCAAATCACAGACTATAAAGTCCAAATTCAGAATATTTCATTTATGCATATATTAATTTATTCATTAATTTTTTTTTAAATTTGTATTTATTGATTTCAGAGAGAGAGAAGAGAGGAAAGAAACATTGATTTGTTGTTCCACCTATTTATGCATTCATTGGTTGCTTCTTGTATGTGCCCTGACCGGGAATCAAAACTGCACTTGGCGTGTCGGGATGATGCTTCAACCAAGTGAGCTAACTGGCAGGATCTATTCCATATAAATTTACTGAACACATCAAGTGCCAAGTACTATGCTTAAATATAAACTTTTCTTGTTATTTCTGCTGATGGGTTTTTTTTAAAAAAAACAAAACTCAAGAATGTTTTATATGTTTTAAGATAGGTTTCAACTGGAAGTAGAAGGGGAAAATAATTTAGATTAGAATATAGTATATACTATAGAGTAGAATATAGTATATACTCTACAGTAGGTCCTCGGGTTACGGCGGAGAGCCGTTCCTACCGCATGACGTAACGCGATTTTCGCCATAAGTCAGAACCCACCTACATAAGTACCTACGTCACTCACATGGAGCACATACACAGCAGTAATGAAGTGAAACAGTAAAAAAAAAATTAAAAGAAAGATAACAATTCCTGACCTTTACTTGTGGTAAATAAATAATAAAAAACATAAAGCACATATGTACATACATCGAAATGACAGAACTTTTTTTATATAAATAAATGGGAGATGGCGATGTAACCACGAAACGACGTACATCGAGTCCGACATAACCTGAGGACTGCCTGTGGTATGAGAAAATCACCATTCTTAAAATAGATTAATTTTATAGCATAAAAATTTATACTTACAATTTTTCCATCAAATATAAACACATCTTGAAATTCTTTAAAAAAGACAAAATTAAATAAAAAGTTGAAATACAAAAAGAAATCTAAAGCCCTACAAAATTACATTGTCACATTTCAGTTCACAGCTAAAACATCTTTTCTCATGGCTCTCAAGTGTGAGACAATTTTTTTTTTAATTTTTCTACTTTATTTGTTCTATGAAATTTCCCACAAAAAACTATTTCAACTGCTCCAGGAACACTTCTTGCCAGATTTCTGTTTTCTAAAAGATTTCACAAGCCGAATGCTGGCTGTCAATGTAGGTGTTGCAGCTAATATGGCTCATTACACAGCACTGCTAACAAAATTAACACATTCAGTGAATAGTGACATATCTATTCCATAGAAAATGATGCTTTCCCCCCAAATTACCTATTCCCCTCTTTTTTACAAACCCCAAATGTTAATTAGTATACATGATAATATTAGTAAACAAAACCAATAGCAACTCATAGGACATCATGTGTCTAGCGCTCTAAAATTATAACTCTTCAGTATTTTATTCTTTAACCCTTTGCGGTCCAATTTTATTTTTGGAATACAAACAGTCTGGTCCAAATTAATTGACGGGATTGAATGTTGAACCGGTTTGCGGTGTCGACCTCAGCCTCAACGTTGGACCTGCTCCTAGCGCCTGGTCTGTCGAGTCAGCCTCCACGTTGGACCGAAAAGGGTTAATACTAAGTGTTAGTAGGTGGGAGGATCAAAGCTGAAGAACAGGAATGGTTGGGCTAACCATCCACACGACTGGAAAAACCAAAGTCACTTGATCTGTCAGTGGGGTCTGAAGAATCATCATCGTACATAATAAAGACAACACAGGTTTACAAACGATAATATATCCTGACCAGCATGGCTCAGTGGTTGAGGTTCAACCTATGAACCAGGAGGTCAAGGTTTGATTCCGGGTGAGGGCACATGCCCGGGTTGTGGGCTTGATCCCCCAGTGAGGGGCGTGCAGGAGGCAGCCAATCAATGATTCTCTCTCATCATTGATGTTTCTATCTCTCTCTCCCTCTCCCTTCTTCTCTGAAATCAATTTTAAAAAAAGAAGATAATGTATTTTCATTGACTAATCTATAATAAAAGCATAATATGCTAATTAGACCAGATGTCCTTCCAGATGTCCTTCTGGACAACCTTCTGGATGAAGCCGTAGCGGTGGGCGGGGGCCGAGCCCCTTGCACAAATTTCATGCATCGGGCCTCTAGTAGTTAATATTGAGCTTACTATGTGTCAGTCACTGTTCTAAACATTTTATATGCATTATTTAATTAATCCTCACCACAACCCAATGAACTAGGTACTATTATTTTCTCCATTTTACAGATCATTTTTCAAATCAAATGTAAGCTTTTTCTCATTACCTTTGAAACCTCTACCAAATGGCTTCAACTTCCCTCTGTTCCCTCTTTGTTGCCATTCCAGACATTTCTGACTCAAAAATATGACTGATGTTTCTCATACGAATTAATCAGTTCTCTTCTCTGGCCAACCTCCTCCTCCTTCTCCCTTACAAGCACAAAAAAATTCCTTCATGAAGATGCTCTCTTAACTCATTCCTTACATGCTTATTAAAAGTAAAGAATACAGAAGTATCTACACTAATAAAAGGGTAATATGCTAATTAGGCCAGACATCTTCCAGACAAAGCCACAGTGACAGGGGCCGAGGCAGAGGCGGTTAGGGGCAATCAGGCTGGCAGGGGAAGGCAGTTGGGGGCGATAGGGCCAGCAGGGGAGGGCAGTTAGGGGGTGATCGGGTCGGCAGGGGAGGACAGTTGGAGGCGATCAGGCTGGCAGGGGAGCAGTTAGGGGCATCAGGCCGGCAGGCAGCGGTGGTTAGGGGCGATGAGGTAGGCAGGTAGGCGAGCAGTTAGGTCCCAGATTGCGAGAGGGTGCAGGCTGGGCTGAGGGACCTCACCCCCGACCCGTGCACGAATTTTGTGCACTGGGCCTCTAGTAGAGTATAAAAAGTGGTTACCTCCCCCTGCAAAAAAGGAACACCTCAATAACAGTCCTTAACATTTTACAAAAATAGGAATATACTATACATATCATTCTATAATGTGACTTAAAAAATAACTTTACAACGGACATCTTTCTACATCAGCATATAGAGATCCACTGTATTCTTATTTTTAAATATATTTTTATTGATTTCAGAGAGGAAGGGAGGAGAAAGAGAAACATCAATGATAAGAGCGAATCACTGATTGGCTGCCTCCTGCACGCCCCCTACTGGGGCTCCAGCCTGCAATCTGGGCACGTGCCCTTGACCAGAATTGAACTTGGGACCCTTCAGTCCACAGTCCGACGCTCCATCCACTGAGCCAAACCGGCTAGGGCTCCACTGTATTCTTAACAACTTAGTGGTATTACACTGTGGGGACCCATCATACATAATTTAACAAGTCCCTAACTGAGGAACTTCATTTTTTACTATAACAAACAATGCTATAAAGAAAAGCTGTACTACAGTTTCCATGCAAGTGTATGAATATTTTCCATAGGACAAATTTCTAGAAGTGGAATTACTTGGTCACTGGGTTCACACATTTTAAATTCCAATAGGCATTGTTAAATTTACCTCCAAGGAAACTTACATTCCCACCAACAGTGTGTGAAACTTCCAATTTTCCCACATCCTCATTCACTACTGGCTATCATCAACTTGTTTAATCTTTCAATCTAATAGGCAAAAAACAGTAATTATATGTTTTATTTTATATTTATTTAAATGATTAGGATTACTGATTTTACAGCTTAAATAGATTTTTGAATTTATTAAAAGTTGTAAATTAAGCTGAACTGCCTATGAAAATAAAAAGTATTCAAGAAGCACATTAACAATATAACTGGGGAGACTGGTAATGTCTAACCAATTTGGGATTTTTAGCATGGAGTAGACAATGAAGCCAAGCACAAATGGTTTGATTTCTTCATAAAAGCACATATCTTTCAAGTGAAATGCATTGTTGTCAGTTCTTCAAGCTATGCCATACATTTTAGAAATGTTTCTTTTGAAAGAGTATATTCAATTCCATAGTCATATATTAACTTTTTCATCTTTACTCGCAACATCTCTTTGTGTGATCAGTCCACTCAATGATTTTTTATATGTTGCTTATTAATCTGACCTTTGACCTTTTATCTAATTACACTCTTAAAGCAAGAGTGTAATTAGTATCTAGCCACGAACTCCCAACATAATTAGGACAATAATATAGGTTGTTGTATTAGAACATTAAAAGAAGTAAATGTGAGGAAAACATATAGACCCACATACGCTATGAATGCTTACACAAATGCAATGTCTTTGAATGCTGATGCACTGTCAAAGGCTAGATGTCTGATTATAATGCTACTCGCAATGATGGCTTAACTGAGCTATTCACACACTTTCTCACCTGATTTTCTTTGTGGCCACCTCCACACAACAATTTTTTGTCAGGAGGACTTTAATTAATTCTAACAGGGACTCTGACCTTATTATCCTAATAAAATTAGTATCTCTAACTGCAAAAATAAGTACCACAAATTATCTAGCACACTAGAAAGGTTTTGGCTCAAAACTAATAAATCACTAAACCCATCTCTACCATTCCTTTCATTCTCAATTAAAATTATATTTCTCACTACACAAACTGATCCTTACAACTTTTTTCAAAGTCAAAGTCTTGCCACCCTAATATGCCCACATGGCCTATCCAAGTGAGCGCATGACAGATACTACACATCACCTTTCTCATGTGTCAGAGACTGGAATAGATGGGCCAGGGGGCAGGAAAGAGCAGAACACCAATGTGACAGAGTGCTAAAACCAAGCAATAAATTATCTTTCAGTCACTCATGGCTGCATTTTGAAAAAGCTGATACAAAGCAGGGCCTATCGTTCCTTTGGAGGAATACAAGTGTCCTATGAAAGTACTTTCCTAACACATAGCAACAGTGCTGCCCTGCCACCTCTCGCATAACAGGCCCAGCAAAAGAAGGACGGTTGGGTTCTAAAGACAATGACAAGAAGCTCAGTATTCTGACAATGCGAGGGACCAGTGAAGATCAGCTTTCTGGGCTGTAAACTATGCCAGACTGTTCTGCTAATCCTCCCCAAATCCCACAACGTTGGGGTGGGGGTGGGGACAGAATAGAAAAGTCCAAAGTTGAATCAAGGACTGTTGCTCTGGATTACAGGAGGTCATAACACTCCTACTTAAATGTGGGGGGAGGGGAAGGTGCAGGGAAGGGACATACACAAAAGCCTGCATTTATTAAAAACACAAAAATAAATTTTAGCCTTGATCCTTCTGATGTGCTAACCAACATCTGCCCCCAGTCACTTGCCAGCCATGCTGCACGGAGGCACCGAGTGTCAGGCGTTTTCACACAGGGAGGCTGGAAGAGATGCTACCAGAGTGTAAATTACTAATTAGCTCAGTAGAAGACAAAGAGAGAAAATACCTGTCACAGGATGCCGTTTACAACATGACACACAATAAAAACAACCCTGCACATTTCAGAAGAGCACCTTACTTTTCAGACTTCCATTAACATGGAAATGGCAAAGGAACAGTATTATAGTCTTTAAAAACTGCCCATGCCTCAGAAACAATAATGCCTGACTGGGAAGAATGCTTTCCAAATAATTTGTAATTTTATCACCCTGATGAAAGCAAAGTGTTTTTAATTATTACAATCAACTGTAATAAGAAGCTATATTTCATCAGTTTGATGATCACTTAAAATGGGGGAAAGAAAAAAAGGCTTACAAGTGCTGTATTTTACATCTGTCAGAATATAGCTACTAGTCCTTTCACTAACATCAGACAGGGCTCATTCCGCAGGACATACCTTTACCAAAAGGACAAGCTACCATTTTAACACTAAAGACTGAGAGTGACCTGGAAGGTGGCAGTGGAGATGGGGTCAATTAAATCTCCTTATATCACAACTGAAAAGACTCCCAAAATTTAGATTATTTGGGGGGAGATAATAGAATGTTACAATATTTCTATTCATTCCCTTACCATAAGGCAAACCTATCAGTATGAATTGCAACCAATAGTCTTATACATTTTCCACTTAGATCTTTTCCATCTCCTTGAAGCTACAAAAGGATCGTCAGAATACATCTTAGGCATGGTGTTGAACAGCCCTGTGGCTCCTGTTTTCACATAATAACCTCCCATACATCATCAATACTTAGCAAATCCTGAGGACCCACTCATGTGTGAGCACACTATGCCAGGTCCCCAACAGAGGGGTACACCATGACACAGTTTTTACTGATGTGGGAGAGGCCGACAAACTCATCATTCATAGGTAAAATAATGTTTTTCCAAATAGAATGAAGATAACAAACCATAATAGCACAAAATCCACTCTGGTTCCTTTGCTTCACATGCTTGACTAAAATAAAATACATACCAACTTGCTGATACACTCAAGACATTCTTCCCTTCTCTTTTAAATATTAAGGCCTTCATATCCATTTCTTTTTAAAATTTACTTGTTTAGAAATATTCAAGTGAGATAAAATAATAAAACGAAAACAACTGGTGATTTTAAATAAGGGTATATAGAAGTTCCCTGTACCATTTTTGTAACTTTTCTGTAAGTTTAAAACATTAAAAAAAATTTAAAAGTCACCCAAAAAAATCAAGTTATTAACCACACATATTCTCTAATAGGATTGTCAAGTTTCAACCAGTTGACAAACTTAGCTCATGCTAGGCACTTAGTAAACACTAATTATTAGGTATCTTTTTAAAAGAATGGATCATTTGTACCAAATGAATGACTGGGTGGGGGATGCTGATAATGGGGGAGGCTATGCATGTGTGGGGGCAGAGGGTAAATAGTAAATCTCTATACCTTTCCCTCAATTTTGCTGTGAACCTAAAATTGCTCTAAAAAGATAAAGTCTTGCCCTGGCTGGGTGGCTCAGTTGATTGGAGCATTGTCCCACACACCAAAGAAGGTTTTGGGTTTGATTCCTGGTCAGGGCTCATTCCTAGGTTGCAGGTTCGATCCCTGGTCAGGGCAGGTACAGAAGGCAACCAATTGATGTTTCTCTCTCACATTCATGTTTCTCTCTCTCTCTCTCTCTCTCTCCAAAAAAAATAAATAAATAAAATAAAATAAAAATCAATAAACATATCCTTGGGTGAAGATAAAAAATTAAAAAATAATAAAGTTTTAATTTTATAAAAATGAATGCATCATTTTACTTAACCAAATTAAAGCATGCATAAATGTACTTAGTATATTATTTATACAGGCAAACAAACAGATGATAGTAAAAAGTCAGCAAGAGTCTGACGAGATACTGCTTAGGGATATCTGCATTGAATTCTGAGTTCCATTTTTCTTCAATGGCAACAATCTTACAACTATAAACCTGTAAGATATATAACAAGTCCAGGGCCCTTTTCTAGCTAAAAACGTGAACAGGTAACGATTAATCTGCAATGCTATTAGGCATTTTTTTATTGTTTTGGGATCATTTTGTCTCATAAAAACAATTTTATGAAAAATCAAGAGTATGTAAGAACCTTGATGTAATCTTTGCATTAGATATAACCCTTAGGGTGTTTGTCTCAGGTTCCCCATCTAGAAAGGACCTGAGAAACAGTTAATAACAGAACCAAAGGGATAATTTAAGGATTGGCAAACAAGACACATTAAGGGATTAAAATAAACCAGCACTGTTTAATCTGGAGAAGAGCATGGTAAAGGATAACTTCACAACAGTCAGTAGAGACAAAGCACAATGAATCAGAGCACACACTTTGCCAGCAAAATGCCAACGTTGGAATCCTATCCCCCACCACTTGGTAGAAATTTCCCTTATAAACTATTAAAAAAAAAAAAAAGATTAACTGTATCATTTGGTTACTACTTGGCAAAAGAAAAACTCCAAATGTTACTTGTACTAAAAGATTATCTGAGTATAACCTTGGGCAAATCACTTAATCTCAGGGAGCCTCTATTTCTTCACCTGTAAAATGGGAACAGGAACAGTGCCAATCTCATAGGATTGATGTGAGGAGTAAATGAGTTATAATCTGTAAAGAGTTTACAACCATGTCTGACACAAAAACACTATAGATGGCAGCTACAATTATTAAGTTTATGAAGAACTAGCATCTTCTTAATACTTTAATAAGCAGATATTTTCACTCAAAAATCGAGAATGGGGCCAGAGAACAAATGTAAATATAAAATTAAGTGTGTGCTAGTTAGATAGAAAGCAGACTCTCCTTATAGAGAATATAATTAAATGCTGGAAAAGATTACCTACAAAGGTTGCCACATTACCTATGAAGATTTATGAAAATAGCATAAATTTTTATCTACCTGGAATGATTTAAGTGGGATATTGACTGAAGTTGCTGGATAAACTAGAGGTCCTTTCAAGTTTTCGTCCCATCCAAAGAATCTACAATTAACCAGAAAGACATTTAATTATGTACAACCTACTTATTCAAATCTGAATAAGCTTAAAAGTTGTTGCTTATCAAATACGACTATAAGCAAAATAAAGTTAACTTGAATAGAATTCTACTTCATGAACAAATGAAATAAAGCTTAAATTTATCACCAGAATTATTACTGATAAATAGTATCAGCTGAACTAAAAGATTATCCATTTTCAGTTTTAGGAGTGTCAAGTAAGAAATAACCATTCACAGAGAATTGATGATTTAGCACACTATGGCAGCAGACAGAAACAAAAGACAGGACTGAGCCAGACTCTTCTCCTTGGTGGTTCTTATACCTTATATTTTCTTCTTTATCAAGATTATTAAGTCTAAAATAATTTATGTAAGAACACAAGTATAAAACAATTACATTATTAAAATGGCAATACCATTTTACTAGCAATTCCAGCCCAAACACATCTGTAAAGAAGGAAATTCTCACACACATCTCACAGAAACACACACCTCATACCAAAGTTACTCTTCAGCTTGAAAGTTAATATTTAAGATTAATCTTCTTGAAACTTAGCAGCAAAAATAGTAATTTTTTGAAATCCTGTTAAAGTGCTAAATCAATCTAGTCACCTTGAACACCTGCTTAACAGAATCCAGAATCCATGAATAGTTAGCAGCTGAATTCAGAAAGATTTAAGATTCTAAGTTATTTATATATATATTAACAACCAATGTTTTTAATATCCACAAATCAAAATTGAATCTTTGCTATTACAAATGCCTTTAACCCAATCTTTGCTTTTCCACAAACACCCACAAAACAGTAGTACTCCAAAAACTTTACCTGCCTTTGAAAAATTATCTTTGTGTATCTCAATGTATACTAATGAAATACCCTCAAATAAGATTCTCAAGAACAGTTTGCACTTTTTAAAGTAAATTATAGTCTAGCCTTTAGGACCATTAAGTATAATCATTCGTATTCTTAGCTAAATGTAAGACCTTCAGACTAAAAATCATCCAGATACTCAGTAAGAATAACCTAAATTTTGTCCCAAATTTCTTATCTTCCTTTAATTTCCCAAAGTGTCTTAAAAATAAAAATCTTCTGTAAAGTTAATATTAATATTGGCTTTCTTTATTCACACCTACAAAACAGGAGAGGCAGTGAGCTGTCCAAGGCTCCAGCTTGCATTATATTACAGAAGTTTTCTCCGTGATAAAAATTACTCATAAATTCATTATTTAACCAAAAAGGTAAGTCCCACTCCAAAATCCCCCACTACTCTACAAATCTCCCTTTCTTTATTTGATTTTGCTAAATGGATGCTACACTCTGAAATGTCCCACACAAAGCTAAAGGCAGCTCAGGAACTCAAAGCCCTCACAGCCCTGATTTAAATCTCTTCCTCAGCAAACTTCCGTGGTTGGTCATTTGCCTTTTTCTGAAATGATTTTTCAGTATTCTCCAGCCACCAAATACAGCTAGGTGGAAATCTGGTTATTTTTCAAAACAAAAAGATCTTCATCTGTATCTCACTAACAGTGGGCTCACCACTGAAAATGAAAATGCTGTGGATAAAGCGCTCTGCTTGCCCAGTGCTGGTCAGGTACAACACAGCACGATCACACCACAAAGGCACAGCCACCCTGTTAAAAAAAAAAAAAAAAAAAAGCACCCCAGTTTTCCCAAGATCACAACCCCGGTGAAATGCAAAGGTTTTCAGCACCGAAAGAAAAAAAGAAAAAAAAAAAAAAAAAAAAAAAAAAAAAAAAAAAAAAAAAAAAAAAAAAAAAAAAAAAAAAAAAAAAAAGCACCCCAGTTTTCCCAAGATCACAACCCCGGTGAAATGCAAAGGTTTTCAGCACCGAGTTGATGCTTTATCATTCAGACAAGAACAGTATCAAATCAAATGAGTCTCATCTCTTCAAAGTGGACATAAGAGTCGAATTAAAAACAATGAAAGGTAGAAGCAGATTCAAAATTCCTTGGAGAGAGAAAGAGGTTTCTGAAATTTCCTACTTTTATGGACAAAAGGATTCGAAACAGTTTCAACACAGTTCTCTTCTCCACAAAGAACTCCTCCCCACTCGACTTAGTTTTTACCCCTACCTC
Organism: Myotis brandtii; assembly: GCF_000412655.1. Classification (NCBI taxonomy): domain Eukaryota; kingdom Metazoa; phylum Chordata; class Mammalia; order Chiroptera; family Vespertilionidae; genus Myotis; species Myotis brandtii. The sequence goes on along the minus strand of NW_005371832.1, from coordinate 917,063 downwards.
TGGGTCTCTTTTCACTCACCATGGTTCCTCCTCTTCTGCACCAAAGGCTCCCTACACTCGATCCTTCCCTGCGGCCTCTGTGCCCTCCTGACCCAGGCAGCCCTTCTGGAGTCTCTCCCCGCAACGTGCACACCTGACTCCCCGCCTCTGCACCGTACCCCAGGTCTGCATCCATCAGGATGCCTCTGGTCTTCCTGAACCCTGTTCTCTTCCCTTACTCTCCTTCTCATCATGTACATCCCGGGCCCGTCTCTGCCTTGCTCCTCTCACCCTCCGCTCTCAGCCCCATCTCTTCACTATTTTCACCTCGGATCTTGCTGAACCTCATCAATTAGCACCATCCCGCAGTTACCCTGTCCCACACCGCCATCACTTCTTACTCCCGTCCTCTCTTTTCTTTCAGCCTTTTTGGTGCCCGAGTTGTCCTATAAACGCCCTAGCTCTCATCTCTGTGTCCTTGCACCCTTCCACTACGCTCTTATTCCTAACTCCACCTGGTACTAGTCCAGTGTTTCATTCACCCTCTTGCACTTTCGAGAATTTACACCCATTGCCCACCACTAACCCGTTACCTTTCTCAGAACCTCGCAGTTCCCACCCACCGCCAGTCCTGGTCCTTCAGCTCATCTCGCTCTGCACTAGTTCACACCCTTGTCACGTCTGGCTCTTAATCACTCTCTCTCCTCTGCTCCCAACTACTACCCCAGCCCTGCCTCTCCTCGCAGCCCTGCCTCTCCTCGCCGCCCACTTCCAACTCTAACCTCAGCACCCATCACCCCACCACCATCCCCTGCAAAGCTTTCCCCTTCAAACCCTTGCTCTTACACCTAAGCCCAGGATGCCTCTTCCAAACCCGGGTCTTCCTAACCTCGTTCCTTGCCCGGCTTCCTTAACACCCTCCCTGGTTCCTGCCTCCTTTCTGCCTTCTAGGCTGGCTTGTCTGCTGCCTTCGAACCCTTTCTCCCCTTAATCCTCATGTCATTCTTAGACCCGTTCCCCGCAACCGCCCCGCAAGCCTTCCTTCCTCTCTCCTCCTCAAGGCTTTGACCCAAACCCAGTCGTCGCCCACCCCGCCAAAACCCAGCGCCGGCGCGCCTGGC
>NW_005371832.1:875466-914457 GCF_000412655.1 Myotis brandtii | reverse complement strand
GGGCCCAGACCCCGGCGTCCGCTCCCAGGGTTCGCGCCGCGGGCGCAAAGTTTAGGGTCAACCATAAACGCAAGGCCAACTTGAGCCTAGCGTAAGGGGCGGCGGCGTAGAGGGACGCTAAGAATCGCGCATCGAAGTTTGGTTGAAGCACAAGAGGGGTAAATAAGGAGGTTTCCAGACAAAGAGACTCTCAAGGTACCGAGTCTTCGGTCCGTCCCTCCTCCTTAAAGGGCCAGACTCCCCCTAGCCCATCGCCGCTCCCTTCTCCCCCGCCCCTCAGCCGTGGAACAGTGAATGAATATTCCATTAGTTCCCCGCACTCTTTTTGGAGCTCCTTTAACATCTCTCACCACCGCCACGGGGGAAAGCCGTTCTCACTACCCCGTCTATGCTTTTGTTTTGTTCTGTTAAAAGACGCAAGTTTTAACCGGGTGGTTTGTTGCGAAAGAAGCAGCCTCCGAGCCGTGGGGTTTCCTGGCGCCTTTGCAAAAGTTACTGCTGGCTTCCAGACGGGAGAGCACGTGTCTGACTTTTGTCGCTGACGACCGAGGCGGGATTCAGCTGTTTTATGGAAATCCCCTCGAGGAAGTTTCACTCCGTTAACTGAGGACGGTCGTTCTGCAGATGGAAGGGATGGAGACCACAGGGAAGCGGAACGGCGGCGATTCCTACGAACCTCCTGTCTGGGAAAAGGTTCCTTCCCGGGCAGCCTCATGGTCCTGACCTAACTCGTGCGCGGTGACAGTACCCCAAGTAAGACCGACACTGTTACATCACCCAGCACATGACTAACGCAGGTAAAGGCTTACATTTAAACATAAGGACATATGCGTTATCAGCTACACTGGCACAGGCTACCCACTTGGAAATATGAAATGGAGACGCACAAAGGCCAAAGAACAATAAAGTAAGAAGGGGGAAACAGCACTGCGTGTCTAAGCATGAAACTACAATGCCTGGAGCCGAGCGCAATTATGTGTGAAGACATTTCCAAAGGCAATTAACTTGGACATTTTAAAGAGATTTGATGGAAGGAAAGGACCTGGTGATTGATTGATTTAGGATTTTGTCATGTGGCTCGAGTTCGAAGTTAGATATAAAATTCAGCATTCCCTTTGTTGTCTATCACCTTTAACGTTATTCTTTTTAAGAAATTCTTATCTTACATTATAACTCCTTACTTATTTTCTGCCTTTGGTCCGAAAACCGCCCAAGAAAATTCTTGGAGAATAAAGATTGTATCTTATTCAATGTTAATTCCTTAACAAAGAGCCTGGCACATAATAGGTGCTTTTGTTGAGTGAAGGATTTGGGAGATACTTAAGATTTCTGAAGGAAGGATGCTCTCAGAATAGCAATCCAGCAGGGAAAGATTCTCAGTGCTGTGAGCATGTATGATTAGATCGGTGTTTCTCAAAGTGTGGCCTGTGGAGCCCTTGGGATCCCTGAGACCCTTCTGGGGGTGGGGGTGGTCTAAGATCAAAACTATATTTTCATAATAATAAGATATTATTTGCCCTTGTTACTGTGATGACACTTGCACTGATATAAAAGTAATGACATAATAAAGAAAAGAAAAAAATAAAAATAAATGACAGGTAAAATTGTTACTGTCTTAACAATTTTAAGCAATGGCACTAAATTGTACTAGCAATCAAGGTTTTTATTCTTCATTGCCACCCATTCACAGGAAAAAAATACCTGTTCTACTTAAGGAAGTCCTTGGTGAAGCACTAAAAATTATTTGTTTTATTTAGGTTCAGATCTTTTCAATAATGCTATTCAATGGATGTATGCATAGAGCACTTCTGTTCCTTACCTAAGCACAATGATTTTCTTGAGGAAAAGCACTTGTGCAATTTCTCTGAATTTTGAACTGAATTAGCAACTTTCTTCGTGGACTACCACTTTTACTTGAAAGAACAGCTAACAGATAAACTAAAGTAATTCAACCTTAGGCCTCTGACAGATATTTTCTCAAAAATAAACAAAGTGAGCCTGACAAGCATTTGTTAGCAATGATAAAACTCATGCCCTCAAACAAAACTTAGAATTTTTTGAACACTTGTATCCATCACTGTGAGCTTAACAGCTTCCCGGGGCTTTTCTGGTGAGATTGGTTGTGATTTTGATACTATATGATGAAATGTGTGTCAAAATTTACAAGATCTGCAGTATTTTCCAAATGACCAATCACACCTTGGTAAAAAGATCCCTTCCAAGTGTAAAATAAACCAATGAATGCTAATATACAAGAGCACAAAAAGTTCACTGAGTCTGAGATTCCACATTGCAACTAACCTTTACTGGGACTGTGATGTAGTATCAAAGAATTTCCACAATTATCTGAAAAGATTTTGTTGTTGTTGTTAATCCTCACCAGAGGACACTTTTTCCCCCACTGCTTTTCAGAGAGAGAAGGAAGGGAGGAAGGGAAAGAAAGAGAGAGAGAAACATCAATGTGAGAGAAATACATCCACTGGTTGCCACTCCAATGTGCTGTACCCCCCAGGCTGAGAGCAAACCCTCAAGCCAGGTACGTGCCCTAAACCAGGAATTGAACCCAAGACCCTTCACAGTGAGCAGGCTGAAACTCTAACCACTGAGAAACACCAGCCATGTCTGAAAATATTATTAATATACTCCCCCCCCCTTTCCAACTACACATCTATGTGAGGTTAGACTTTCTTCATATTCTTCAACCAAAACAAGAGATTTAATACAGAAACAGATATGAGAATTCACTCTCTTCTATTATGCCTGACATTCAAGAGATTTGCAAAAATATAAAACAAGGCCACTCTTCTCACTAAAATTTTTTAAATAGTTAAATATTTTATTTATGTTAACATGCGATAGGTTTAGTGTTACCTTTAAATGAATTACTTTCAGTTTTTCACTATAAATTTTTATGAAGGTAAATATCGATATAACCTACATAAACAAAAGCTCTTTGGGGTACTCAATAATGTTTAAGAACACCTAGGAGTCCTGAGATCAAAACGTTTAAGAACTAAGTGTTAGATGAAAGCAGACAGAATAAGAAGGCTATTTTTTGACAATTCAAATATGAGACAACTATGCAGGATAGCTAACAAAAGATTTTATTGTAGCTTCAGAGTTAAGAGCTTAGGTAGTTCATCAATGAGGAATGGAAAACAGAATCAGGAACACTGAACTTTGTTTAAAAACAACTGATTACAAATGCAATCATGATACACATGGCATTAAAAAAAAACAACATTCAGAGACAGCCACAAAAGGCTTGGGGGCTGAGGGGAAACAGGAATGGATGTGCTTCAGTAAAAGATTAAAAGATATAGTTGTTTCTAACCCACTTCCTTTTTTTAAAGCCCAGCCCCTTTTTCTTTAGGTTAAAGGACAACAAGTAAAATGTTATCACTATGAATAAGTATTAAAAACCTATTTCCATGCTTAAGAGATGGTCCATACAAATGGTCCACACAACTGTGTTCACTGACCTGGTTACAAAAAAATACAAAAACCTATATGCTGAATATGTTCTCTGAACCCTCTCTACGCTGCTTGTTCTCTAATACAACACTCTTTCCACTGAAGAATTTTAACCTGCCACTAAACAGTAATGACCTCACAACCTCCCACCTTAAACATCCTCATCAAACACCAATACCTACAGCACCATTAAAAGATGCAAGAGCAGAAGAGAGACAGCATCTCCTTACCGACAAAGCACTCTTCTATTCTCCCTTGAACCTCTCAAGGAGCCGATGAAATATGGAGGGTCGGAATCATCATTCCCACTTTACAGATGAGACCCAAAAAGACCAACCTGATTGAAGCTACTGGGCAAATTAGAGACAGTACTATGGCCAGCACCCAGCCATCTGTCTCTAACACATGGTCTCTTCCCGTTAATAGGCTGCCTCAGAACAACTGTCACCTCTAATCCCTAGCCTTGCCTTTCCTACATGACAAAAGATTTCTACCCTTAAAAACAGGTCTATGCCATCTGATGGGGCAGGAATGTGTTGGGAAATGAAACAGAATAAAAGAGAATTCGGATTCTTTGTCATAATAGTTCCAAGAATTTTTTTTAACCTAATTTCATCACAGAGACTAGGAATTATTTCTCTGCCATCAATCACCTCCTTATGAAAATATATATACTCATTATGCCAAATTCCATCATAACAGAATAATTTTCAGATCCCATCGAGTGTGTCATAATGGAAGAGTAACTGGGGGGCCACCAAGAAAGCCTGCTGTAAAGATTGCTTCATACATATTTATTTCCACTCATTCTAAAAGGTTCTATGTTTATGAAGAGAGCAGTCCAGCTTCCCAGAAACTGAATGAAAGGCCTGAAGGACTACAAAATGAAGGAGGAAATTCCACGGAGCGGACCCCAGATAAAGTGTCCAAAAGGCAGGGCAAGTTCTTGCTCCCGATAAGCCAGTTGGACATTTCTCACGCCTGCTTTATTTTTGTCTTCCTGCTGTTACCCTTCAAAGACTCATTTTTTGGATCACGAACTCTGGAGATACTCTAATGAACCCTATAAATCCTATTCCCCCAAAACTGTGCACCTACACAAAGCAGTCTCTAGTTTCAGGACATCTTAGGCCTCTTGAGGCTCCCCTTGGGGGCTGATGACCTGCAGTAATGTTAGAACCCCTACTTTAGGGTCATAGCTCATGCATACTCCAGCACCAGCTAACAACAAATCCCTCATTAAGCACAATACAATCTCCACAATCTGTGAGGGAAAGGGCAAGTATGTTTTGTTGGATTTTTGTCTCAAGAGTGATAAAATCGGTGAAATACAGAGGAAAGGGATTTCCCTAGATTCGGCCAAGTCAAGGGATGGTGTTAAAGATATGAGTACTGAAGGTCAAACTAGCTGACCTAACGGGTCCCTTCTAATCCAAGAGACTGAATGACAGAAACTCACCTTGGGGAAAGTCTACCCAAGGAAGTGACTGCTCTAAGCCAAAGACACCAACCCCTAGGAGAGGACCCTTGTAATACAACTGGTTTCAGCCACTCCACATGGCAACTGTAACTAGGGCCTACCGCCCAAAGCACTCAAACAGCAGCAGAGACGGAGAGGGAGGCTGTCGGGAGAGACAGGCAGTACTGGGAGTTACAAAAAGGCCACACATATACCTCAGTCCTGCACGGCTCTAGATCTTCTGTGAATGTCCTCAAAATGTTCAACCTACAGACCTTCCTATCTTGTACTTTAAGAGCCTCAACTTTCAAAACCTGGAAGACATGCTTAAGTGGGAGTTTCTAACCGCTCCTCTTACCTGCCAGGATTTGGAGATGGAAATTTCACTTCCTCATCCTGAAGCCTCAAAAATGAATACTGGACCCACTGGTGGGAAGGAATGGTCAGTTTTTAGGTATTTTCTTCAGTGAAGCAGTGACACCAATAGAGTTCAGGGAAATGTGACTACTTGGTACTCAAGATCCAAGGAAAGCAAGCAGGAGGCAGCACAGGAACAGGGTACAGTGAATCAGAACAGCACAGCAGAAACAGAGCAGGAGCCCTCATGGACACAAGAAATGGACTAGACACTAAATAGAGCACAGTGTTTCCCCAAATTCCAGCACTTGCCTTCTGCCTCTATAGATTTTGCCATTTGCCAGTATCATCTGTACTATAACTTAATAGTTCTCTTTTGCAAAAAACTTACCCTCATCCTAAGGAATAAAGGGCTAGTTATATTTTTCTCTAATATACATGAGAGTAAGACATAAGTATTAATGTAACCATGTTTTCCACATTCCATCTGAAACCACCTGGCACCACAGAGGTCCAGGTGTCACACTGACACAGCTGGTAGCTAGGAGACCCGGTTGTGAAGTTTGGTCCTGACTCCAGCCTCATTTCTAGGCAGGCACCTCTGGGGGCCACTGCTTTCCCATCTTAAAGGAGAACTAGATGAGTCCCACAGCTGCCCTGCGTAGCTCTGAGAGTCAAGGTTGACAGATTTCTATGTGGCTATGGCAAAGGTAGCCACCAAGGTGACTTGTTAGCAGGGTCCTAGAAATTCCCCCGTTTCTGCGCTTTTGGGGGTTAGCTACAGGTGGGGGAAGGGGTAATGCATTTGGAAGCAAAAGACGCTGGGTAGAAGACAGCCTAGTGTAGAAGGAAGAACATGAGATTTGAACCCCAAAAATATGGCATCTCCATTTAGCAGCCAAGTTTAAGTTTTTTTTCATTTATAAAGTAAAGATAACCGTGCCCTTTTTCCTTAAATTTATACATTTGCTCCTCAATTTTCTATCAACCAGAGCTTACAAAAATGCACACACTGATATTCCTAGACTACTCTTGAAAGCCCCATCCAAACTGGCACACAAGTAGTCTACGGATAACATTTAGCCCCTTCTCACTAGTTACTGGTTCCATTTTTGGCAATTTTGCAAGTGGAGGCATATGTTAAAATGTATTGCATTACCCGCCTTTTTTAGTGATAAATTTTCTTTGACACAAAGGACAAACACAGGCAAAAGTAACTAAAGTGGCAGTTCTTAAAGCCTGAGCTGGACTTAAAGCTGGTCAAATGTATGCTCGAATAGGAAGAAGAATAAAAGTGAAGAATGTGTAGGAGTCAAGGATGTGTCTAAAAGCAAAGTATAGTTAGGGAGTTTATATTATTTTTTAGGTTTCAGGGAACAGAATCTCCTTACAATGTATAAGTCTAGAGTCAAATTTACCACACTCAGCTTCCATATATTATTATGAATACATTATGTTCAAAATGATGTCTCAAATCATGAAAGACTGGTGGCAGCCTACAGAAAAATACAAGTAGATACATCTGGATAAGAGCACATATAAATCAGAAGGCCAAAAACATAAGGTCTGTGCATTTTATTGTGTAAATGATATCTAAAACATACCTCAATTTCAATATAGCAAAAATAAATCAGAAAAGCAGGGGAAGTGAGAACAACAAATGCGGAGGACAGGTCCTAGTTATAAAGTTGGCTCGAGCTTCCTGCCAGCCAAAGCTAAAAGGGTCTACTGACAGATTCTTGCTGCAGAGCCCTATGTGTGAAAACAGTTTCTCCTTAGGTGCCTTCAAAGAGGGACAGTATCCTTGAGGGCAGCATAGCAGTGTGTACATTAGACTATCCCCCACTGTGTATCTCATTGTTAGCCTGACTGACTGTTTCAGCAGCAGGAGTGGGGTGGGCAGGCAATGTTGATCAAATGAGCAGCTTGGAGGCGCAAAGGAGATGAGAAAGAGCTCAGTGCATCGAGTCAACTGGGTGCATGCGAACTGGAGAGGCCTAGATACTGAGACCTAGGCAAGGGGTTTGGAACTGACTTCCTAGTGTGACTAATCTAGCTAAACCAAAAGGGACTCTGGCATCAGCCCTATCCCAATCCAATTCATAAACAACTGGCTTAGTTAGAGGGAGTACTGACTGCAAAGTAACAGCCAAGAGCATTCCTGGGCACATCCACTGAGCTCCATGTAGCAAAGGCCATTAACTAGACCATTTTCTCCATCTTCCAGTCACAGGATCCCTGAGTTTTAACTGGGCACATGACTACTCAAATAAGAGGCTCTATATCCTGCTGTCCCTTTCAACAAACTGTGGCCATAGTGGTTTGAGCAACTCCAGGTCATTCATATTCTTTATAAAAGAAACTGCTTTGTTCTCTCTTTCCCCAGTGGAATGCGGACATAGAGCTGATGAGTCTGCTTTGACCTTGCAGGCAAGGACAACAAGCTAGTGGTGGCTGAACAACAAGATTAAAAAAACCTAAGTTCCTGATGACCTTGTAGAGTTAAACCTGCCCTGGACCATCTGACTACCTCTGTTCTATTAAAAGAGAGATTAAACTTCTACTAGGCTCGTTTTGTTATATAGGACTCAGGCAATTCCCTAGAAAAGTCAACTCTCAATACACTTCAGCAAACAGGTCAGAAAATGCCATCCATAAAATAAGCTGGCCTCCTACCCCTCTAGGAGGCGAAGCACATCTCTGAGCAGAGGAAGAGGCCTTTATTGCAGCACAGCCCAAACACAAAATGCAGCCTGCCCACTGGCCCAGGCCAAATCCACAATAGTTGGAGATACAGACTACTTTCCCCACCAGGCCAGGCAGGGACGCCCCTGTCCTACCTTTGCCCCTACAGCAGGAAAGCTCCAAACTTCTCCACTCTTCATAATCACCGTTCTGGAGGACAGGCCAAGTCCAGTAAGGCAGGGAGTGAAACAGCTGTCAGGGGACTGTGTGTGAGGGTCAGGGGAGGGGGTCTGGAGCCCCAGAACAAAAGCCACAGCTGGGAACTGGAGAAGGAGGGAACCCTCCATGTCCACCCTGAGTTTCTGGGGCCCAGAGCCCTGAAGGTGTAGCACCTGCGCCTCCTGTGGAGTCCCTTGGTGATGAAGCTCAACCATGCAGCTGCCAGTCACTAACGAATCCCAGCCACCGGCACCTGCTGCTGCTTGCGAATCTTGTTGAAGAGTTCCATGTACTGGACCATGGTATCTGCTGGGCCGTAGACTGTGTCGTGTCTGTTGCCAAACACTGCAGGAGCCCCGGGTGTGTGGCTGCCTAGAAAACTCTGTAGGAATTCGAGCAGCAGGCTCCAGCAGTCACTAGCTACCACACACGGGCCATATTCCACCTGGGACCAAAGGAACAGAGAATGAGGGTGAGTGCAGGCAAGGATGAGGACTTCTGTTTCCCTTGCACCTTCTACCCTTGCACCCATCTTCCACAACCCCAAGCCAAAGACACACACCTTCTAGCACAGTGTTGCTGCACAGGAAATACTCAACCCAAACACCAGGGATTTAACACACCACCATTCCCTTTAGGCATCTCTGACATTCTTGTCTTGGAGTTATCAACCCCCAGCCCTGCCCACAAGATCCAAGGGCAGATCTGGGCCCCTCTGGATTATCTCAGAACTACATACAGTGGGGCCTTGACTTACGAGTTTAATTCGTTCCGAGACCAAGCTCGTTAAGGAACTCGATAAGGAGCTCGTTAACTCAAATTACTCTGTCAACTCAATGCAAAAAATCGGCCAAGAGACAGCTGTATCTCAAAAACTCGTTAGTCGGGACACTCGTAAATCAAGGCCCCACTGTAATCCCTACATGCTGGGACATTGAAGGAGAGCTCAGGAAATTCTGAGAAAACGAAGAGAGAATGCGTGTGCGTGTGTTAGGGGATTAATAGAGCGCAAAGTGGACACATATGCTCATACGTCTCTGCAAGACCAAATATTACTCCCAGGTAGATCCAGCCTGGGCTCCAACCCTAAGAAATAATTTCCTGATCAATGTAGCAGGGGCCACATGATACACATCTTCAGCTTTCTCACTGGGGAAATCACTGGTAACCAGGAGAAACAGCACAGAAACAGCCGGGGTATGTTTGTACTACAAAGCTGGAAATGTGGAGGATAAACACTGGGGTCCCAGTGGGTCTCAGCAAATGCAAGGTGTGTCTCAAGCTGAAAAGGGTGAGGAAATCTTGGCCCTCGAGTACCCTGGAATTTTAGAGCAGTAATCCACTAACGCCCTGTTCTCTGCCGGGGCCGCCTTTTAGGACTTAGCTATCCCCATGTCTCCACATGTGAGTCCCTCCTTAAATGCTGATCCTGTAGGAGGCTCATAATCCAAGTCAGCAGTGCTCTCATTGGCATGAAGTCCCAGAGCAATCCGTGGCATTTCTCATAGACCAGTGGTCAGCAAACTCATTAGTCAACAGAGCCAAATATCAACAGTACGACGACTGAAATTTCTTTTGAGAGCCAAATTTTTTAAACTTAAATTATATAGGTAGGTACATTGTTATTAACTTAATTAGGGTACTCCTAAGGCTTAGGAAGAGCCACACTCAAGGGGCCAAAGAGCTGCATGTGGCTCATGAGCCGCAGTTTGCCGACCACTGTCATAGACTAACTGCAAAAACGGTTTGTGTTCTGGCCCTGCTCTCTTACTAAATAAAACATTTGCAAAAAACAGGCCCCATAGCTTATGTATTTTTTTTTTTAAATCTCACAGTGCTGGGCACATGGTAGATTGTGGATTACCACTGGTCCCAAAGCCAGCTACTCGTCACACTCCCTCTGTCATTTTCAGTCTAGCCCTCAAAGGTGAAACCATCACACGTAGCCCTTTCCACCATGAAAGTGGATAGCATGGCAAAAGGGAAGGCACAGCTTTGCTATATCACTTTTGAGACCCATCTGCAAGCATCCTAAGGAGAGATGTGCGGGCCCACCTCCCGAAAGTTAACTGCACTGAAAGTTCTGGTCTGCTCCAATCCTCTTATGAAGGATGACTGGTCCCTCCACAAAATTCACCTGCCTCTCTTGGTTTTCCCTTCCCTTCTCCAGCAAGCCAGCCTTTCTAGGCTTCCTACCTGCTGTGAACCCAGCTTCCAATTCCCATCCTGGTCTAGAGTCTCGAATGATAAAGGACAGGGTAAAAGGTGCAGGCGCAGGGGCCAGGTAGGCATCAACACCGGTTTGCACTCAGAGGGACGTGGAAATCTGCAGAGCCCTCTGCTGAGCTGCTCCTTCAGCACATCCCGCTCCTACTTCACCAAGGTCTTACCTCCACAGAGATGCCTCGGGCACTGGGCCCCATTGTGACCGTGCCCACCTTCACTAGGAAGTCACAGTACTGGTAACGGGTGCCTCGGGTCTCAATCTTGCTGGCCTTGGCACTCTGGAAGAAGCCCTTGAGTTTCACCATGAGCACATCAAAGTTGGTGTCGGCAATAAGGCAAGGGCCATTCTCAAAGAGGGCAAAGCAGCTCAAAGGGTATTCTGAATTGTGCATCACATACATCAGCTTCCCACTCTGACCTGCAGGGACAGAGACCCTACTCAGCATCAAGACCTCCTTCAGCAAACCCCAGAATAGAGGCAAATCCAGGGAACAAGGCCAGATGGCATTACCTAAGCAGTCTTGGGGGGGCGGGGCGGGGGATCCCCTTACCAAAAGCCTTTTCTGAAGAATAGCATGTGGTAAAATCTACCCGCTCTACAGAAAAAGGTGAGGGGCACACAGGGAACTCACTAGCGTTAATAACAGTTGAATTTTTAAGTTGAGGGATAGGGTCACAGATGGATGATGATGATGATTTACTCACAGAGACTTTACATATAGTCTTTTATATAATCACTAGAGGCCTGGTGCACAAATTCGTGCACAGGTGGGATCCAGCCCGCCCACCCCGATGGACCCAGTGAGCCGGGGGCGGGGGAGACACGGGACATTGGCAGGTTGGCCCCGCCCCCCATCAGGGTGGGGGAAGCCATCAGAGGCAGGGCCGGCAGGGGGAGGGGCCGTGGGCGGTTGGTGGGCTGGCCCCGCCCCCTGGTCGAGCTCCCAGTGGAGGGGACAATTTGCATATTAGCCTTTTATTATATAGGTCACATAATAAGGAAGATGAAATAATAGCATTTCAGTATGCCAAATGAAGCAGACACTCTCTTCTGTCCACTCCTACCTTCCTTGGCCTCTCCCTCTTTGATATATAAGTGGCCCCAGAAACACAGCAAAGGGGAGTATCTGAGCATGAGGCTAGGAAGATAGACCAGAGCCAAGTGGTGCTACATCTTGTCTTCCATGCTCACGAAGCCTGGACTCCATTCTAAAGGCAATGGTGAAGCCTTGGGCAATTTTAAGACATCAGCAGACTTGGGAATATAGCATACACAACAGCAGAAAAGAACTCAGCATCTGGAATCAAAAGGTCTAGTTTTCTCATTGATTACTATAGATTTTCTGCAAGAAGGAAGCAAAGTTATATATATATTAGAGGCCTGGCACACAAATTTGTGCACTAGTGGTGTACCTTGGCCTGGCCTGTGGAATTGGGCTGAAACCGGCTCTCCAACATCCCCTGAGAGGTCCTGGATTGCGAGAGGGTGCAGGCCAGGCTGAGGGACCCCAACGGTGTATGATCGGGGCCAGGGAGGGACTCGGGAGGTTGACCAGCTGGGGAGGGACCACAGGAGGGCTCCACAGCGAGTCCAGCCTGTCTCACTCAGTCCCAATCAGCCAGACCCCACAGTAGCAAGCTAACCTACTGGTTAAAGTGTCTGCCCCCTGGTGGTCAGTGCATGTCATAGCAAGCAGCTGAGCTGCCTTAGCATATCATTAGCTTTGATTGGTTGAACAGACTACCAGACACACTTAGCATATTAGGCTTTTATTATATAGAATGTGTATATGTGTGTGTGTGTGTGTGTGTGTGTGTGTGTGTGTATTTGGTTAAGTGGAAAATGGAAGAAGGCAAATGGAAAGGAAGATTTTCTCTCTCATACGTTACAAGAGTTAATGGATAAACTGCCACAATCTCAAATATTTATCTTTATTAAATACTTAAACTATTCCCAACACTGTCCTAGGGTTTAAGAAGCATACAAGTAGAGGACTTAGCCCCGGCCTCAAGAAGCTAATAAACTCACTAGGGATAGGTTAAAAACTTTAGGACCTGAACTAGGATACAAAGAGAGGGCAGGACTCAGCCACATGGAGAAGGAAAAAGACATTCTAGGCAGTGATGAGAGTGTAGCAATGGGAATGAGAGAAGGGGGCGGGGGGAGCTGGGGCATTATGACCTGTATATACGCCTCCACTCTGCTGCCACTTGCTGAACACAACAGGCTCTGCACATCCCTCCTGACTGCCTGTTGCCAGTTCCCACCTTTCACCTCCCAGCAAATCCACTTCAAATACTTCAACCCTCAAAAAGACATCCAAAGTTGATCTGTCATTATGTTCTTGTGCAAACTCACGGTAATAACATAATTCATATGAGTCTGCAAATATTCTTAGTCTTGAAAATATTCGGAAAGTCAACTAAGGTTTGTTTTTTAATGAATAAGGCACTCCCAGTTGTTTATAGACAATACTATCTTTTTAATCACAGTGAAGTAGTTTCTTATCTGCACAAATGTGTGAAGTAAGCTGAACCAGTGTCACTGTCCCCCTTTTGCAGATGAGGAAAATTATGGGTCCCAGACCAGCAACAGCAGCAGCACCACCACGTGGAAGCTTGTTAGAAATGCAAGTTATCCACCCCACCCGAGACCTACTGAGTCAGAAAGTCTGGAAGAGAGGCCCAGCAACCTGTGTTAACAAGCCCTCCAGGTGATGCTAATGCTGGTCAGTGTGGGAACTGTGGATCTAAAGGCACAGAGCCAGCAGGCAGCAGAGCTGGAACTCCAATCAGGCTTTCTGACCTCAAATTTATTGCTCTTTCCATTCTACCCCACTGTCTGCCAAGAATGATGTCTCCCTAACTGGACTATAGTTCCTTAAAAACAAAGGTCTGATCAGGAGGAAAACAGCCCACACCAGGTAATTTCATAGAAGTAGTGTATCTGTATATATATAAACCAGAGGCCTGGTGCATGAATTCGTGCACCAGTGGGGTCCTTTGGCCTGGCCTGCAGGATCCAGCCGAAACCGGCTCTCCGACATCCCCCGAGGGGTCCGGGATTATGAGAGGGTGTAGGCCAGGCCGAGGGACCCCACCAGTGCACAATCAGGGCCAGGGAGGGACGTGGGAGGTTGGCCAGCCAGGGAGGGACCGCAGGAGGGCTCCAGGGCATGTCCAGCCTGTCTCCCTCAGTCCCAATCGGCCAGACTCCAGCAGCAAGCTAACCTACCAGTTGACTGTCTGCCCCATAGTCAATGCACGTCATAGCAACTGATCAACCACTCAACTGTCTGCCCCCTGGTGGTCAGTGCATGTCATAGCAAGCGGTTGAGTGGCCTTAGCATATCATTAGCGTATTACGCTTTGATTGGTTGAACGGACGACTGGATGACTGTACACTTAGCATATTAGACTTTTATTATTCAGCAGGTTCTCGGGTTATGTTGGAGATCCATTCCTACGGCGAGACCTAACGCGATTTTCGCGGTAAGTCGGAACCCACCTACATAAGCACCTACGTCACTCACATGGAGCACATACACAGCAGTAATGAAGTGAAAGAGTAAAAAAAATTTAAAAGAAAGATAACAATTCCTGACCTTTACTTGTGGTAAATAAATAATAAAAAACATAAAGCACATATGTACGTAGTCGAAATGACGGAACTTTTTTTTTTATAAATAAATGGGAGATGGCAACGTAACCACAAAACGACATAGGTCGAGTCCGACATAACCCGAGGACTGTCTGTACAGGACGTTTTATTTTCCAAATGCTTCATAACCATTATATCTCTTGATTCTTACGTCCTTCCTACTGAAGGCAAAACAATGGTTAACACTGCAATTTTACAGATGATGACACTCAGTATAGCTCTTAGCTACCACTTATTAAAGGTTCATTACATGACAACCTCAGTTCTTGTGCTTTGCATGTATTAACTTATTTAATTAGCACAATAACACCAGGAGGTAAGTACTACGCTTATCTTCATTTTACAGGTGAGAGAACTGTACCGGAAAGGATGCAAAAACAGAACCCTCACCAGACAGTTTCATTAGAGGGGATTTAATACAGGAAACAAAGTACAGGGGATAGAAAAACTAAAAAACCAAATGGAATGATGATGTCATCCAAAAATTAGCAACACACGGAGCCATTATCATCCCTAAGCCTGGAAGGAAATAGAAATGTGCTGTTATTAGAGCCATGAGCAAAGGCTGCCCAGCAGGAGCTAGAACCAAGGAGACAGCCAGAGACACTGCCTAAAACAGAGGGAGAAACAAACTGTGGTCTCCCTTTCTCCTGTCCTCTGATCTTCCCCAATGCCTTTGGCAGGAGAAGTTCAGGGAATGGATGTATGGGGAAGTAGAAAAATTACCAGCATAGAAACTGTCACAGGTTGTGGGACTTACCTAAATTGCGGTTAGTATGTGGCAGAGCTAGGATTCAGTTATCTGGTTCCATGTCTAGACTCTGAATCACTGTGCTATGGAACTGTCCAAGGGGAAGATACAGCAGAACCCAGGTTCCCTAACTCATATTCAAAGATCCTTTTTGCCTCCTTACCATCACCACCACCACCATCCACAGCCATCTCATCTCTTAATACACTTAATACAAAAGGTGATTCATCAGTCAAGGTTATGCTAACGAGGTAGCCAAGGCCACTGTGCAGGTGTGGGAAACAGGAAGCCTTTCTGCAAAAAGTTCTAGAAACTCTAAAACTCTATCAGAATCCTTTACAAAAACGTCTGAGCTTAAAGGAGTCTTTCTCAAACTTAGAGCGCATAAAGGGGAGCACGTTAAAATGCAGAGTGTGAGGCCCACAACACCAGTCAGTCCGCAGCAGAGCCAGGAAGCTGCACCTTAACAAGTAGCCCAGGTGATTTTGATGAAGTTAGTAAGCAACCCTCTGAGAAACACTGCTTAAAAGTGCAAAGTGCAAAAAGACTAAAACATGGGCCAGGTCTCAGAGATGAAGGATCAAGAATTAATGAATTCATCCCTAGCTGGTTTGGCTCAGTGGCTAGAGCATCGGCCTGCTGACTGAAAGGTCCCAGGTTCGATTCCGGTCAAGGGTGCATGTCTGGATTGCGGGCTCGATCCCCAGTAGGGGGCATGCAGAAGGCAGCCAATCAATGATTCCCTCTCATCATTGATGTTTCTCTCTTTTTCTCCCCCTCCCTTCCTCTCTGAAATCAATAAAAATATACTAAAAAAAAATCTAAATGCACAGCATTAAAAAAAAAAAGAATTAATGAATTCAGAAACTCCCTCTCCCTTCCTCTATGAAATCAATAAAAATATACTAAAAAAAAAAATCTAAATGCACAGCATTAAAAAAAAAAGAATTAATGAATTCAGAAACACATCTGCCACATGTTCAAGAATATCACTCTTAAAAGAGCAGGAAGATTTCAGTGAACATAAATGTCTATCGACTCCAAGCCAGGATGCAGCCATCCCACAGACGCATCTCACTAACCTTGGCTGCCAAGGGTAGAAGCAGCCGTGTGATAGGTCTCACAGTCTACACAAAATGTTCCTTGCTTCTCTGCCCCGAGCACCTCCAACTTCCGGGTGAGGAGCTCCACGGTCTGCTGGACACTCTTGCCCTCAGCCACAGGCATCTGGGACACACTGGAAGGGAGAGAATCAAATCGTCAATATCCAGAGACATGGGCGCTGGCTGAGCCACTCCATCACCCACAGAATCACAGCTCATCAGGACCATAGAGACCACCTACCGGGACCCCTTTATTTTAAAGATGCATTTTTTTGACATTCATAAACGTATAGCTTTATTCTCTTTCTGTACATATTGGCAATGGTAAAGCTTAAAGATGCATGTCCGATGAAATATGCAAAAACAAGGAATTTACATAAATAATTTATACTTCAGAAAATTAAAGTTGAAAAATATTTTCCACATCATTAGCGTTCACAGTATTTAAAGTAAATCAAGCTTTCCCCCTTAGATTTCCAACTACATTGTCTCAGCAGAGAAGGATAAATCTGATCAGGAGCTCAAGGATCAAGCCTGGTTTTGTTCAGATGCAGAACTAGAGTCCTACAGTCCCTAAGAACACAGATCTCATGATTCTCTCACAAGAGCGCAGCGAACTTCCTATCACACCAGAATTCCCTAAGCATGGCATGTGTGCCAACATTCAAGAGAAGATTTTAGGTGGCACCCCGACTGAACACTTGACAACACTGTGTCATGTAATGTTTCCTTCACAATTATTTCAGTTCTGACGATATCAAGGAGATAGCCTTAATTTGGGGTATGTTTTTTCCAACTCTTAACACTCTGAATGTGTGCTGTCCAGTACAGTACCACAAGCCACATGTGGCCATTTACATTTAAACAAGAATGTAATCCAAGCAATGAAACAAAAAAATGTTATTTCCAAGACTTCCTTCCATGGTGAGTAAAACCAGCTTCCCCTTTAGAGTGGTAGTTAACAGTCACCAAGCCCCAACTATGTGCCAGACAGTGTCCAAAAGCCTTGAGATAAATAAACTCTTTGAATCCTCACAATAGCCGTAGCTGTGCTATTATTTATCGCCTTATTACAAATGAGGAAACTGAAATACAGAGGGGTTGGGTTGACTTGCATAAGATCATACAGCTTGGTGTAGTGTAGCCAAGATTCAAAATCAGGCAAACTGGCTCTATATCTGTGCCCTTAACTACTACAGTAGACTACTTCCCTAGCGATATAGTTAAAATACTTTCAAGAAATAGATTTAAAAGAAAACATTAACGAATACTACTACACTGGAAGGAGAGAATCAAATCGTCAGTATCCAGAGACATGGGCACTAGCTATATAAAAATCAAAAAGACAGACATTTGTGACTGAATTTACGGAGACACTGCATTACTTAATAATCAGCCAAATGAAGCTATAAAGGTAGAGTCCTCCTTGTTGCTAAAAATTGTCACTACTCTCCATCAAAAAAGCACTAATAAAGGAATGATGATGATGTACCTTATGTTGAAACATAAGCACATTCCTAAAATGATGCTACTGGGGTGAGAAGTGCGAGGAGTCTGAAAACGTTGATAAGGGTCCTAACAGAGAGCCCTTACCCTCGGCCTGCCTCCTCTATTGAAAGAACAGGGACTTCCAGGGTTCCAAGCCTCTGAGCCGCAAACTTGCCATGGCCATCGCCCACACATCTCCCTTACCCTAGGACAGTGGTTGGCAAACCGCGGCTCTCGAGCCACATGCGACTCTTTGGCCCCTTGAGTGTGGCTCTTCCACAAAATACCACGTGTGGGCACGCACGTACAGTGCGAAGTTGACTTAAAACTTTAAGTAAAGTTTATTAAGTTAATTTTAGGGAACGTTGTGGAGTGAAAGAAGATGTACTGTCGAGGATTGAGAAAGGTATGTTGAGATGGTTTGGACATATAGAGAGATGAATGAAACGAGATAGACGAAACAAGTATACAAGACGAGTGTGGATGGGAGAGTTGAAAGCGGTCGACCTCAGCGAAGGTACCTCAATCAGATTGAGGACGTTTTTAGCAAAGGCCAGCTTAGGAGTACCCTAATTGAGTTAATACCTACCTATATAGTTTAAGTTTAAAAAATTTGGCTCTCGAGATTCACACAGCCAGTCGGCCTGGTGGTCAAATCCCTCTAGTATTAACTACAACAATCAAGGCTTAACTAGAACAAGACTGCGCACAAAGACCACTAGGGGGTGCACCAAGAAAGCATAAAAAATGCGGAGACAAAAAAACATGACAGAAATGGAGGATATAGAGCTAAAAATCGCAATTTTGAGGGCTTGCAAAAATGTGCTAGAAGCTGCCAATAAACTTGAGGAGAGACTCACGAAAACTAATGAGACCCTCGATGCTATGATAAAGAACCAACTAGAAATTAAGCATACACGGACTGAAATAAAGAATATTATACAGACACCCAATAGCAGACCAGAGGAGCGCAAGAATCAAGCCAAAGATTTGAAATGCGAAGAAGCAAAAAACACCCAACCGGAAAAGCAAAATGAAAAAAGAATCCGAAAATACGAAGATAGTGTAAGGAGCCTCTGGGACAGCTTCAAGCGTACAAACATCAGAATAATAGGGGTGCCAGAAGATGAGAGACAGCAAGATATTGAAAACCTATTTGAAGAAATAATGGCAGAAAACTTCCCCCACCTGGTGAAAGAAATGGACTTACAGGTCCAAGAAGCGCAGAGAACCCCAAACAAAAGGAATCCAAAGAGGACCACACCAAGACACATCATAATTAAAATGCCAAGAGCAAAAGACAAAGAGAGAATCTTAAAAGCAGCAAGAGAAAGAGACTCAATTACCTACAAGGGAATACCCATACGACTGTCAGCTGATTTCTCAACAGAAACTTTGCAGGCCAGAAGGGAATGGCAAGAAATATTCAAAGTGCTGAATACCAAGAACCTACAACCAAGATTACTTTATCCAGCAAAGCTATCATTCAGAATTGAAGGTCAGATAAAGAGCTTCACAGATAAGGAAAAGCTAAAGGAGTTCATCACCACTAAACCAGTATTATACGAAATGCTGAAAGGTATCCTTTAAGAAGAGGAAGAAGAAAAAGGTAAAGATACAAATTATGAACAACAAACATGCATCTATCAACAAGTGAATCTAAGAATCAAGTGAATAAATAATCTGATGTACAGAATGAACTGGTGATTATAATGAATCAGGGACATAGAAAGGGAATGGACTGACTATTCTTGGGGGGGAAAGGGAAATGGGAGATGCGGGAAGAGACTGGACAAAAATCGTGCACCTATGGATGAGGACAGTGGGTGGGGAGTGAGGGCGGAGGGAGGGGCGGGAACTGGGAGGAGGGGAGTTATGGGGGGGAAAAAAAGAGGAACAAATGTAACCTGAACAATAAAGATTTAATTAAAAAAAAAATTTGGCCCTCAAAAGAAATTTCAATCGTTGTACTGTTGATATTTGGTTCTGTTGACTAATGAGTTTGCCGACCACTGCCCTAGGGGTCAGAGGAGGCTCATGATGCCAAATGCAGTAAACAAAAACGCAATCACTGACAAACTGGCAAGAGCCGGGGCTTCCAGGAGTTTCCACAGGCTGTGACCCGGGAAGCCTACAGACAATGACTTGGGATAGCCTGGCCTCCAGTCCTCTATGATTGGAAATGTTTACACTTACTGCTGTTTAAAAAAGAAAAAAAAAGGCTCTGAAATCTAGCATTTTGGAACTAATGACTCCAAGGGCATCAGACCCATATCTTTCCCTATCACCCCGACTTAAAATGAGTTAGAGATTTTATAAGTCCACAGAAACAACACAAATCATGTAGAAAACAGGCCCTAAAGAAGTGATGTGCCCAGAACCCAAATCTCCTAATTCCCAATAGCTCCCCGCCCCGCCCCACCCCCCAAACCAAAGACCTTAAAATGGTCAAACCAGAACTTGACATAGACTGGTCTAACTACATTTAGTGGCTGGAAGGAGAGACGGGTGAAAACCTAAAAGAAGCTACTGTCCCTCTCTGCCTGTCCCAGACCCCTCTAGCCCTGCCTGCTGATGAGTTCTAGCCCACACATCCTCTCTCCGACCCCCAAGTCCCACCCTGGCCACACCGGCGGAAAGCTGTGCCAAGAAAACGGGAAGGAGGCACCCAACCATGGACGGTTCCTGGGACAAAACCCAGGAGGAAGGGGGCGCATCCCCCAGGAACCAGGCCCGGGGACTCCACAGCCCTCGCGGGGTCTCCCTCACCCACACAGCCCGAGGACATCGTGCCAGACTCCCGAGGGACCGCAGACCCGGGTCCCGACCCTCCCCCCGGGTTCACTCGGAACTCCGAGGGCCCTTCGCGACCCCAAGTCCCGCCCCACAGTATCCCCTGCAGCCCTACCAGGTCACTCCCATGATGTCGGACCAGGAGGAAGGCAGGACCAAAGAGCGGAATCGCAGAGTTCTCCGGCCACGCACAGTTAGTGGAGGCGCCCTAAGGCCAGTTCCGGTGGAGGGAGGGATTCCGGAAGTGACGTAAAAACAGAGCGCCCAGTCGACGCACCGCGAGGAGTAGGGGCGTGTCTAGGCGCCTCCTCGGTGACACCTTCGTTGGTATCCCTGCCCGGCTTCTGCCCCCAGGCTTCCATCACCCTGGGCCTAGATCCTCAAAGGTTGGAGGAGACAACGTTAAAGGCACAGAGTTTATTGGGGAGTCTGGCCCCAGGACCCGCGAGTTCTCAGCAGGTGGGGCGGCGCGGATGGCGCTCCTGGCCTCCGAGCGGTAGGGGGCGCTGTGCTTCGGAGTGGCCTCTGGGGAACTGGGCGCACACAGCGCAAACGCACTCGGGACTTCTTCGGCGTCTCCACGTGTGAACTTTCCCCGCACCTTTTTGAGAAAAATGCCCAAATTCAAGGCGGCCCGCGGGGCCGGGGGCCAGGAAAAACACGCTCCCCTTGCCGAGCAGATTCTGGCCGGGGACGCGGTGCGGGCAGGGGCCCGGGAGAAGCGGCGCGGTCGCGGGACCCAAGAGGAGGAAGAAGAGTATGTGGGGCCCCGGCTGACCCGACGGATTTTGCAGCAAGCGCGGCAGCAGCAGGAGGAGCTCGAGGCCGAGCATGGGACTGGAAGCCGGCCCGCGGCGCCGCGGGAGCGCATCACGCGGCTGGGTGAGCGGCGGGGGGGGGGGGCGGGGAGGAGGTTAGGAGAGGATGGACGGGCATCGGGCCGGGGAATAGCTGGGGATAGAAAGGGTCCGTGGTGCTCCCCTTACAGAGGTACTGTAATGGGAGACTCGGCCCTGGAGCGGGTTTAGGAGAGTCAGAGCTCTCCACGCCCACTACTAGTTTTAGGCCCTCTCTTCCAGGTACCCCTGAAGTTAGGAAGCAGGAAGTGGTTGCTGACACCACTAGGTTCTCCTAGTGTTTATCCATCCATCTGTTCTGTAAATACTTATGGGATGTCTACTAGTGCTTCGTACTGTGCTAGGAGTCCAGAAGGTTTGGCTAAAGAGGTAAACAAGGTAGACATGCGCCTGGCTTCAGGATGTTAGAGTCTAGCCCAGGAGAGAGTAGGCAATAGACAATGAGAATAATACATTCCATGGTAAAGTATAATAGATCCTCTGATGACAACGGCATTGAACTTGGGGGTCGGGCTCCCCAGATTGCATGACCTTTGTGCTGAGACCTGCAAAACGAGTGAGGAGTGCCCTGAGCAGAACAATATTGTTTAGGGGCCAAAGAGGGGCAGAGGGTAAGTAAAAGATGATCAACACTTTCTTAGGGTGGGCGTATTGACCTTACTGTCCAGTTCTCAGATCTCTTTCCTTTGTCCTGACACAGTTGAACAAATGCCAAATGCAGTAAACAAAATCACTGGGTCCTGACACCAGTTCACCCGCGGGCCTCCTGGCTGTAGTATCTTTACTTGGCTTCCAAGACATCACATTCCTGTGTTACTACTTACCTCTCAGTAGCCTTTGCTGGCTCCCTTTTGATCCCCAACCTCTTTTTTAAAAAAATATATTTTTATTGATTTTAGAGATGAAGGGAGAGGGAGAGAGCGATAGAAACATCAGTGATGAGAGAGAATCATTAATTGGCTGCCTATTGCAGGCCCCCTACTGGGGATCAAGCCCACAACCCAGGCATGTGCCCTGACGGGAATCGAATCCTGACCTCCTGGTTCATAGGTCAACACTCCACCACTGAGCCACACTAGCCAAGTGATTCCCAAACCTCTTATTGAAGTGCCACAGGGTTCAGTCTTTGGACCTCTTCTCTTCACACACTTCTCTGGTGTTGCCATCAGTTTCATGGTTTAAACACTATCTATTTGGTGACCGCTCTCAACTTTATATTCTAGCCTTGATTTCTCCCATGAAACCTACATTATTCAGTTGCCTATTTGGCATCTCCAGTTTGAAGTCTAATAGACGTCTCAAATTTAACATGTCCAAAATAGACCTTCTTGCCAAACCTGCCCCTCCAACATCTTCCTCATCTCAGTTAATAGCATGATATCTTTCCATTTGTTTAAGACAGAAACCTTGGACTCCTCTCTTTCTCATTCCACATCTGATCTGTTGGGAAATCCTGTTGACTCTGCCTTCAAAATACATCCAGAATCAGACCACTTCTTACCACCTTGGAACACCATCCTCTGCAAGCCACCACGATCTCTCTCGCCTAGATTATTACAGTAGTCTCCTCATTAATAATCCCATAGCCCCTACAGTCCACTCTCAACTCAACAGCTAGAGAATTACAGTGGTTTGCAAAGCCCTATATGATCAGCTATCATTGCCACTCCGACTTCTACTTTTCCCTTTTCACTCCACCCATATTGGCTTCAACATGGCAAATTAGGGCCTTTGCCCTGGTGGCTCCTTCTGTCCTCATACACCTGTAGGCATACTCTCTCCATTCTTCACCTTCTCAGGCCTGTTATGCAAAGAGCTGAGATCCCAGGAAAATAACCCAGAAGACCGGCTGTGAAAGACATGGGTTTATGAGGACTTACTGCGCACGGTGGCGGCCCACTGGTGAAGTTTTCCCCAGCACAGGGTGGTATAGGATACAGAGAACAGGGCATGCAGGAGAGACGTGCTCAAGCGCAAGCTCTGTAAGATCAAAACACTAATAGTTGACAGTAAACAAGGTAGACATGCGCCTGGCTTCAGGATGTTAGAGTCTAGCCCAGGAGAGAGTAGGCAATAGACAATGAGAATAATACATTCCATGGTAAAGTATAATAGATTCTCTGATGACAACGGCATTGATTTTGGGGGTGGGGCTCCCCAGATTGCATGACCTTTGTGCTGAGACCTGAAAAACGAGTGAGGAGTGCCCTGAGCAGAAAGAACAATATTGTTTAGGGGCCAAAGAGGGACAGAGGGTAAGTAAAAGATGATCAACACTAATAGTTTACAATCGGGCTCACATCCAAGATCAGTTTCTGTTTGGCTGTTTCTTGACTGAGGAGCTGTCCAGGCTCCCAAGGTTGCTCCCACAGTCCGTTTACAGGTGGCCTTCATCATATTCCCACAGGGTCAGAGTGGGGAGTTGGAGCTTGGGAAGGGGCCCAGGTTCTCACATACCACACACCTTCATTAAAAATTGCAACACCCCCACCCTGGCCTGGTGGCTCAGTTGGTTGGAGCATAGCATTGTTCCATATAATACCAAAAGGTTGCAGGTTCGATTCCTAGTCAGGGCACATACCTAGGTTGTGGGTTTGAATCTGGTTGGGCTGGGTACCGGAGGCAACTGATCAATGTTTCTCTCTTGCATTGATGTTTCTCTCTCTCTCCCCCTTGTTTCTTCTCTCTCTAAAATCAATGGAGGGAATGTCCTCCGGTGAGGATTAAAAGGAAAAAAAAGAGAAAATTTCAACACCTCCACCCCTATCTTTACAGTCCCAACCTCTCTGTTCTGCCCTATTGCTTTTTTTCATAGCACTTGTCTTTTAACCTGTTATGTTATATTTATTGTCTGTCTTCCCGACTAGAGTATAAGCTCTATAAGGGCAAAAGATTTTGTTTCTCTCGTTCATTAGTATAGTTCCAGCACCCAGAACAGTGTATCACATATACTAGGCACTCAGTGTTTGCTGAATGAATAGATTAATGAATGATGGTGAGGTGGGTAGGAACCAAATCCGCAAAAGACTTGGAGGCTGTGCCCAGGATTTAAAGCTGTCATAAAGACAATGAAAAACTATTGGAGAATATGGAGACCAGTTAGGGGACTGTTTAATTAATCCAGGCAAGAAATGATGCTGATCTAGGCTTAGACAGCTGTGAAGTGTTTGAAATATTCTATGAGGTAGAATTGAATAGGCTTTAGTCATTGAGTGTTGGGAATGAGGCAGGCCTGCCTCCCAGGTTCTGGCTTAGCATGGGGTGGACGGTGGTGCTATGTACTCAGATATAGAACACAGTGAGTAAGTAGTATAGGCCTAGGAGGAAAAGAGAGTGAGTTTGGTTGATACAGGTGAAGTTTGAAGTTCTTGTGAAGAGCAACTGTACAGGTGGCAGCTGGAGTTACGGTCTGGAGTGAAGGGACATCTACCTCCAAGTACAGGCTTGGGGGTTGTTAGCATGTGGAGACAAAACACCTTCGCCACACCACCACCACCATTTAGCCTTTATCACACACTTCCTTTGTTAATAACCTGTTCATATGCAGCATTTCATCCCGGATTGGCGTATGGCATCCCTTACCAGATGCCCAATCAGCTGTAGCCTTCCAGTAATCAGTTCTTCAATGGGTTGGCCCATTGAAATCTGAACTACACTGCCTGGCCTCGAGGCCTTCCACAGTCTGGGTTCACTTTACCCATCCAGCCATATTTCTTGCTGCTGCTTAACCGACAGTCTTGTAAAAGCCCTTTTGCCAGTATTGTATTGTAACCCAGGTTTGGACCACACTCCAGCTGCACCCATGCTCCCTATCCAGACTCTAATCATCGTCGGCACTCATCATCTTCTAAATTGCCTATGGTATATACTGTCTCTACCACTCATTTGGCATATGATCAAGCCCATCCATGTGTGTAGAATATGGGTAAAGAATGCACAATCCAGGCCCAGACTACATGCCACAGGCAAATTGCTTATTTAACTTTTCTTGTGCTTTAGTGTTCCCATCTGAAACTGGGTATACTAATAAGACCTACTTCTTGGGGGTGTGAGTATTATGTACAGTATTCAGAACAGTTCCTGCTACATGACTGAGTATAATGTGTTAACTATGATATATTGGCGTCACTGTGTCATTGGTTCACATATGTACATTTTGTTTCTCAAGCAGGATTGTAAGCCCCTGGTACAGGAAGATAGTGTGTGCACCACTGTTTCACTGCACACATCCATCTATCACAAGCACGCGTGAGGCTTACACTGTCCATGGTGGTTAAAGTTAAATTGACCTCTAAATCCCTCACCCACCGCTTGCCTTTCTCATCCATTTCATCTCCCCTCTCCTAGGTCCAGGAGTGCCGCAAGATGGATCAGATGACGAGGATGAAGAGTGGCCCACCCTGGAGAAGGCTGCCACAATGACAGGGGCCGGCCACCATGCGGAGGTGGTTGTGGACCCTGAGGATGAGCGTGCCATTGAGATGTTCATGAATAAAAACCCTCCTGTCAGGTAGGGCTGACGGCCTAGAATTTGGGGTAGTGGGTCCTGGTAGCCACTTCCCACAAGAAAGCAAATGCTCTGGCAGAGTTTTGATTCCCTACCCTTGGGAAGGGCCTGAGCGTTGCTAGTTGTAGGGATCCATCTTAACAAAAGTGGCCCATCCTCAGACGACCATTCTGAGTGAGAATGACACAGACTCAAAATATCTCCTCCCCCTCTATCCACCTGTTCTAGAACTGCTCAGATTACCTGGGGAAACAGCTACCTGACCTTTTTATGTTTCTAGGGAGATGTATTCCACTGCATTTGGTCTTGGCATACTCTAGGGGTAAGCTCAGTTTCCTTGGCCAAATCTCTTTTGTACCCTAAGCTTCATTTTATTCAAGGTTTTTCAGCCTTAGCACTATTGGCTGGATAATTTTGTGTGTGTGGAGGCTGACCTGTGCAATGTAGACTGTTTAGCAGCATCGCTGACCTCTACTCACTAGATGCCAGGAGTGACCTTACCACCAATTGTGATAACCAAAAAGGTCTCGGGCATCGCCAGATGTCTCAGGCATTGCAGATTCGCCCCCACTTAGAACCACTAATTTATGCCCATCTGTAATAAATGCTACTCCAGATGATGTATGCATTTGAGTTCCTGTAGTCAAACCCTTGAGCATGTGGATTTGGCCCAGGAGAGGGGAATCTAGCAGAACGGCCCTCAACCAGTCCATTCTGATCCTGTGATATTAACATGACATTGTCCTTGGTTCCGCGGGCTACTTTGGGTTAATGCATCTCTCATTGCTAATAATACTATGAAAACACAGGGATGCTGAATGATAAGGCCTGTGGTAGTTTATTTGAGAGCACAGAACAAAGGGATGAGTTCCTTTTTCAGATTGATACCCAGCAACTGAAATAGATGTCACAGTGTGTGTACTTGGACTCGTGTGCTTGTCCCACCAGAGAGCCTCTCCGTGCCTTATAACTCCTTTTTCACCGATCGTTCTGACGAACCTGGCAGAGTGGTTTTCCAGCTTGCAGTAAATGGAAGAGTGAAGCCACTAGAAACAGTGACTCCTGGCAGTTTTGAGAAATGACAGCTGGCATCTTCAGAAAGCAGGCCCAGACCCACATGAGCTCAGCAATCAGAGGCTGTTTAGTTTGGAGGCACGTTACCGTCTGCTGTAAAGTACCTGAACTTTAGAACCTGAGCAACGGGGCTTGACTCTTCCCCCCACTTGAGAACTCTGAGACCTTGGGTGCGTGTTAACCTGTCTGAGTATCAGTACCCGTGTTGAATAAGGCGAATGACACCCAGTGTAGGTGTTGCACGGACTATCTAAGACAACGTCTGAGAAATCCTGTGCTCAGTGCCTGGCCTTGAGAAGACCCTTAGTTTTAAATATACGTTAGCAGCCTCTGGAGATACCATTCTTATACCAAAGCCCAATGTAAGGAGAATTATGAGTCATCACACTAAAGTTACGTTAGATACACTGTTTAATGAGGGAAAAATATTATTGTGCCCTGGTCTTTTCCCAAATTATCCCAGCTACTTGAAATCTTGGTATATAACTAAGAGGTCAGACCAGTATTTTATAATTGGAGAGACTTCAGCATGTAAGGGATGTGTCTGAAATTGGCAACACATTACACATTTTCCATGTACTGATAGTTCCAAGTAACGTACATGTATTAATTCGCTTAATCCTGACGTTAACTTTATGAGGTAGATACAGTTATTACCCCTTTTACAGATGAGCAAACTGAAGCATAGAGAGGCAAAGTAGCAGGCCCAAGGTTATACAGGTAGTGGAAAAGCCAGGATTTAAACCCAGGCAGACTGACTTCAGAGTCCGGGTTCTTAACCTCCACACATTTGTCTGCTTCATCCCAAGTTGAATGACTTTCAGGTCGTTTGTGCTCTGCAGTGATTCCATGGTGGGTCCGGCCCAGAGGGGAACTGAGGTCGCACATCCCAGCAAGATGACAGGTTTATTGGAGCTCATAAGAAACTGTGTGTGGAGTCTAGAGTTTCCTGGACTGTGACCACAGCACTCCCGCCCCTTCCTTCCCCTGCACCCCACTCCCAACTCTTAGGCGTACCCTGGCTGACATCATCATGGAGAAGCTGACTGAGAAGCAGACGGAAGTTGAGACGGTCATGTCCGAGGTGACAGGATTCCCTATGCCCCAACTGGACCCCCGGGTCCTAGAGGTCTACAGAGGAGTCCGGGAGGTAAGAGCTGGAATACCTTTACAGGGGCTGTGGGCTCCCACCTAAGGTTTTGGGTGCCCACATCTCCTACACAGAAGGCCTGGTGGCCAAGAACAGTCTTAAGTCAGAGTGTATGGGTTCAGAGTCCTGCTGCACCACTTAGTGACTTGGTGGCTGTGGGTAAGATCTCCGTGTCCCCATCTGGAAAATGAGGATGATAATAGCATCTCCGTATGTGGTGGTTGTGAGGATTCAGTGAGTGAACATATGAAAAGCCCCCAGACAAGTACCTGGCACTCGGCAAGCAGGATGTGTGTTCTTGGCAACGATGGTATTACTCCCTCATCCCCAGGTGTTATCCAAGTACCGCAGTGGGAAGCTGCCCAAGGCATTTAAGATCATCCCTGCACTCTCCAACTGGGAGCAGATCCTCTATGTCACAGAGCCTGAGGCCTGGACCGCTGCTGCAATGTACCAAGCCACAAGGTAGAGTGGATGGGAGTTAGAGTGGCCGTAGGTCTATAGGTAAAGGGCAGGGGGCATGGGAAGTACAGGTTTTCCTGGTCTTTGCCATTACTTTTTTTTTCTCTATATTTTTATTATGTATATTTATTTTTATTGGTTTCAGAGAGGAAGGGAGAGGAAGGGAGAGAGAGAGAGAAACATCAATGATAAAAGAATCATTGATTGGCTGCCTCCACACACCCCTTACTGAGGATCGAGCCTGCAACCCGGCCATGTGCCCTTGACCGGAATCAAACCCAGGATCCTTCAGTCTGCAGGCTGATGCTCCATCCACTGAGCCAAACCGGCTAGGGCTGCCATTACATTTTTTAAAAAATATTTTTTATTGAGAGAGAAAGGGAGAGGGAGACAGAGAAACATTGGCTGCCTCCCACAGGCCCCCCGCCCCCCACACTGGGGATCGAGCCCGCAACCAGGGCATGCACCCTGACTGGGAATAGAACCAGCAGCCCTTTGGTGCATGGGATGACGCCCAACCAACGGAGCCACACCAGCCAGGGCTGCCATTACATTTTAACTTTGCCCCAGAGCTCTCTCTTGTGCTTCTTTATATCATCATTTTCCCGTTTCATGTTTTGGGGCCAAGACCCTGTTGAAAATCGCCTGTGATGAGTTTTTAGGGAAGAGGCTTATAACTACTGGGCTACCACCCTGGGGTGTCAGACAGGCCTCAGAAGTCTGTGGCTCCCCACACGTGCTCGGGTCCCTCAAAGAGTAGGGTAGAGAAGGCCCACGATGGGGAGAGGAAGGTGAATAGCTGAGTTGCCATTGGTTTGGGAGCACTCTGGCTCTCTCGGTGTTCACCTGTTTGGATGCATCTTGTAGACCTCCTGTTCCCTCCTATCTGATTTGGGTGCTGCATGCACATAGTTCACACACCCCTCAGATCTTTTGCATGCACCATCCACAGTGATATTTAAAGGGCCAGCTCCAGGCTGTCAAGTGACCTGGGATGTCCTTGCTACCCCCCCAAAAAAACTAGGATTTTCTCATCTAACCTGAAGGAACGCATGGCTCAGCGCTTCTACAACCTTGTCTTGCTCCCCCGGGTACGAGATGATATTGCTGAATACAAACGACTCAATTTCCACCTCTACATGGCACTCAAGAAGGCCCTTTTCAAGCCTGGAGCCTGGTTTAAAGGTGAGAACCCAGGAGGCAGTTAAGGAAGAGAGGGGCTAGAGCTCCTGCAGGTGATAGCAGTAAGCATGACTTGGGAGATGGCTGGCTCTGTGGTAGGTGGGGGTGCTTCCTGCTTTGCATCCTTTCTCTCACCCTCAGCTCACAGTGACTGCCCCTCTGACCCTCCCCAGGGATCCTCATCCCACTGTGTGAGTCGGGCACCTGTACCCTCCGGGAAGCCATCATCGTGGGCAGCATCATCACCAAATGCTCCATTCCTGTGCTGCACTCCAGGTAGTGTTCCCACTCCGGGGGAAAAAGGATGACTCATCAGTGGAATCACCAGGACTTGGAGTTGGTGGGGGTACAGAGTGGAGAAGGAGCTGAGAATACCGTAGCCCTGATTTTGTGGCTTAAGCCACTAGGTACATCATTACTCCACTAGATTGTAATTCCATAAGAACAGGGTCCCAGTGCCTGGCACTTGGTAGGTGCTCAGTAAATAGTTGAAGGAATGAATAGGGAACATGGGAAGGAAATAGGTCAGGGGTGGAGATGTTGAGATATTTGAACATACTCTAGTTGGATACTGAGTGAGACATGCACTCTGAGCCAGGAGTAGGGACTTGGGATGAATCAGCATCCCAATTAGAGATGATAACTGGAGTGCAGGGGGAGGAGGATCAAGACTGCACAGATGCTCTAGCCGGTTTGGCCCAGTGGATAGAGCGTTGGCCTGCCCACTGAAGCATCCCAGGTTTAATTCCGGCCAAGGGCACATCCTGGGTTGTGGGATTGATCCCCAGCAGGGGGCGTGCAGGAGGCAGGTGATCAGTAATTCACTCTCATCATTGATGTTTCTATCTCTCTATCCCTCTCCCTCTCTGAAATCAATAAAAATGTTAAAAAAAATTTTTTTTATAAATAAAATTACTTGAAAAAAGACTGCACTGCATAGGTGAGAAGGCCTGAGATGGCCCTTTTAGGCGTACCGCAGTGTAAGGGCCAGTTGAGGAGAAGAGGGGGAAAGCACAGAGGGAGAGGTAGGCCCTCTCCCCCAACATTTCCCCACCACTGACTCCACCCATCTTCCCACCAGC
Organism: Myotis brandtii; assembly: GCF_000412655.1. Classification (NCBI taxonomy): domain Eukaryota; kingdom Metazoa; phylum Chordata; class Mammalia; order Chiroptera; family Vespertilionidae; genus Myotis; species Myotis brandtii. Next base: position 883,927 of record NW_005371832.1, on the reverse strand, counting down.
GCGGCCATGCTGAAAATTGCTGAGATGGACTACAGCGGTGCCAACAGCATCTTCCTGCGGCTGCTGCTGGATAAGAAGTACGCACTGCCCTACAGGGTGCTGGACGCTCTGGTCTTCCACTTCCTGGGGTTCCGGACGGAGAAGCGTGAACTGCCCGTGCTCTGGCACCAGTGCCTCCTGACTTTGGCCCAGCGCTATAAGGCAGACCTGGCCATGGAGCAGAAAGAGGCCCTCCTAGAACTGCTCCGGCTGCAGCCCCATCCCCAGCTGTCCCCTGAGATCAGGCGTGAGCTTCAGAGCGCAGTGCCCCGAGATGTGGAAGATGTTCCCATCACCATGGACTGAGGAAACAGCCACTCATCCTGGTCTGAGGGGTGTGGGAGGACACCAGGATCCCAGTTAAGGTGACACTGAGCCTTTACAACTGGGCAGTGAGAGCTCCTGGGCATCTGGGACCCCCCAGTACCCTGCAGGGCGGACCGAGGGTCAGACCATTGTTGCTGCTCAGTTCTGGAACCTGTTTGAGATCCACACCCCAGGATTCCCACTGCCCTGCTGGGGCTTCGAGTTCTTTCTCCCAGGCTATGTCAAGTCCCTGGGATGTGGATGAAAAGGCGGGTATTTATTGAGTGTCTGTGTTTTATTGTGATCAATGCAGATCTTTCTGTTTTCCCTCTTTATCTAAAGGTAGGGATTACTCTTCCCTGTTCCTGCCTAGGAGTGGATTCTTACCCAGTATACTGAGGACCCCCACCCCTATCCTAACTCTCCAAGCTCGTTTCTCCAGGCTATACCCAGAGTTAGCCCCTAGGGGGCTCGTCTCTGCCTTTCCTCAATACAGGCTGCTTTGGGAGAATGCCAGGAACCAGGAGGTTGTTCAAAAGAAGGTCTGTCTCAGCTGTGGGTGGAAGAGCTAGAGGAGAGAGCCCCAAGAGCCGTGGTCGGCAAACTGTGGCTCTCGAGCCACATGCGGCTCTTTGGCCCCTTGAGTGTGGCTCTTCCTAAGCCTTAGGAGTACTCTAATTAAGTTAATAACAATGTACCTACCTATATAGTTTAAGTTTAAAAAATTTGGCTCTCAAAAGAAATTTCAATCGTTGTACTGTTGATATTTGGCTCTGTTGACTAATGAGTTGCCGACCACTGCCCTAGAGCAAGCATGTCAAACTCAAAGGCTGACATGGGCCAAATAAAGTAGGCCTGTGGCCTACGAGCCACGAGTTTGACATGCTTGCCCTAGAGGGAAGTGGAAATGCAAAGGCCAGACAGATCAGAGAATATTGGTTGTGCCCAGGATAATTAGAGCTGGATCACCACCAGACAAGTTCCCTTTCTGGCTAATGAGAGCATTAGACTGGAGGTTGGCAAACTAGGGTCATATGCCCATTTTCTTATGCCCATGAACTAAGAATGGTGTTTACATTTTTTAATGGATGGGAAAATTTTTTTAAAGAGTATTTTATGGTAGGTGAAAATGATGTGAAATTCAAATTCCAGTGTCCATAGTTTTATTGGGACACAGCCACTCCCATCTATTTACATGTTTCCCATGGCTACTTTCATGCTGCAATAGCAGAGTACAATCCTGGAACCCTTGTTTGCCTTTGAAAATGTGACTTTGTTCCAACCCAATTAATATATTTGGGAACAATTTTATCATAAAACAAATAGCACATTTATTTATATGCAGTTTTGTCCTTGAGAAACAATACATAAAATCAGAAAACTGCACCAAGCTGAACCAAGCCAGATACACAAGTGCAAGCACCTCTGACATGTGGGTTGGGAGTCACATCCACAACCTGCCTTCCACATCCTCCCAACCTCTGCTTCCACAAGCGAACTTCAAGTGTTTTTGAAGATAAAGGACTATGTTATATTTGTGTTTCTTAACCATATAGTATATAAAAACTATGCTGTCCTTTTTTTAAAATATATTTTTACTGATTTCAGAGAGGAAGAGAGAGAAACATCAATGATGAGAGAATCATTGATTGGCTGCCTCCTGCATGCCCCAGACTGGGGATCAAACCTGCAACCCAGGCATGTGCCCTGACCAGGAATTGAACCATGACCTCCTGATTCATAGGTCCACGCTCAACCACTGAACCAAGGCAGCCAGGCCCCTCTTTTTTAAAAAACATGTCACTCGCCCTAGCTGGTTTGGCTCAGTGGATGGAGCGTTGGCCTGCGGACTGAAAGGTCCCAGGTTTGATTCCGGTCAAGGGCATGTACCTTGGTTGCGGGCACATCCCCAGTGGGGGGTGTGCAGGAGGCAGCTGATCGATGTTTCTCTCTCATCGATGTTTCTGGCTCTCTATCCCTCTCCCTTCCTCTCTGTAAAAAATCAATAAAATATATTTTGAAGAAATAAAGAACATGTCACTCAACCCTGCTGTGTGATTGTGCACAGATCCATGAACCATGTGGGTCGGATCAGGGTTGTGGGCTTGATCCCCAGTAGAGGGCATGTAGGAGGCAGCCATAGATTATTCTCCCATTATTGATGTTTGTATCTCTCCCTCTGAAATCAACATTTTTTTAAAAAACATAACGCTCATTAAGTTTTTGCATGTTGTGCCCATACATAAGTCCTATGGATTTTATTAGGCAGTTTTGCAAAGTACAATGATTTTTAGGAGCGCACACATTCCATTATAAAGTAGCACTGACTCTATGTGGGACAGAGATGATAGCTCACAGGCCCAAAATATTTACTCAGGCCCTTTCCGTAACAGGCTTGATGGAACCACTGATTTCTGCCCTCTTTACCTCATGCTTTTACCCACACCTCCATCCAATCCAAGAAGCCAAGGCCAACTTTATTCCAGAATCTTTATTAAGGTAGCATGATGGTCCCGGGCCAGCAACTGGACCTTGTGGCCTAGGGAAAGGCCTGTGTTAACAGGGCTCGCATCTCCAGACAGCGGGCTTGGTCACCTCCAGGTCACCCCTGCTCCATCCCCTGATGCAGGACGGGCCGAGGGCCAAAGGGAGAGGAGGGCCTGGCCCCTCCCAGGCCGTAGCAGCTCCTCGGTCACAAGGATCCTCTCGCCAGTAGCAGAGGAGGGATGCAGCAACCGCCAGGGTCACCACCACTTGGGCTGGTGGGCCCCACCACACCCTCTTACAGTTGTACTCAACACAATTAATAAATTAAAACCACCTCTTCCTTCAGCACTGACCCCCCTCAATCACAGGAGAAACTGGGCAGAAAGCAAAGCAAGGAGGAACTGGTTGATTCTTGAACCTCTGACAGAGGCCTGGGCCCCCCTCCCTCTAGGAGCAGCTGTGAGCACGGATTATGCAGGGCTCTCCAAAGTATGTTGAGAAGAGCTGTCCAGACTGTGTCCCCTCAGAATATCAGAAATTTCTTCAGAAAGACCCCAATCCAAATGCAGTAACTCTAGAAGGTGCAGCACCTTTGTAAGGCACCAGGGCATTTTGGCAGTTGAGAACGTGAGAGCCCCAGAGATAGGGGGCCTCAATAAGGAATGCTGGTTACATCTATTTTACCTTCTTCAATTCTGTCTCTGACCAGCCGACCCACCTCCAGCCAGAACCAGGGAAGGAGCTGAGCTGGTCAGAGGCAGGGAGAAGGAGGGGCCTGACTAGCCACCCAAACGTGGCTGGCCGGGCCCCTTAGTGCACACTGCAGGGATAGGTAGGACCTGCCCCCTTCTCTTTAGCAAAGGGCAAATAGGGAGGAGCCCCCCCAGACTTCAGTTGTGGCAGATGTGACGTGGTTTGTTCCTGCAGGGAGGGAGGGTGGCAGCGACCCTCCTCTGCTGTCAGTGGCCACTGGAGGGGGCCTCTCCGGGGCTACAGGTGGATGGCTGTGACGTCTGTGGGAGTGCTGGTCTGGCTGGGCCCCTGGCTGCTGGAGCCTCTGGGGGCTTTGGGTGCTGGGCTGGGGGACGTCTGGGCAGCTTCCCTGAGGCTCTCCCTGAGTGCAGCTTCAATCTGCTCCTGACAGGCCCGCAGGCAGTCCTGGGAACAAGGGGGGACAGTGAGGAGGGAATGCTGGGTGAGGTGGAGGAAGGTCCCATTGGAGCTAAAGGTCCACTTCCCTCCTCCCATAGCATCTGGCAGCAGTTGCAGGGGACGGACACCTCCCAGCACACAGGGAAGTCTGGGGAGGTTAGGCCACAGCCCAGCCCCAGGAATCAGCCTTCAATTCTCAGAAACTGGCAAGAGGATGTGGCAACAGGGTGTGAGCGCAGCCCTGCATCCGACACCAAACCTCCCACCCCCACTCCTGCACACCATTTGGCAGAAAAGGGCACCAAGGGATGGTGCCCTGCAACCCACCCAAGACCACTTGCTTTTCCCCAGACAAGGCAGTAGATAAAACACCACAGAAGCCCCAAGGGCAGGGCCCGTGAAACCAGGAGTGGGCACCAGGTTGGAGATGGACACCTCCCTCTACTGGAGGCTCAGGGAATAGCAGCGCTTCATGGATTGACAGGCTGCTGCCCAGCTGCCCAGCACTCACCACTTCAGTGCCTGTGATCCCTGCCAGCAGCTCCGTGAGCTCATCTGCGGACGCGGGCCAGGCACCCAGGCCTTGCACTGCAGCCCCAATGCTGCCTGTGGCGATCATGGATGGTGGGTACATGGCAAAGGTGTAATCTTGGGAAGAGGGAGAGGGAACCATGAGGCAAGGAGAACATCAAGAATAACAACCAGGGTGGACTTCCTATCCTTCAGAAAGTGCCAGGCAGCAGGAATAGAGCAGGGGCCCACTGGAAAATGCCAGCAGTGAGTTGTGTCAGACAGGGGCGAGAGAGAGGTAGGAGAGATCCTCTCCTAGAGGGTCAGGGTGAATAGCAGACTTGTGCAGGCCAGGTCCAGGGTGGTCCCTAAGGGACTCAGGCCAGGCACCAGGGAGTGAATGAGTCTCTCTCCCTGGTGTGGAAACAAAACCAGGGTCGAGACCTGGGTTCTGCTCCTAATTTAATCACCGTGAAACCTTGGGCAATCACTTCTCTCTAAGCCCTGAGTCCCCACCTACATTTGTACTGGGGTCTCTAAGATCCCATACAGCTTAGATTGTGCTCTGCATCTTTTCTGTATTGAAACTGGGGGCTCAGAGGGGACATAATTTTCACAAATTTTAAAAGGCATGTAACAAGCATCTCCTCTGACCCTCCCACGTCTTGATTTTCTTGATTTGGCAAAAATATGCCTGGAGTGTATTACCTGTAGCACAGAGGGCCAAAAAGGTCTGAGCATGCTTTTTGACCAAGGCCTGTCGGTCGCTGGGCAGAGAGAGGCGGTACAGGATCAGGGCCAGGAAGTCGTGGGCAATCACAGCAGCCAGGTCCCACTTGAGCTTCCCCAGGACCAGCACCTCCCAGTCCTGGAGGTTGGAGAAGAAGGTGGGGTCAGTGACTAAAGAAGGCCAGGGAAGAGAGTAACGGAGAAGGAAGCCCATCAAAGTCGAAGGTGAAGACCCCAGTTTTGCTTCTGGGTTTAGGGACTGGCACTGTGGATTGGAGAGTCCAGGGCAGGGAAGAGCTGGGGACATTTGCTCTGAGCATTTGTTTGTTACTAGGTGCCAGACTACATGCTGTACATGAATTGTCTTTTGATCTTGTCTGGTTATCTTTGGGGGGCCAATAATACAGGCCTTTTTCTGACTTGACCCAGGGCTCTGAGCACTTCTCCAGCTGGGACTGAATGAAAAGACTGCGGCAACAGAAACCACCACCATCTCCATGAACTTGAGGCTCCTCTGGGGTAAAGCAGACTCCCCATAATCCCAAGGATTTGTAAAAGGGGAAATCACCACTAGCCTCTCCCCAGCTCTGCATCCCAGCCAAGCCTATGCCTCTTGTAGAAACCCGAGTGAGCATGAGGCCACACCACCTCTGATACAGTCACTGAACTAACTCTGAGGTTCCTCAAAGGGGACGTTGCCCAACCCAACCCACATCCCCTTGGTGGGACATCAGGGTTGGGTCCTGAGATATAACACCCACCCCACCCCCTTCAACTGGAACCCACAGTGCTTAGTGCCATTTGAGTCTCGGAAAGAGCTGTGGAGGCCATGCCAAACAAGATGGGTCTGGGTGGTCTCCGAGGGACCAAGCCCGATCTCTACCTGCCCCAGCCTGCACACCCCTGCTAGATCCCAGAAGGCGGATGGGAGCCCCAATCCACTTGTCTGGGGTTTGCAGCCCTGGCCCCATTTCTGAGTTGCACATATGAGGATTTCTTCATTGTTTTATCTCAGGAAGGAACTCCTTACTGAGAGAGAAATAGCAACCCCACCCAACCTCTTCCCAGCCCCGGCCTAGGTGTCATCCTCCCAAATCAGCCCCAAACCTCTCACAGGGCCCACAGAAAACAGCCTGGCCTGGAGCCAGAAGTTGGGCAGAGAAGCTAGCATTCTACCCCTGGTGCTTGTCCCAGTGGCCAAACTCCTAACTCAGAAGTGAATAGAAAGTACCTAGCCTCCAAGGAAACACCTGAAAGGCAATTTGGAGCGGGACTGGCCCTGTGGGGAGGCATGGGGTCCTGTGTGAGGGAAGGTGGCCACCCTACCCTGTCTCCGGGCAGCCCCTGAGAATCTCAGTCCTCGTTTGGCACAGAACATACCCCAGGGAGGGTTTAGCTGCCGTGGCTGGCAGCTTCCATCATATCTCTGGCCTTCAGGGCCACCTGGGCTAGCGAGAAGACCCAGATTCTCGTCATCTGCTTCAGGCTGCCAAGGCAGGACCCTGCCCTCCGCCTCTGGGCCTCCGCCTTCTCACAAGCATTTGGACTGCCGAGTTCACTGAGGTCCCTTCCAACTCTGACCTTCTAGGAAGCCATCTGCACGCTCCACCCCCAGCTCAGGCGGAGAGAGTGGGGGAAGAGTATTTTTTGCCTGTTCTGAAAAACTTCCCTGGTACAAAGGCACACATACCATCCCAAACTTCTCACACAAAAAAGGAAGTTCCCTTTTACCTTCCAGCCCAAACCCCTCCAAAAACATCTTTCCCACTGGCCCTGGAAAGCAGCTCCACCTTCAAACTTGCCAAAAACTACCGGATTCATCACAAAGCGCTGTGGGGCCTCCCAGATTCCCAACTCCGGCCTCCTACTCCCATCTCTGAGAGCTACTTGGCAGGAAGAGGAATCCTGTTCCTGGACAAGCAGCAGTCGGGGGCCCCAGTACCCTGGCTTCCTGGCCAGCCAATCACAGCAGCCTGCACGCTGCCCTCCTCCCCGGGAGATGGGGCCCAGAGACTCTCTCAGGGTCAGGAGAAGACTTGGCAGTATAGAGCGAGGTTGAGGAAGGTGCCCGCTCACCCACCCTCTCCCAGACCCCCCCCTCCAACCCCCACCCTGGGAGGTGATCTGCATACCCCTCCTCCAGATCCAGGCAGCTCCCCGACCTCAGGCTTTGGGATAAGAGAACCGGTGACTTTCCTGCCCTGCCTCGGAAGAGCCCAGCCCAAGTTCCTAGCCAGAGGCCCAGGGAGCCACTTCCCAAACCACAGGAGTGACAGCAGCTCCCCGCAGGGTTATGAAAGACCATGGTCAGAGTGGGCGGGCCAGGGGAGGGGGCATCATTATCACATCGGAAGCAGCTGCAGCTCAGCTCCCTGTCTCCGCTCTGGCCTCTGGCTAAGGGGGAAAGGGAGAGATGAGATGATTCCACCAGGCCTGAGGCAGCTGCTCAGGTTCCTCACAATGAGGATTAGGAAGGAGCTGTCTCTTCTGGGATATAAGAGGAAGGAAAGAAGGTGGGATGAAACTCCTCGAGCCCTTCCTGAGAGCAATCAGGGCTGGGCTTTAATCTGCTCTGGGAAGCTTTTCAATCACAAAGTCCACACCGGGATAAAGGCTCACCCAAAGCAGCCCCCCTCCCCCACAAGAAGCACATTCCACTCCCCCACTCCAGTGGGGGTGTGCAGGCATGTCCTGCTGCTGCCAATAAATAACTCATGATGGTTGTGTAAACCCGGAGGCAAAGTACTAGTGAGTGTAGACATGCAGTTTGACTTGTTGCTATCTGGGGGAAAGACCAAGAGGAGTGGCACCCCCTGGAGGTCAGGAGAAGGGGAGTTCGTTCATGCTGGCAGTTTAAGCTTCCATTGGGGCTACTCTAACCATCACTCGGCACTGCCCATCTTTTGTCCAAATATATAGCCCCTACGGCCCTGAGCCGTCCCCCAGGGGGCAGAAAGCCTCTGAGGGCTTAGCTTTCCTTTTCCCGGTGAGGAGGCGGTATGTGTTAGGGGTGGGGGGGGTGGGGGAGTATGCACGCACCCGCATCTGGCGGGGGGAGACAGCGTGGTCGGTGTAGATGCACAATTTTTCGATGGTCAGGGGCGTAGTCTCGCGCAGCTTGGAGGCTAGCAGCATGCAGACCGCACCCAGGAGCTGAAATTGCGCCTTGGGGGTGGGGACACAGGACAGGTAACGATCCAGGTAGTTCATGGCCAGGGGGAAGACTTCCTCCTCACAG
>NW_005371832.1:874497-875441 GCF_000412655.1 Myotis brandtii | reverse complement strand
GTCACTTAAGGGCAGGAACGTGGGAAGCACAGCAGCACTGAAGGTGAAAGGGGGCACTGAAGGGAAGTGGGACGGGGAGCAAACATGGAAGGGGAAAAGGTGCTTACAGTGACAAGGGCTAATACAGAGGATGTGTTCACCCCAAGGTGACGGCCCCCTTCCTCCGTGTCGCCTCCCCCCACCGCTCCCCCCAGGGAGGTACGCCAGGGGCTCCCTTATTTAATGAGACTCCCCTCCCCCATGGGGGCCCCAAGAGTCACCCACAGCAGCGGAGAGCTGGGACCTCACCCCCGCTACCATCACCCACTGCACACACCCAAAGGGAAGGGAGGAGACTCCAGCCGCTGCCTCCCGCACTTTTCATTTCCCTGACCGCCGGAACCGCGCGCGCGCCACCCCCACCGCCTCCCCGCCAGAACCCCGCGGCAGACACAGGAACCGGCTCCGCGGCGGGGGCGGCTGCGCCCAGGGTTTTCCAGGCGCGCTCTCCTAAGACGACGGGGCGGGGGAGAGAAGCAGGAGACGCTAGCGAAGCCGGAGGGGAGAAGGCGAATCCTGCCGGGCTTTCCCGGCCGAAGAGATGGTTAGTTAGGATGCCAGAGCCGAGGCTGGGGAAGGAAAAGGGAATGGGACACCGCGCGGGCAGCCGGCTAGGGTGCCGGGTGAAAGGCCGGGCCCGGGGGTCCGGGCCACCGAAGCATCTTGCAGATCGTTGTTGAGACCAGGATGTCCCAACAGGGCGGCCCCGGGATGTCCGGAGCCGAGGACGCAGGGACGGCGGGGGAGGGGAGACCCGTCCGCGGGGTACCTCCAGCATCCAGTAGGCCAGCATCTTCCGCATGTGCGGCTTGATCTCCGGCTGCACGCACTGGAAGTAGGAGGCGCGGGGCACGTAGCGCTCCTCCAGGCGGAGCAAGCTCTGCAGCAGGTGCTGGTCCCCCAGC
>NW_005371832.1:849493-874227 GCF_000412655.1 Myotis brandtii | reverse complement strand
GCAGCCCCGCTCCCTCCCGACCACCCCGTGGAGAGCGCTTTCCAGGAGGTGGTCCTCTCCCCCACCAATGCGCCCTCCCATTTCCCTTCTCTGACATTCGTCGCCCAAGAAAGAGCTTTTCTCCAAAGGTTATTCATTCATTGGTCCAACCCTAGAGAATATAACAACTAATAACTAGTTCTTAGCGAGCACTGTTCTAAATACGTAACGTGCAGTAACGTATTAAACCCTCACTGAGTTAGGTGTTATCTTATTTCGCGGATAAGGAACGGCAGCACACTAATAATCAATGTGCGGCCGAGCTAGGATCGGGAAGCCGGCAGCCTGGCTGCAGAATCTGTGCTTACCCCATTGGTACCCCATGGCTGCACATGAGTGCTGTGATCCCAAAGCCCGCACCATCTGCATCGCCTAAGAGCTGGTTAGAAATGCGGACTCCTAAGCCTACGCCTGACCTGCCGGATCAAAATCTGCATTTCAACAAGACCCCCGCTGTTTCTGTGCACAGTAAAGTAGAAGGCCTGGTGGAAATCAGCCCATTACCGAAACAGCCGGGCCGCCTATTCAAGGCCTCACCTTGTCGTTAAGCCCGCTGTGTGGCCTTGGACAAGCCCTGAGAGTGGGCCTTAGCTTCTGTTTGAGGAAAACGTAGGCGGAGAAACTAGATCCTCTCTGAAGGAGCTTCTTGCTCAGACTCTATAAAATCTCCCAATTGCCATTTCTTCTACCTCCCAAACTTTGGGGTTACTTTGTAGTTTCCCCAAAGCTGGATTCCACACGACCAAGAGGCAGACCACAGGCCTCCAGTAACGCTCCCGGCGGGAGGAGGCCTGGGGAACTCCTGCCTCTCCGGAGGTCCTCTCGAGGGAAAGGACACTAACAGGCAAGTTCTATGCTAAATATTTTCTCAATTAATTGTTTTTTAAATAATTTTTATTATAGTTCTAATATCATGGAAATATTCATTTGCATTGTGAAAACCTTAGAAAATCCAGATAAGGCACACAAAAAAGGAAAAATTACTTGCAATCTCACCATCCATAGATAACCCTTTAAAATGTCAATATTTGTTTTTTCTAAGACTGTTCTATTTTTTAAAATGAGGTCATTGCAAATTGTTTTATAAGCTTTTTTCCACTAAAAAAAATATATTGTTAGCACTTTTCCATGTCATTTATACTACAACATTATTCTTAACTAGAGGCCCGATACACGAAATTCATGCAAGGGGCTCAACCCTCACAGCCCCTCGCAGCCCCTCACATCCTCAGCTGGTCCTCACAGCCCCTCGCAGCCCTCGAAGTCCCGGCTTCGTCCAGGAGGTCATCTGCACAGTCACATACACGAAATTCATGCAAGGGGCTCAACCCTCACAGCTCCTCACAGCCCCTCGCAGCCCTCGCAGTCCCCGCTTCGTCCAGGAGGTCATCTGCACAGTCATCCGGAAGGATGTCTGGACGGTTGTTCTGTTGTTCCGTCTAATTAGCATATTAGCTCTTTATTATATAGGATGGCTACATAGTATGCCATTGGGTGAATATATAATGCATTTTACCCAACATGTATTGTTGGAAATTTAAGTTGTTTCTCATTCTTCCCTATTAGAAACAATACTGTAAAATATTTTTGTGGTAATATTTTTGTGTCATTACTTCTAGAAGTGAATTAATTTCTAGAAGTGGAATTTCTCAATCTAAAGTTATGAAACATTCAAAGACTTTTTTTTAGATTTTTCAAAATTTATTTTTCAGTTAAAGTTGACATACAATATTGTATTAGTTTCAGGTGTATAACATAGTGGTTAGATATTTATATAACTATGAAATGAACCTCCCCATAAGTCTATTACCCATCTTACACCATACATAGTTACTACAGTACTATTGGCTATATTCCCTGTGCTGTACTTTATATCCCTGTGACTATTTTTATAACTGGCTATTTGTACTTCTTAATCCCGTTCACCTTTCACCCATCCCCCAAAACTCCTCCCATAAATTTCATTCTAAATCTCCTGCTGAAATGCTGAACCAATCTAATGAACAAACATTAGGTATCTATTTAAAAACAAAACAAACAAATAAACAAAAACCTCTGCCAACTGGAAAAATGAAAAGTAGTTTGTTAGTAATAACATATGTGTGTACTTGTTTTAAATTCAAGAACTCTTGTTACACCAACATGAATGTGTGCCATGTACCTTATCTAACCTGCAAAACCATTACTCCTATCTTCCAAAATACAAGTATGAAGTTTTAGTTAATCACAACACTGCACTCTTTCATTAAAGAGAACAATATATTTTAAATTATAAAGAATAAATATGGCCCAGCTGGTGTGACTCAGTGGTTGAGCATCGACCTATGAACTAGGAGGAGGTCACAGTTCAATTCCCGGTCAGGGCACATGCCCGGATTGTGGGCTCGATTCCGGTAGGTGGGGTACAGAAGGCAGCCGATCAATGATTCTCTCTCATCGTTGATGTTTTGCTCTCCCTCTCCCTTCATATCTAAAAGAATAGATATGAAATTATGGAAAGACAAAAATGTTGAAGTGTAAGAGGTTTTTGGTATGCAGGAGGACTAAAAAATATAGCTTTGAAGTAAGTACATAACCAGAAACCAGATCTGTCCTAAAGGAAGTGTTTCTTTACTCAGAATTATTGAGTAGACTGTTCAGGTTAGAAGGTCATTTATCTTTGATGAGAAAGTAAATCATCATTATTAAAGTTTTTTTCCAGTTTTATTGAGGTATCAATTGTATTAGTTTAAAGTATACATGATTTAATATACATATATATTGCAAAATGATTACCATAATAAGGTTAGTTAACAACCATTACATAATTACAATATTTTTCTTGTGATGAGAATTTATTTTAATTTTTTATTGAATTTATTGGGGTGACACTAGTTCATAAAATTATATAGGTTTCAGGTGTACAATTTTATAATAACGTTGAAGATTTTTAAGATCTCATTTAGCAACTTTTCAACTATACAATACAAAACCGTTAACTATCATCATCATGTTGTACATTGTATTCCCAGGACTTATTTATCTTATAACTGGAAGTTTATACCTTTTAACCACCTTCACCTTGAAGTATAGCTGCTATTATTACCCTCCTGTTACAGATGGAAACAGAGACACAGGGAAGCTAAGTATCGCCCAACGCCATGCCGCTAGCAAGAGGCTGCCTTAGTTGGGTCTCCCCAAAGCACACTCTGAGACAAGGATTCAAGTGAAGTAATTGACCCAGGAGGTGATTCCAGGAAGCACCCAAGAGTGGAGAAATGAGGCAGAAGGGAAGGAAACCAGTGAAAAGTACATTGTTGGGTAAGTGAACACTGTGGGCAAATGGAGCTCAGTCCTGTTGAGGAACTCTGGGACGTGACGAGAAGTGCATGCTTCTGCCTCGGAGGGAGCAGGGACACCTGTCCACCATTCCCAACAGCCAGTGGTGGAGGGCTGCTGGGGATGGAGAAAGGGGCCTGCGATTAATCCCCCAGAACGTCCAGCTTTCCTGCGGGAGAGCACATGGACTCGGACAGCCAGGACCAGCCATCAGGCAGTCACAGTGCTGGCACTGGAAGGGGGCTGGTGCACTCGGGAGGCTGAGAGCCGTGGGTATCTGGGTGGCAGTGGCTGCATGTGCTACATCGGATTTGACCCAGTCAAGCGCCAGAGCCTAAGTTCAAGGTCCGAATAAATATTTTTAACAGTTTTATGCTCATTTTATTTATTAAATATATTTTTATTTATTTCAGAGAAGAAAGGAGAGGGAGAAAGATAGAAATATCAATGATGAGAGAGAATCATTGAGTGGCTACTTCCTGCCCCGAACCCCCACTGGGGATCGAGCCCGCAACGGGGCATGTGCCCTGACTTGGAATTGACCTGTGACCTCCTGGTTTATAGGTCAATGCTCAACAACTGAGCCACACCAGCCGGGAAGTTTTATGCTCATTTTAAAGTTGTATGTATGTGTACCAGGACAACAAACCTGTGACTTTATCAGGTTCCCTTTTAAAATAAATTTACTTAATGAAAAAACTTAACTTTAAAAACATTAAGCAGCCCTGGCAGGGTGACTTAGCTGGTTGGAGCATCATCCCCTACACCAAAAGGTCGTGGGTTCGATTCTCAGTCAGAGCACCTACCTAGATTGTGGGTTCTATCCCCATTCGGGTCCTGTATGGGAGGCAACCGAGCAATGTTACTCTCTCATATAGATGTTTCTCTCTCGCTCTCAAATAATAAAAAATAAACAAAAAATGCCCTGGCCAGTGTGGCTCAGTTGGTTGGGTACCAAGGGCACATGTCCGAGTTTTGGGCTTGATCCCTAGTGTGTGTGTGTGTGTGTGTGTGTGTGTGTGTGTGTGTGTGCAGGAGGCAACTGATAGATGTTCGACTCTCACATCGAGGTTTCTCTCTCCCTCTCCCTTCCTCTCTCTCTAAAAATCAATAAACTATTCTTTAAAAAATAAATAAAATGGGTTGTATGTTTGACTGTGTTTACCTTATATAAAAAGTAAATGGTTAGTTTATTATTTTTGAAAAACATCAATATGATTCATCACATTAAAAGATTAAAGGTGGGAAAATCATGATAGAATCAACAGAAGCCAAAAAAGTTTTTGATAAAATTCAAGTCATTCACAATAAGAAAAAACTATTAGCAAAGTAGGGATAGGTGAGAACTTCCTTCGTCTGATATAGGGCACCTTCTAAAACCCCACAGCGAACATCTTCTTTAGGTCACAGGAAGTACGCCAGGCAAAGTGTCCAACATGCAGGTCAGTGGGAAAGACCAAGAGGTTCCTCCTCCATGATCAACCTGACTAGTCCTTCCCTGGGACTAGGGAGGCCAGGCGTTCCCAGTATTCTCAAGGTAGACCATATATTTCCACCCCTCTTTCAATTTGCACATTTTTATGAATAGCACCATCTTTCTCCTGAGTCTTCAGATGGTAAGCCCTGGTGCCATCTTGGATTGCTTCCTTTCTTTGGTTTCTTGTATCCGATCAATTACCTACCCCAACAAAACCATTAGCGGAAGCTCACTTAGATCCTATTCTTCCCATTCCTCCAGTAGACTGTTAGCCAGTTTCTCAAAATTTGCCACCAAAGTAAACCCTTCACAGCAGAGAAGAAAGTATCTCTCTGAGGGATCTAGTATAACCTAAAATAGTCCTCTGCAAACCTGAAATTTATTTGAAGTCTAACATTCTGCCCTAGAAGCATATACACATTTAGGATTCTGGTCCATACTACAGCCATAATTGTCATAAAGTAAAAAGGACATTTACTTTAAATTACTTATGGTTAAGGAAAATTAAACTTCACAGAAGCCATGTGTATCCTGAGACTGGCAGGAGTCATTTCTAACCCTCTTTTAAAAGACTGGGCCTACATTGCTATTGCAAAAGCCTCCCCGAGAGCCTTTCCGTCCTCACAGTACTTCCAGATAGATCCGGATCAATGGCGCAGGGCCATCAGATTAATCTCCCACAGACACTCCTTTCATCTCCAGTCCAAGGACCTGCTTATCAGGTCAAATTTAAAAGTCAACCAGCCTCGCTTTTCAAGTTCTCCTTCAAGAGGCCTCAGCCACCTTATCCAATTTTATCTCAGCTGGAGCACTCCAGCCCACCCCAAGGCCTTATCACCCACTCCTGGCATCCTGGTCCTTTCTGCAAATCCAGCTCCTTCCTTCAAGTCCTAGTTCCCAGCCCACCAGGGTTGCAGCATTAGAGAGCAGGTTAATCTAGAGCGAGATGGATCAACAGTGGCCCACAGAGGGGAGCTGACGTGCCCAAGGGCACACACCAGCCAATGATTGCTTTCAATTAGTCTCATTGTTTCCTGTTAATAAATCCTATTTTCCCTCCAAAATTGGAAACTCCTGGGGGTAGGTACTACACCTGTTTATTCCCAATGTGGTTAACCTGCTGCAGGAGGTACTGTGCATAAAGATAGGTGCTTTGTTTCCAGACGCCCTGCTCCTGCAATTCCCAGGCTCGGTATGTCTTCCCTTCACCTTTTGTCAGCCATTCACACTTACAAAATCAAGTTTAAGATTCCTCTAATGGTAGGTTATTTAGTTTTTTCTTTTTAAATTATCATTAAAGTTGTGCCCTGGCCAGTGTTTGTTGGTCAGCCTGTGCACCGAAGGGTCCAGGGTTCGTATTCCTGGTGAAGGGTATGTACCTGGGTGACAGATTCAATCCCTGGCCTGGTTGAGGTGCATGTGGGAGGTAACCAATCAATGTGTCTCGGATTCCAGTCAAGACGGCAGCATAAGTAAACAGCACTCGTCACCTCCCCACAACCACATCAAAATTGCAGCAAAAATACAAAACACCAGAGTTGACCAAGTCACTCCCATTCTGAACCAAACCTCAAATTTCCTGTGAAATATGGGGAAGGGGCTAAACCAGGGGTGGAAGAATCAAGTGATTTCAGAGGTGGGGCAGGTAAAATAAATGAGTTCAGAGTATGGGACTAAGAAACAAACAAACAAAAAATAATAAAATAAAATACCAAACAACCATGATTCAGAACCACCTGAAATTTAGCTGAAAGGAAGTCCTACAATTGGGGAATTAAAGAAGAAGCACATCGAGACTGGTAGAAGGGATGGAGATGTGGGGTGGAATCTCAGAACCAGCCGGTCCCACACCCACATGTGATGGTTTAAAATTGGGAGGGATATCTTGGCTGTGGAGGTTTTCCTGAGGAGCAAGGGGTCCCAGCCCCACACCAGCCCCCCCAGCCCACGGTTCCACTGCTGAGAAGAGAAGTCCCCACAACTTCTGGCTGTAAAAACCAGCAGAGATTATGGCTGAATGACACAGAGGTCGCTGGAGCCCCAGGCAGCTCCTCTTAAAGGGCCCTCACACAGACTTACCTGGAGCTCCCTCTGAGCTCCAGCACTGGGGCAGCAGCTTGAAAGGAACGTGGGACATTCAGGGAGGAACTAACTTGTCTAGAATCAAGGCAAGAGCTGAAGGGGCAGCTTTCTCCCAAACAGAAATGCTGGAAGAGGCCATTGTTCCTTTACTGAGCCCTCCCCACCACAGAGCTAACAGGCAGTCACCACATTAAAATCTCCATCAACCTGGCAAATACTTTTTGCCCTCCCCTGATAATTCCCTGAGACCCCGCCCCTCCTTACTTGCAGGTTCAACCAAGCCATTTCCAGTGGCTTTTCCTTAGAACTGACCTCTCTTGCCTTATGCTAGACTTTCCTAAAATCACTCAAACAAGCAGTAGCTGGCCTCAGCATGCCCCATATCTCTCAATAAATGGCCCTAGGCCAGACACTAGCAGCAGCCCACCTTGGTTCACAGCTTGGCCTCTCCTGGGGACCACACGAGGCCCAAGACAAGTAGAAGCCATCTGCAGATTGCTTTGTAGCTCATGCTGGGTGGCCCCAAGCAGGGCGCAGGGAGTGGCTGACTTTGCATCTCCCCAGAGGCTCCAGAGCCAGAGCACCCAGTGGCCAGCTTCTACCATGCCATATTACAACCCCACCACCACCAGGAATGACACACACAAGGGACTGACTCAGTGAGAACCAAAGCCCCACTCAAGTAAGTCCTGCTCCATACGGTCGGCTTCTGCACAGCAGTTCTTCCACTGTAGTTGCAACTGATCCCCCCAACCCATTGGCCTGGGTTGTGCCAAAATCAATCAAGGCTCAACTATAACAGGACAGTGCACAGAGCTCACACAGGGGCTCACCTGCAGCGCTCAACTCTGGTGACTGGGGAGGCTGAGCCACTGGGGCCTACAGGACACCTACTACACATGGCCACTCTACCAAGTCCAGGAGACATAGCAGATCTACCTAATACATAGAAACAAACACAGGGAAGCAGCCAAAATGCGGAAACAAAGAAACATGTCATAAATGAAAAAAAAAAGAGAAATATGCAGAAAAATAACTAAATGAAATGGAAGCAAGAAAACTACCAGATACAGAGTTCAAAACAATGGTTATAAGGATGCTCAAAGAACTTACTGAGTACTTCAAGGAACTTAGTGAGAACAGCAACAACAACAAAAAAGGACCAGTCGGAAATGAAGGATACACTAACTGAAATAGAGAATAATTTACAGGGAATCAACAGTAGAGTAGAGGATGCCAAGAATCAAATCAAGAATTTGGAATATAAGGAAGCAAAAAACACCCAATCAGCATAAAAGAAAAAAGAATCCAAAAATATGAAGTAATGTAAGGAGCCTCTGGGACAACTTCAGGCATACCACATTCACATCATGGGGATGCTGGAAGGAGAAGAGAGAGAGCAAGAAATTGAAAACCTATTTAAAAAAATAGTGACAGAAAACTTCCCTTACCTGGTGAAAGAAATAGGCATACAAGTCCAGGAAGCATAGGGAGTCCCAAACAAGATGAACCCAAAGAGGACCACAACAAGACACGTCATAATTAAAATGCCAAAGGTTAAAGACAATGAGAGAATCTTTATAAAAGCAGCAAGAGAAAAGCAGCTCGTTGCCTACAAGGTAGTGCCCATATGATTGTCAGCTGATTTCTCAAAAGAAACTTTGGAGGCCAGAAGGGAGTGGCAAGAAATATTCAAAGTGATGAAAAGCAAGGACCTACAACCAAGATTACTCTACCCAGCATAGCCATTTAGAATGAGCTTCTCAGACAAGAAAAAGTTATAGAGGTTCATCACCATCAAACCAGTATTATATGAAATGTTAAAGGGTCTTCTTTAAGAAGAAGAAGAAAAAAAGATAAAAAATACGACCAATAAAATGGCAATAAATAAATACATATCTATCAACAACTGAATCTAAAAATAAAAATAAATGAACAAACAGAACAGAAACAGACTCATAGATACAGAGAACATTTTGATGGTTGCCAGATGGGAGGGAGGTTGGGGGGATGGGTGAAAAAGGAGAAGGGATTTAGAAGTACAAATTAGTCATAGCCCATGGATACAGACAATAGGTGAAGGCTTGGGATGGGGTGGGAGATAGGTGGAAGGAGGGTAGAAGGGGGAAATGGGGGGCATCTGTAATACTCTCAACAATAAAATAAAAAAATTTTTTAAAGCAATAAATACAAATACTTTTTAAAATTGGTGTCTCTCACATGGATCTCTCTCTCTCTCCCCCTCCCTCCCTTCCTCTCTCTAAAAACCAATAGAAAAAAGATTCTCAGGTGAGGATTAACAACAACAAAAATTATCATTATTGTTGTTAAAACACTGAGCAGAAAATTACATTTTTAGAAAAGACTTATACCTCTCCCAAACTCACAAATCCCTGGCAGTTGATTCATTTTTTATTTTTTTTTTTACAATCCCTCCAGGAGAGTTTGTGTCATTCCTCCTCTCACTCACTCATTCATTTATTCCACAGGTCCTCTGTGAAGATACTCCTGGGGCCAAGGACAATAATACGGTGGCAAATGAGACAGTTCCTTTCTTTTAAAGAGAAAAAATGGCCCTAATCGGTTTGGCTCAGTGGATAGAGCATCGGCCTGCGGACTCAAGGGTCCCAGGTTCGATTCTGGTCAAGGGCATGTACCTTGGTTGCGGGCACATCCCCAGTATGGAGTGTGCAGGAGGCAGCTGATCGAATGTTTTTAACTCTCTATCCCTCTCCCTTCCTCTCTGTAAAAAATCAAAAAAATATATTTTTTAAAAAATAAAATAAATAAAGAGAAAAAATGTCCTAGGGGAAATAAAATGCGCTTTGCTTTCCTTCTTAATAATTTACCTTTACTTGATTCTTTAATTAACTCAAGCATGTAGGTTTGGGGCTTTGACTCATCATGTGGCCAGAAAGTTCTCTGAAATCAGGAATTGAATCTTCTAGTTTTTTGGTATCTAAGTAGACGCAGAACATGTGCCAGCTATCCTGGTGTAATTATTAGTGCTGTACCTTTCACTCTCTAACGTGTCCCCATTTGGAATAACAGGTGTTGGTGAGGATGTGGAGAAAGTGGAGCCCTCATACGCTGCTGGTGGGAGTGTAAAATGGTGCAGCCACTTTGGAGAACAGTCTGGAAGTTCCTCAAAACGTTAAACATACTTGCCATGTAACCTAGCAATTCTACTCCTGGGTATATACCCAAGAAAAATAAAAACACATCCACAAAGACACTTGTATTCAAATGCAAGAGCATTATTATTATTATTCATACTAGCCAAAAGTGGAAACAACCCAAGTGTCTGTTAACATATGAACAAATATACTGAATATAATGTGGAATATCCATATAATGGAATGTCATTTAAGTCATTCATAAAAAGGAATTACGTACTGAAGCATGCTATAACATTTATAAAAAGAAATGAAGTACTGAGGCATGCTACAACATGAATGAACCCTCAGAGCATTATGGTAAGTTGAAAGAAGCCAACCAAAGACCACACACCGTGATTCCATTTATATCAATTGTTCAGAATAGGCAAATCTATAGAGACAGAAAATAGATCCGTGGTTGCCTAGGGCTGGGGTGGTGATGGTAATGGGGAGTGAGTGCTAATGGCTACTGAGTTCCTTTTGGGGGTGATGAAGATTTTCTAAAATTAGATGATGGTGATAACTGCACAACTCTAAACATACTAAAAGCCATTCCACTGTGTACTTCATATAGGTGAATTCTATGTTATGAAAATTATATCTCAATAAAACTTTTTAAAAATCATTCCAGTCTGGACACTAAATTATATGGTCATTTTCTACCTATTGAAGCCTTAACGTGAGTGACTGAGAGAGCACAGGGGCTTTTGAGTTAGAACTAGGGCTGAATTACACCTCTACCACTTGTGTGACCTGGGGCATAATTAACTGATTCCTCACCTGCAAAACAGAGTCACAGTGCCTACCTCAGAGGCCTGTTGTAATGTAAGCAAAATAATGCATGGAAAGTACTAGGAGCCCCCCAATCCTATGTTCAAAGTGCTCAACTTTTATTTGTTATTTTTTTAAAATATATTTTTATTGATTTCAGAGAAGAAGAGAGAGGGAGAGAGAGATAGAAACATCAATGATGAGATAGAATTATTGATAGGCTGCCTCCTGCATGCCCCACATGAGGATCGAGCCGGCAATCCAGGCATGTGCCCTGACTGGGAATCGAATCGTGACCTCCTGGTTCATAGGTCGATGCTCAACCACTGAGCCACGCCGGCCAGGCAAAGTGCTGAACTTTTAGTAGATACTCACACTGGCAAAAGTCTGATACAGAATGCATGGATGGACCAATGGATGGAGCAAGGCTGATGCAACTCAAGCCTGAGAGCAGATTGTACCCATTCCTGTAAACCAGATGTTCCACTTAAAAAGGAACTCAAGCCCGGCCAGCGTGGCTCAGTGGCTGAGTGTTGACCTATGAACCAGGAGGTCACTGTTCGATACCAGGTCAGGGCATATGCCTGGGTTGTGGTCTCGATCCCCAGTAGGGATCATACAGAAGGCAACCGATCAAGGATTCTCTCTCATCACTGATGTTTCTATCTCTCCCTCTCCCTTCTCTCTGAAATCAATAAAAATATATTTTAAAAAACAAAAAGGAACTCAAGAAGAAGCAGCGGACCAAGTTCAATGCTGCTGCCCATTCTGCTTGGTCATTCAGCCCCCCACTAGCATTCTCAGCCCGACTGTGTGCCAAGTCCTAGGCTGAGCTTCCTGGAGAATAATGGGGGAGAAGTCAGGATCCCTACTTTCAGGAGTTTCCCCTCAGCAGTGGGAGGCTGGGCACGTGCAGAGGAAAAAGCTCCCACAAAGGCCGTGTAAACAAGCCCAGGATGACTGGGAGCACCCTTGGTCTGAGTGCCTCTGAGCAGATAACCCAGACTAGGTCAACGGTGTGCTCCTCCTGAGATGGGGCCTCCACCGCCCACCGCCAGACGCTGAGGTGCGTCAAACAGTCCCAGCGATGCCTTCATCAAAACACACAAGCCCAGGTCCCACCCTGGCTCCTCTTTCCTTCACTGGCCTCTAGAACTACAAACATCTGCCAGGCCTTAAGCCAAGGCCCGTGTTTTCATACTTCAGAGACCGTTTTCTATTCCTTCAGCCTCACCTTTCATGTTTCTCCAGTTCTAACCTCCACGGCTCACATCCCCACCCGGATGTCACAGATGCCGGCGCGCAGGATGCTGCAAACCTGCCCCTCCTCTTTTGTATTAAGTATCCGTTAACCGGGATCCACTGGCATCCAAGCTAAAAATGCTGACATTATTCCTCGCAGCTCTTCCCGTTCCAAATGTCCACATTAACCTGGAAGCAGATCCTGTCACCTTCTGTTTCCAAAATATTTCAGGAACCTGGCCCCTCCACTCACTGCTCAGGTGTTCCCGTCTAACACTGGGGCACTACCCTCTCCTCTCACTGGTTTCTTGACCTCCATTCTCCCTCTTCAGCCCACACTCCCCACCGCTGCCCCAGCTCTCCTTCAAAAACCTCGGGAATGCACGTGTGCCTTCTTTGCTTCTTAAAACCTTAAAATCCCAACGTCTTCAGGATAAAATCCTGACTCCTTATCTGAAAGGAACAGGCAAAGTCTGCTATTTAAAATTTTTAAAAGGCTGCCCTGATCTACCTTACATTCTCCCTGGAGCCTTATCTCCCCTCTCCCAACACATACACCTTCCTTATACCTATATTCCAGGTCCACTGATTGGTCCAACATTGATGCTTCTGCTCAGCTCACACTCTTCTTTCTGCCTAAAACACCCACCCCACCTCTCTTGAAAAGTTGCTTCATGTCCCTCAAGGCCGGCTCAAACACCACCTCTGCAAAGATGCTCGCCTCCGTTCCTCCTGCGTAAGTTTGAAGGAAAATGTGCGGTGAGATGCAGTGGTTGTCCACAGAGGCCTGCCTGACTACTGACCAGTGCGGGGGAATGGGCCTTTGCCAAGACACCGTATCTCAGGGTCTCGCCCAAAGCTTTGCAGGAGAAGCATGCGTTTTGAGGCTGCCTGGAGAGTAGACACAATCTACTTGCCTCCAACAAAAGCCACAGAAAGAAACAGACAAAACAGAAAAACAGAGGCAGCCAGTGAATCTGAACACCAAGCCAGCCAATCAGCCCCTGCTCTCCTTAACATGCGAAGCCAAACTCCAAGCTGGGGATGAGAGCCAGCTCGCCCTCAGCCAAGGCACCTGCTGGGTCCCACAAAAGGCCGTGTAAAGCAGTGGTTCTCAACCTTGGCTGCACATTAGAATCACCTGGGAATCTTTTTAAAATCCTGATTTCTGGGCCTCAAAGAAACAGAATTTCCAGAGGATGAGGCCCAGAAATCAGAATTTTAAAAAGATTCCCAGGTGATTCTAATGTGCAGCCAAGGTTGAGAACCACTGGGGTAAAGCAGTGGTAGGCAAACTCATTAGTCAACAGAGCCAAATATCAACAGTACAACGATTGAAATTCCTTTTGAGAGCCAAATTTTTTAAACTTAAACTATATAGGTAGGTACATTGTTATTAACTTAATTAGGGTACTCCTAAGGCTTAGGAAGAGCCACACTCAAGGGGCCAAAGAGCCGCATGTGGCTCGAGAGCCGCAGTTTGCCGACCACTGGGAGTAATGCTAACAGTGTGTCAGGCGTTACAGAACCTGGGTTTGAAACCAAGGTCTGCCGCTTATTCTGTCTGTGACCTTAGACAACTTTCCTAGACTCTCGGTTTCCTCATCTGTCAAGTGGAGCTAATGATCTCTGTCCTGGCTACTCCCTCTGCCTGACCCACCCTTCCCCTAGACACCACATAGCTCCTTTCCCACTTCCCCGTCTCTGCTCAATGTTCACCTTTTCAGAGAGGCTTTTCCTAACCTTCCCAGGTAAAGTAGGAATGCCTCCACTCGTCTCGCACTCCTCATCCTCCTCATCCCGCCCTATCCCTAGTGCCTGGACCAGGGCTTGACCAGAGAGAACTGTTCAATAAATGCGGTAGAATGGATGAATAAAGCATACCTACCACGTAGAGTTGTGAGGATGTTAAGTGTTTAGAACTGTGCTTGGCCCACACTGAGGATCCATAAACGTTAAGTTTTATTAGGACAGCCTCCTACTGAGAGCCTGCTGAGAGCCTGCTGAGAGCCTGCTGCGCGCCAAGCACCCAGAGATGCCCTAGGGGAGTTGGGAGTTCTGAGTCTTGATGGGAAGACAGAAGGAAGCCTTGGGAGAAAGGCACCTGCTCCAGCCCACGTGTGAATGTGTGCATACGTGTACGTGTGTGTGTACGTGTGTGTGTGTGGTCTTCTCCCAGGAAAGACTTACTTATGCTGCAGCGAGGCATGAGAAGCTGGCATACTTGGTGTGCGGTTCAGCACTGCCACCAGGGAGGGTCAGGGTGTAAGACAGGAGGGTGGCAGGGACCGGGGCTGGACCGGAAGGTAGGGCATGTCATGAAAGGCCTGTGGCTGCGAAATTTGAGTTGTGCTCCGAAGGCAACCAAGAGCTATTAATATGGACCAGCATTTGGAGTTTAGGAAGGAGGAAGTTGAGAAAGGAGTTAAGAGGTTCTTGCAATAAGCTAGTGAGAAATTCAGAGAGCAGCTCATGACAAAAGAAATGCAGGAAACAGAATCACTGGACCTCGGTGCCATTTGGATGGTGGGAGGGGACAGCCCAGGATGGTTCAGGCTTCAGCAACTTGATGGAAGGTGTTTCTATTTCCTCTGATCAGGAAAAACGGATTTAGGGGGAAAAAAGATGCTCTATTTCACATGCTGCTTTTAACGTGCCCACAGACATACAGGTAAAGTCCCACAGCAGCTGGACATAATAAATGGCACCATGACCACCGAGTTCCTACTGTGTGCTTGGGATGCCTAGTGTCTCTTTTTGTCCTCACAACACTCATTCCAGGAAGGCATCACTATCCCATTTCACAGCTAAAGAAACTGAGACTGAAACAATAATGTAACCTCTAAGGTCCACAGCCAGCCAGGGGCCCAGCTGGGCTGTGAACTCTGGTCACGTGTGACGACAGCCTTCCCTCTCCCCGACCTTAGCCTTGAGGCCTGGAGTCTGGACGTCAGGAGTGTGCACCTCTAGAAGTCCTCGGGGCAGGCAGCTGAGCCCCGCCAGGGAACGTGGGAAGAGGGGAATGCAGAGGAAACCGCATTTAAGGGGGTAGAGGGAGAAAGTGACTCGGAAGGAAACAACAGCCAGAGAGGTCGGGGAGCGAACGGAAGGCCACGGAAACTGGATGCCAGAGCACCAAGCTGCCAGGGGTAGGCAGGACGCGGACCCCTCCCTCCTCCCAAGCTGTGTCAAACTGACAAACGCCAGCTCCCTCCACCCCCACTGACGCATTCTTTCTTTAGATATGTTAATAGAGGGCATGGGTTAAGGTCGAGCTGGAGCTGGGGGGCCTTTGTGTCTCTTTAAATCAGTTTGCATAGCTTTGCTCTGACCTGTGATGTATCGATTTTATAGTTTACATCAGGGCAGACTATCCTAATTTCAATTTCTGGGAAGGTTCTCCCAGGCTGACCTCCTGCAGTGTGGGATGCAGCGAAATACATCAGGCCTTTAGTTTCAGACCCAGGTTCAAATGTGGGCTCTGCTGTGTGACCCTGGCCAAACCGAATTGCTTAAACCACAGGTTCTTACCTTAAAAAACAAACTAACAAACAAGGTGTATGTATATTGATCTTAGAGAGAGAGAAAGAGGGAGAGAGAGATAGAAACAGTGATGAAAAAGAAACATTGATCTGCTGCCTCCTGCATGCCCTGTACCGGAGATTAAGCCCGTAACCCAAGCCTGTGCCCTAACCCGGATGTTACTTACTGATCCCTTACGGAAGGCTCGGGAATCAGACACCTGGGTTTGATTCCAGCTCTGCCACTTATGACCCAGGTTCTTACCTTTCAAATGGGGTGGCTATGAGGGCGAAAGAAATGTACCTAAAACAGCTAGTTTATAGTACGTGCTGCTATTATTACATTGTCTCCACTCATTGCCTGCCTTCATTCCGGAACACTTGGTTAGATTTTAATTCGGATGGATGTCTTGTTCATTCCCAGACCTGGAGGTTAGAATCCCCAGAAGTGGGGCTGAAGTTCTGTATGTTTATCCCCAGGTGATTTTGAAACATCCAGAGCTAAGAACCAGAAGCCAAGAATTACTTTCTCCTTCCCCTGCAGTCTGTATATCTTCATACCGAATGTATCACTCTACCAGTGAACTCTCTTAGTAGGCAGGTCTCTCTATCCTATGACTGGAAATTCTCAGAGGGCCACCCCCCTCCTAGAATGAATGGGGTTATTCCCAAATCAACAATCTATTGAGTCATGCCTCTTCATCCATCACAATAATCTCATTTTCAGAGGGCAACCCAGAGCTTCCTAATGTATTCATTTATTCACTCATTTGCAGTTGCCCCCTTAAGCTCTCTACCACATGAATAATTGAGAATTCGAGTCAATTCTGGGGTGAAACTAGAACAAATAAGAAGAGAAAAAGTTTAGCGCGAGTTCACCGAGTCTCCTCCAGGTATGAGTAACTCTTCCATAAGTAATAGTAACAAGAATAACAACAGTTACGTAGCAATTACTTTGAGTCAGGCATTGTTCTAAATGCTTTACATGAATTATGTTAATCCTCTAATTCAACAATTTGCAGCCGGTGTGCTGCAAGAATTTTTTAAACATGCAATACCTGACTATTTAGTCAGGGGTACTGACCTCTTTTCCCTTAGTCCAGCGGTTCTCAACCTGTGGGTCGCGACCCCTTTGAGGGTCGAACGACCCTTTCACAGGGGTCGCCTAAGACCATCGGAAAACACATATATAATTACATATTGTTTTTGTGATTCATCACTATGCTTTAATTATGTTCAATTTGTAACAATGAAACTGGGGGTCACCACAACATGAGGAACTGTATTAAAGGGTCGCGCCATTAGGAAGGTTGAGAACCACTGCCTTAGATTGTCAAATAAATAAAATGACAACAGTCAACATAACAATAGCCCTCTGGTGTGAATGAATCAAAATTATACCAATTTTTTTTTCTGTCAGATCACCGCAGAATTTTAGTAATTGGTCTGTGTATGCCGTGTGATGAAAAGGTTGAAAATCGCTGCTCTAATTTATAGTTATTCCTACTTTACAGAGAAGGAAACTGAAGCACTGAGAGGTGAAGTGACTTGCCCAGGTTCACACACCTAGTAAGAGGCAGAGGCTGAATTTAAACCAGGTATTTGGGGTCCAGGATTAGGATTTTACTATTTAAGGGCAAACTAAGGAGAGGGGCTGGCAAGCCCCTGGTGGCCCAGAATCAGAGGCCACCGAAGAAGAAGGCCTGATGCTGTCCCCAGGCCTGGGGGTCAGAGCTGACCACAGGCATGGCTTCCTGGGTTGCCTGGCGGAGGAATGAGAGATATGAAAGGGAAATTCCTCCAGGAAAAGAGAACATTCTTGAGGTTTTGTTTTTTTCCCCTTTGGCCTCATCTCTGATTTCAGACCCAGGGTTTCTTTGCTGAGTCATGGAGGACATTTTGAAAGGGGTGGGGTGGTGCAGGAGTGTCACCTCCACTCTCCCAGGGCAACAGAACCCCCAAGGCTGGGCACTCTGGGGCCTCCTGGGGCAGTGGTCGGCAAACTCATTAGTCAACAGAGCCAAATATCAACAGTACTTCTTCAAAATAGACTCGCCCAGGCCGAAAACCGACGTCTGCGCATGGGCCACGAAGTTTCAATCGCACTGTACGCGCGCCCGCACGTGGTATTTTGTGGAAGAGCCACACTCAAGGGGCCAAAGAGCCGAGTGTGGCTCGAGAGCCGCAGTTTGCCGACCACGGTCCTGGGGGCCAGGTAACACCTGTTCTAAAAACAGTTCACCCAGAGAAAGCCGATTCTACTGCTCTCTTCCTTATCTCCCCTGAGTCTCTTCAATGAATCAATAAGAACATCAATGGATGCTTGGATGAATAATCAAGTAAATAAGTGACTAAACAGATACTTACTGATCCCTTACAGAAGGCTCTGGAATCAGACACACCTGGGTTTGATTCCAGCTCTGCCACTTACGACCCCAGGCAGGTGCCAGAGCCTCAGTGTCTTCATCTATAAAATGGACATATTTGTTCCGGCCTGCAAGCTGGGGGTGAGGACCAAAGGAGGTAAAAGCTCTTGGCACACAGTGGGCACTGCATAAATGGCACCTCCTGAGAGGGGCTGGAAATCAAAGAGGAATAATCTCAGCCTCTAGGACTTCCGTGGCAGGGGAAATAGAGATGTAATGAATCAACACAAGGGATGATGCTAGTAGAGGCCAGTTCCCAAGGCTAAGGACCGAGAGAGGAAAAAAGACCAACTGCCAAGCTGGGGTGGACACATCAGGACGATCCTGCTAAAGTCTGCGTCCAGGGCTTCTGACGATCACCTGAGCAGAATCACCAAGGACTTCGTGAAAGTACAACAGCCCTGGGTGGGGCCCAAGAGTCTGCATTTGTGCCGCCTCCCACAGCATTTGCAAGGCCTCGGGGCACACCTGGAGTCCACAGCCAGGCGGTTATAGGGGCTCTCATTCACAGACTTATCTATCACACTTTGCACCCATTTTAGGGTGACCTGCTCAAAGTTACTTGCTCCATCTGCGAACCAGGCAGCTACCTGAGCACCTCCAACACCTGGTGATTCTAATGAATGATTCCAATACCCACTAAGGTTCAGATCCTTGAAGACGGTTGATTGCTTCCTCCAGCCTTCACCTTTCCAGGCCCAATCATTCAAATGCTTCAAATGTTTTCCTATCTGGTATTTTGTAATGAATTCCCTTTAAAAGGTCATAGATTTATAAGAAAGGAGTTAATTATGAATCTTTTATTTTTTTAAGCGATGTATTTGAATTGATTTTTAGAGAGGAAGGGAGAGGGAGAAAGAGAGAGAAACATCGTTGTGAGAGAGAAACTTGAACTGGTTTCCTCCTGTAGGCCCCCAGACTGCGGACCGAACCCGAAACCTGGGCATGTGCCCTGACAGGTAATCAAACTGGTGATCTTTTGGGCAACAGACAACTCTTAAACAAGTGAGCCATACCAGCCAGGGCAATTAGGAATCTTTTATTAATAGAAAACCTTTTCATTCCATGAGGGGAAGCTTTACTGGAAAAGATGAGAAATTTTTGCTGATTTGACACAAAATACTAATATCAAAGAAGATCGCTTTAGCTGACAGCAAATGGTAAGAGGTCTCACCAATTTAAAGATTATTTTAGTTGAATCACTATAACGGAAAACATAAAATGCCTAAAGTCTTAGGCTCATATATGGAAGACATTTTAATAGAGGTTTTCCCAAATTTGACAACTATCCTGATATTTATATGCCATCACCAATAATGACTTATGTAGCTGCAATAATCCTTTCTATATCATCAATAATTTTAAAACTTCCAATCAACCATGCTGGAGGAATACTGGGTTATCTTTTTAATTTTATATGTGGAAAATATTACAAAATCATTGTCCTATGGGGATGCAACCAAAGAGGATGCAACCAAAAGATAGAGGAAACAGGTGTTAGAGAGGAGTGTCAAGCAGTTAACATAGATACAGTATTATGTTATTTTCCTGGATTTTATGATGGTTCTGCTTTAACATATTTTCTAATATGTTGTGATTTTTATTAAAAAATCTAAATAAATGTTCACTTTTGTAGCTTTTATATTTGTGATCTTACACTGTTTTTCTCCAAGAGGGCCTCTAACATTGCATAAGCTTTAGACCCAACAAAATCTGAATCTACCCTGGGCACACCAGAAAGCACAGGCTTCGGGGTCAGACCAGGGCTCACATCGCATCTCTACCACTCGCTAGCTGTGTGCTGTGTAGCCTTTGACAAATTACTTAACTCCCCTGAACCACAGTTTTCTCCTCTATCTAAAATGGGGCGGTAATATCTACCAGGCAGGCTTGTCTGAGGATGAAATAAGACTCTGCATGTAAAGTGGTATGTGACCATCTCAATGACTTTGTGGTAAAGAGACAGCTGAGGTTCCTTTGAGGTCACAGAGCTGAGGACAGGGACTTTAGAAAGAATCTGGACTTCAAGTTTAGATGAACAATCCTCATTCCTCTCTATCTCCCACCCCTTTCAAGACAGACAGTAAACAGCAATCCTGTGCTATCCCTGAGCCCAAGCCAACCTAACCCCACCCTCACTCTTCACCAAAGACAGGGAACAGAGACTTTTCCCACGGCCAGCACAACCCATCGCCACGTGGGGAAGGTGAAATGAACACCCCTCTGGCAGTGCCTGTCAGAAATAATGAATCAGATGAAATTAAGAAATACTTGGTCTTTTGTTGAAATAATAAACTTGGTTTTGTGTTCTCCTTTTTCCACCAACTCAACCGACCCCAAGATTCTCTTCTTTCCACAAACGTGTGCCAGGTTCTTTACAAGCTTTCTCTCATTCCATTCTCACAGTGGCCCCATATGATAAGTACTTATATCCCCCACTGTGTGGATAAAGATGCTGAGGCTCAGAAAGGTGAAGCATCTTGCCTGATAGGAATCCTGATCTGTCTATCAGACCCAGGTCCTTAACCATTAGGCCACACTGGCTTCCTGTCAATCGCCCCTCGTGTATGTTGCTGTGCAATGGAATTGGGACTTAGGTGCTGGAGTGGGGAGTGGACAGTCAGAGGATCCTTGTGGTTCCCTATCTCCCCTAAGCCCTAGTGTTGCCCAGCTGTGCCAAACTACTCCTGTTTTTCCTCAACCTCCCTTCTGAGCGATGCTTTTACTCCCAGCAGAGTAGAGCTAAAAGCTGCTTGTTTCTCGAGGAGTCATCAGGTAGGCGTCAGAAGACCCCGATTCTAACCTGGTTTGGCCACCACCTCTGGACCTCATTGACCACACTTTAAAAGTTAGGTAGGAAGGAGGTACTTTCAGGATCCTCTGCAGTTCCAACATCCTCTAAGTGAGCCTATCAGGTGTACATACAATGCAGGTCTCTGAATGTGTTCTTGCTGATTTTCTGAAAATCTACCCACCCCCCACGTTACAGCATCCTCTGTTTCTAGTGTATCATGAAGGCTGTAATATATACAGGGTGATTAGTATGATGTGACTACAAAGTTTAGAGTGACGTGGCTCTGAATCCTGGCTCTACCAGGCCCTGGCTCTACGCAAGTTGGTCAAATCTTCATCTTCTTGACGTCTCCTTTTCCTCCTCCATAAAACGGTGGTTTCATCGTGGCCCCCATCCCATAGAGCTGTTGTAATGATAAAAGAGATGAGGTCTGAAAAGTGCTCAGGACCATGCTGAGGGCTCAGTGAATGAAGGCCATTCAGGTCATTTCCACACATGATGTCCTTAGGCCTCCTCATCTGTTTGTGACCTGGGATACAGAACCTCAAAGGGATAACCTCAAAGGAAGACTGAGGTGAAGAGAGGAAGAGGGGTACGGGACATACGAAGGACAGATGGAGGGATCTTAGGTCCACATAGCTGATCTGGGGAAGAGAATGGACTCACTCGTTGCCCAGCCCCACCCAAACATGACTACCCAATGTCCACGACATGTCAATAAGATGATGCTAGAGAACACTAAAATATCCAAAGTGTGAATTACAGAATATTTCTGAAAGGCTGCCTAAATTTTCTACTGCACAGGCACTGCCAAACCCTGGGCTAAAGCAGAGTCTGTTCTTTCTTTTCTTCTCTCCACAATGGCCCCCTTCCCAATCAGAATTTCATTCTCCATTCAAGCACCCAACTTGAAGCCTCCAATCCTTCTAGCCTCTGAGAGCTCAGCCCATCTGCTCTAAATCCTTTAAAACAAATAAACTAATCAACCAAGCAACATTCCTACCATTTCTCTCTCTTAAAAAATCTTGGTCTTTACTTATAATAGTGAAAAAATTAAACCAACCTAAATGTCCAACAATAAAGGCTTCATTCAATAAGTTGTAACCCTATAATAGAGTACTATACTATAATAGGATAATATATTATGATAGAATAATATACTATGATAGAATATTATACTATATTACATAGAATATTATACTATATATTACAATTTAATATTAAAAGCAACCAAAGATGTCAATAGAGTGGCGGTTACCATTGTGGGTCCTGGAGTTGGACTGAGCAGGTTTTAACACCCAGATCCACCACAGACCAGCTGTGTGACCTTGACAAGTCCTGCCTTAGGTGTGCAATGACAGTGATAATAAAGAGGTCTGACTCTGTAGTCAGACTTCCTGACTGGTTTAAATCCTCGTTCTGTCACTTTCTAATAGCTATACTTGGACAGTTCAATTAAAGCCTTCTGTTCCTCAGGTTCCTCACCTGTAAATTAGGATCTACATACAGGGAATTTTGGGGTGAGAAATAAATAACGCATGTTAAACCCTTAGAACAGTACTCAGCACAGCTAATGTGACACTATCATTTCCCCACCCCCACCCCACCTCTAACCCCCCAAGGAACTTCTAAATGTAAATGCATATCCAAGTCACGTAGAGCATGCCACCTTGGAGAGGAGCGCTGAGCTACTCCAGATGTGCAACATCAACCTGCCTCCCGCTCAGGTGAGCTCTTTGGCAGGGTTGCCTGTCATCAGCAAGAACTGGTTAACACGTTAAGTACCCAGTCAGTCACCAGTGACTGATACTATACTTTCCGTCCGGAAGACAAAACAGGCTTGGCGCTTATCCTGTTAAGCAGGCACTAACAAGAACAGCTGGGGCTCGTTGGGGGCTCAGTTTAGTCTGCTGGAGAAACAACAGCCTGACTTCAGTGTAGAGCGAGTCACGTGACGGTGTGCACTGCCCTTGAGCTTAACTGGAAACTCACCCGCTTTCTGCAGAGGGTTCCTGAGGGAGGGTCCCTGAGGGAGGGTCCCAAGTGCCCTCGTTGCCACTCAACAACAGCCCAACTTAGCTGGGGTCACAGAGCGGCGGCCACCTGTTGAACCACAGCACGGTTCAGTTCCCATCTTAGTTCTTCTTGGCACTACTACCAACTCAACCCTTAGAAGGGGGCTGTGTGGTGGGGGGCCAATCTGCTATTTTTCTTGAGCCTAACTGTCAATTCTCCCTGGTTCTTGGCTTCTGACAGAATGAGGCTAAACCATAGGGCACGTTTTATTTTTCAAAGGGCTTTATACACACATGATCCAATTTGAAAATGGCGATCATCACCTACATGTATATAATGTTAACCATTTTAGAAAATGCTTTCTCCTCCACTAGTTCCATCTTCACAAGAACACTGGGAGCTGAACTAGAGAAACTCAAGCCAAAAGAGGTCTGGGGCGTTGCCTGGGGAGGTGACTCCAAGGCCTCACAGTGTCATGGCCTCACCAAGGAGACCTCATGCTTGGGCCTACCTCCTCAGCCCCTCAGGCTCCAAAAGAGGACCTGTCTGCATGTCCAGGAGGGCCTCTACTTCTGGGGAGACTCAAGGTAACCAGGGCCCCCCACACCACGGGGCATCTCACACAGCCACGTATAAACAGACAGTGGGAGACACAGCTGCTGAGTGGACAGGACAGAGGGCCCTGGGCCCCTGACCAGCACATGCTCTCCTACAGGCCCTTCGCCAGGGGCAGCCAGAGGGGAATCAGAAGGGGACTTGCTGGGTGAGGGATCGGAACTAAGGGAGGCAGCCACAGTGCTCAGTGTCGGGGGCACAGGCCAGGAGAGGCGACTCTTTCCGCAGCAGGAAAAGCGCCAGGCCACACCAGGCTGCCACACCAGGCTGCCACACCAGGCTGCCACGCCACGCAGTGACCTCTTGCCTCTTTTTAACAGTATCCAGAGCTGTTGGATCTTTCTTTGTGGATATATTAGTATCTTTCCCGGTCCAGTGACAATCAGGCCTCATTGTTCTCAAAGCCATTCTGTCTCTTTAAGGTAACTCAGTCCTTTCTGGTTTGGTCTCATCGTCTGCCCCTGAGTCTGATTCTTCTTCCTCGCTCTGGGTGGAGGTGAGGGAAGTAGTGAGCGATGCATCTCTGCCCTTGTTAGATGGTGGTATTATTATTATTATTACCACTATTATTATTTTATAGATGAGGAAATTGAGGATCTGAGAAGTTATAACAAAACTGCCTTTCTGTGTATGAAAGATATCAGGCGATACGCTCCTCAGGAAGAGATCCTCCTGGCCCACAGCACAGCGCTCCCCAACAGGAGCCTTCAGCATACGCCTGCCAATCTGAATGCAGAACATGTGAGGCTTAGGGCCCCCGGGCAGCTGTCCCTAAAAATGACTGGCTCCCTGCCAGGAGGGTATCTTCAAAGAACTGTACGAGCTCCGTAGTGACAGGGCTGTATAGATCCATTCCCATCTTTAACCACTTCCCCATCTAAAAGCTCACATTTGCAGCACAACTCGCTGGATGTGGGGCCTAGGCTGGGCCCTGAAATGAGAGAGGCTCAGGGTCAGGGTGGATTCAGACGTACCTACTTCAGCCTAACCAAATTATTCACTTTCCCCACAACCCTAGTTCCCAGAAACTCACACCTCACAGACCAATAAAATTTCCCCCCAAAACCTAAAAACCAAAAAGTAAGGCTATTACCAAGTAAGGTTATTAGGGAAAAAACCTATAGTCTATATATAACATATTTCATAAAATAAAGAATACCTGAACACCAAGTCCTTAGAGAGGGCTCAGAATAAAGGACATTACCTTTAGTGGAAAGAATTTAGTTACATAAAAAACCCAGTACATCATCTGAGAGAACTAGCCTGGATTCCCGT
>NW_005371832.1:824570-849441 GCF_000412655.1 Myotis brandtii | reverse complement strand
AGCACTTGGCACTTCTTCAATGATGGTAGCTCACACTACCTGAGACAGCTCATCTATTTTCAAAAAACTTGACTAAGATTTTTTAATTTTATTTATTATTATTTTTAAAAAATATGGAACGCTTCACAAATTTGCGTATCATCCTTGCGCAGGGGCCATGCTAATCTTCTCTGTATCGTTCCAATTTTAGTATATGTGCTGCCAAAGCGAGCACCAGATTTTTTAAAATGTATAACGTAGAAATATATTATAAAAAATTAAACTGTTAGGGATAATGCTTTAGGAACCTGTGTCTATCCACTCCACCCCATTATATATGCTGTATCACCTTCAGCTGAGGCCAGATTCCTGGGAGTAACTAGAATAATAGCTAATATACTGAGCACCTCTATGTGCTGAGCACTGTTCTAAGTGGTTAATAGGCATTCACTCAGTTACTCCTTCGATCGACCTTATGGGGTAAGTACAATTATTATTCCCATTTATAGATTTTTAAAAAACATAGAGTAGTATGCCCAAGGAAGGGGCCAAGTTCAGATTCAAACCCCAGCAACCAGGCTCTAGAGCCCATACTCTTAACCACCACACTTGTTTGTGCTAAGGCTTCCTTACATATCCAATTGGGAGGCAAAAAATACACTTTCCACTTCCTTCTCCCTCCCATGACCCTTGCCCCAGTTCATCTTCTTCCCTTTCTACTGCACTGAACCTAACCTATATTCCTGCTTCCATTCTCTCTATCCAATTTACTCCCTCCAGTCCTGCACATATTTAAGTTTAATCTAAAACTATTCTCATTATAAAAGTAGTTATGCTCAATTAAAAAAATAGCAAATATAAAGTAGAAAGAAAAAAACCCCCAACCTATTCATAGCCTTACCAACCACTGAAACCATCTCTATGACACATTTTGATAATGTTCTTTACAATCTCTTTTTCTAGTACACAAGCCATTTTTTTAAAACATGAGATTAAAAAAAAACACACACACAACTTGGCTCTAATCATATTATAGGTAGAATTTTAGTGAAAATTATCTTGAGCATTTTTCATGCTATTAAACATATTTACATTGTCAATGTAAATTTAAGCTCTGATCATACTAGTTATTGCTCAAAAATGTTCAATATCTCACCCCATGCCTATCAAATAAATTGCAAATTCCTTAGTCTGACATTAAGGTTCTCTGTAATCTATTACAGTGTGTTTTTGCTCCTATTTTCCATACCCTAGCCCTGTCTCAACATGTATTCTTAACAAATGGGATCTCCATTGCTTGAATACTTCCTGTACTTTTTCCACACCCCCTGGGTCTTTGCTGACCCACATGATCTAGATTTTAGAGGACACACACAATTTTGATTGGCTTATGCTTAAAATGAACTCTTATTTCACACACAAACCTATTCCCACCCTCTAACCCAACCCCAAGCTCCACCATCATTTGCTCAGGGCAAAAATCTTTTCTTAAATTTTTATTTATTGATGAGAGAAAGGAGAGAGGGAGGGAGGGACAGACAGAAAGAGAGAGAGATAAAGAGAGAGAGATTTGTTGTTCCACTTATTTATGCATTCATTGGTTGCTTCTTGTATGTGCCCTGACCCGAGATCGAACCCGTAACCTTGGCGTATTGTTATGAGGCTCTAACCAACTGAGCTACCCGGCCAGGGCCTACTCAGGGCAAAAATTTGGAGTCATCTTTGAGTCCCTTCTTTCCTCCCACATCCCACATCCAATCAATCAGCAACTCCAATGGGTTCTGCCTTGGAATATCTATCATGAACCAAAACACTTTCCAGCATCTGCCCCGTGACCCCTCAAATCCAAGCCTCTGTTTCTCTATTCCTGGACCTCCCTGCTTCACTCTGCCCTTCACGCAGACTGTTTCCAAAGCAGCAGCCAAAGGTCTTTAAAAAACATAAATTAGAGCAAACCATTTCTTGCCTTCTAAGTGCCCAATGGCCTTCCATCACATTTAGAATAAAAGCCAAAATACTAGGCCCTGACTATTCCTTAGACCTCATTTATTACAACGCCCAACTTCTTTTACTCCGCTCCAGCCACACTTGCCTCCTAGTGGTACCTCAACCTCAAGAATTAGATCAGGTTTTAACATCTTTTACCTGCTGTTTCCTGTGCTCTTCCTCCTTAGCTGTGCTGACCAATATGGTGGCCACAGGTGTCTACTGAGCACTTGATACCTGGTTAGTCTGAATTCATATGTGCCTCTGAATGTAAAATACACACTGGATCTCAAAGACTTAGTGCAAAAGATGCAGAATATCACATAAGTAGTTTTTATATTGATTACATGATGAAGTTACATTTTAGACGTATTAGGTAAAATTAAATATGCTATTAAAATTAATGTCACCTGCCCCGGCCAGTGTGGCTCAGTTGGTTGGGTGTCGTCCCATGCACTAAAAGGTTGCTGGTTCAATTCCCAGTCCGGCTCCATCCCCGGGAGGGTGCGTGCAGGAAGCAGCCGATGGATGTTCCCTTCTCGTATGGGTGTTTCTCTATCTCTCCCTTTCCCTTCCTCTCTCTCTGGAAGTCAATATAACATCTTAAAAAAATAATAATGTCATTTGTTTCTTTTTTACTTCTTAAATGGGGCTACAAGAATATTTAAAATTACCTATGTGCATTTCTATTGGACAGAGCTGCCCTGGATCACTGGTTCTCCACCCTGGTTGCACACTGGAATCACCCAAGGGACTGAAAAAGTATGGGTGCCTGGGTTCCATCTCCAGAGATTCTAATTCAATTGGCCTATAGTGTGTGCTGGGCACTGGGATTTTTAAAAAGCTCCCCCAGGTGATTCTAATGTCCAGCCAGAACTGAGAATTACTATTGTCCTAGATTTTTCTACAGCTCCTCTTTCAGGCCTCAGCTCTAATGTCATCACCCCAGAAAGACCTTCCCTGACCAGCCCAATTAAAATGGCACCATCATGCCCAGGCATTCACTCTCTCCTCAGACCCTGCTTTATCTTTCCTCATAATTGTTTCACTGTTAGATATTCTATTACACACTCACTTGTTTTTGTGCTTATGGTTTGACTCCCCATCAGAGCTTGTAAGATTCCCAAGGCAGAAAGTTGGCCTTATGCCTAGATAAATATTTTCAGCCTAGAACAATGCATAGCAAGGAGAAGGTGCTGAATAAATATTTGTTGAATGAATAAGTGAATGTTCAGGCCATGGACCCATGAAACTAAGGGCCCCAACTGCTGGAAGGAGTTACCAGCCATCAAGATGGTCACTTCTGCCCTGACCGGTTTGGCTCAGTGGCTAGAGCGTCGGCCTGCGGACTGAAGGGTCCCGGGTTCGATTCTGGTCAAGGGCATGTACCTTTGTTGCGGGCACATCCCCAGTAGGGGGTGTTCAGGAGGCAGCTGGTTGATGTTTCTCTCTCATCGATGTTTCTAACAATCTATCCCTCTCTCTTCCTCTCTGTAAAAAATCAATAAAATATATATTTTTTTAAAAAAGATGGTCACTTCTCAGAGAGTCACCATAAGCAATGACCACACGCTGGGCACCCCCTAGCTTTCTCTTTCTCTCATTTCCTCCCATACTCCCTCTCAGTTAAACCTCAACAATGTAAATTTGGTAGGTTCCTGGAAGACGACTGGACAATAAGTACCAAACATTTTAAAAATATTCATGTTCTAGGAATCTAGTCTAAGGAAGCCAGAGTAGCATACAGATATTTACATTTATTTGGATAATCACCCCAAGAGTACACAGAACATTAAAGATATGGAGAAATGCTCCCAATATTAAGTCAGAAAAAAAAAATATGAGTAGAAAAATGGTTAAAAAAAAAACACAAGTAAAAAAAAAACCCTGGCTAGAGGAAAAAGAAGGAGACATATGTAATACCTTTGTAATACTTTAAGCAATAAAAAAAAAACCCTGGCTAGAAAAAATGATTCCTACTTTATTAAAATATTAATGTATGATGGAGGGCGCTGACATGTTCTATCTCTTGATCTGGTACTCTGTGCTTGTCACATGACACCTGTGATTCGTGCTCCGGTTTTATGCTCAGAGAGGAATACTCTAAAACATTAGTATTAGTCATCTACATAGTGGAAGTATCGGTGATTTACATTTTTCTTTTCAAATGTTCTTTATTTTCTGTAATAACATGCTATATTTCTACAATTAGAAAAAATGAAACAAATTTTAAATCTCACTCCTATTAAAAATGATCATGCCTTATTACAGGTCTTTTGGAAGGCAACATATCAACAGATATCAAGACCTTTAAAAATATTCAAATCAGACACAGAAAATGGTTGGAAAAATCCACAGCAAAC
The DNA here is from genome assembly GCF_000412655.1 of Myotis brandtii. Taxonomy (NCBI): domain Eukaryota; kingdom Metazoa; phylum Chordata; class Mammalia; order Chiroptera; family Vespertilionidae; genus Myotis; species Myotis brandtii. The sequence goes on along the minus strand of NW_005371832.1, from coordinate 845,113 downwards.
CATTAACAGTGATCACTTCTGTAGAGTCTGTCTGGGGTAAGGGAGTGTTGGGAAACGTTTACTTCTATACTTAGTATATTTCTGTACAGTTTATTTATTTAACAATGAGCATGTGCTACTTTCAGAATCACACACACAAAATCAAACCCTTGACAAGGAGTCTCATCTCCAGAAATCTATTCTTAAATAAACAATATGAATGGGTCTATATTACAGAAATTGAATCAGTAATTAATAATCTTCCCAAACAGAAAGCACCAGGCTCAGATGGGTTCACTGGTGAATTCTATCAAGCATTTAAGGAAGAAATTATACCAATTTTTTTAATGATCTCTTTCAGAAGATAAAAGAGAAGGCGTACTTCCCAACTTATTCTCTGAGGCCAGCATTATGCTAATACCAAACCCAGAAGAAACATTGTAAGAAAAGTACAGACCTAATCTCTCATGAATATGGATGCAAAAATCTTCAACAAAATATTAGCAAATTGAATCCAACAATGTACAAAAATTATACAACATGACCAAGTGAGATTTATTCCAGGTATGTAAGGCTGGCTCAACATTCAAAATTAATTAATGTAATCCATCACATCAATAGGCCAAACAAGAAAAACCACACGATGATTCAGTAGATACAGAAAAAACATTTGACAAAATCCAACACCCACTCATGATATATCTCAGCAACCTAGAAATAAAGGGGAACTTCCTCAACTTGATAAAGAACATCCATCAAAAACCTACAGCTAATATCATACTTAATTGTGTGAAACTTTAAGTTTTCCCACCAAGATCAGGAACAAGGCAAGGATGTCCCCTCACCACTATTTTCAACATTGTACTGAAAGTCCTAGCTAATGTGCAATAAGACAAGAAAAGGAAATAAAAGGTATACAGGTTGGGAAGGAAGAAACAAAACTGTATTTGTTCACAGAGAAAATTTGAATCAACCAAAAAAATCTTGGAACTAACACACGATTATAGCAAAATTATAGGATACAAGGTTAATATACCCAAACCAATTACTTTCCTAGATGCAAGCAGGTAGAACAAGTGGACTTTGAAATTACCATTTACATTAGCAACCGCCCCCGCCCCCGTCAATGAGATAGTTACACATCTAACGAAATATGTACAAGATCTAAATGAGAAAAACTATAAAACTCCGATGAAAGGTATTTTTTAAAAACCTAAATGAACAGTCCTGGTCTGTGGCTCAGTTGGTTGGAGTATTATCCTGTATACCAAAAGGTTGTGGGTTTGATTCCTAATCATGGCACATACCTAGGTTGCGGGTTTGATCCCTGGTCAGGGCACGTACAGGAGGCAACCAATCTCTCTCTCAAAAAACAAAAAAAACCACCAGAAAACAACCATATCCTCCAATGAGGTGTTTGTTTTTTTTAAATGAAAATTACAAACAAGCACCACATAAGCAAAGAAATATTCCATGTTCATGGATAGGAAGACACAATATTATCAAGATGTCAGTTCTTTCCAACTTGATTTATAGATTCAACACAATACCAATAAAAATCCCAGTAACTTATTTTGTGGATATCAACAAACTGATTCTCAAGTTTATATGGAGAGACAAATGACCCAGAATAATCAACTTAATATTGAAGGAGAGGAACAAAGTCAGAGCCTGACACTACCCAACTTCAAAACAGTATAGTATTTGTGAAAGAATAGATACATAGGTCAATGTAACAAAACAGAGAGCCCAGGAATAGATCCACATAAATATAACCAACTGATCTTTGACAAAGGCGCAAAGGAATACAATTGAGCAAAAACACTCTTTTCAATAAGTGATGCTGGACCAACTGGACATCCACATGTAAAAAAAATGAATCTATCTAGACGCCAACTAACACCCTTCACAGAAATTAACTCAAAATAGATCATAGACTTTAAATATAAATCATAAAACTATAAAACTCCTAGAAGATAACACAGGAGAAAACCTAAATGGCCTTGGATATGGTGATAATTTTGTAGATACAATGCCAAAGGCATGATCCATGAAAGAAAGAAGTGATAAGCTGGACTACATTAAAATTAAAAACTTCTGCTCTGCGAAAGACAACGTCAAGAGAGTGAGGAGACAAACTACAGCCTGGGATAAAATATTTGCAAAAGAGACAACTGATAAAGGGCTACTGTCCAAAATATACAAAGAACTCTTAAAACTCAAGAATATGAAAATTAATAATCTGATCTAAAAATGGGCAAAAGTCCTGAAGATCTACCTCATCAAAGAAGCTATTCAGATGGCACATAAGACTATGAAAAGACACTCAACATCATATGCCATTAGGGAATCGCAAATTAAAACAAAAATAAGATACCACTTGTGTAGGAAAAACTTCAGTCTTCCTCCTGTATGTCTTTCCCCTTTACTCTCACGCTACCATATTCACAACACTTCTGACATGAGATCTGGGTCCCTCCACACACACACACATTAAGCAATTCTGCAACACCAGCTGGGTGTCCTACAATTTAACCTAATTCTAACACTATCTACCTAGTGTCAGATCCCACAGGTTAAGGGCTCAGTCCCACTCCAGATGCCAACTGACCCACAACTTCTGCCTGACTTGGCTACAAATCTGAGGTTCCCATGAACTGCTCCCCTTTGGATTCGATTAATTTGCTAGAGAAGATCACAGAACTCAGGGAAACACGCCTACCAGTTTATTAGAGGATATGATAAAGGACACAGATGAGCAGCTAGATGAAGAGATTCATAGGGCAAGGTCTGGAATGGTCTCTAGTATAGGAACTTCTGTCTTCGTGAAGTTGGGGTCCGTCACCCTCTTGGTACCAGGTGTGTCTCATCCACCTGGAAGCTCCCCAAACCCTATACTATTGGGATTTTTAGAAGGCTTCCTCATGTAGGCATGATCAATTATCAACTCCATTTCCAACCCCTCTCCTTTTTCTATGGAATGGAGGGATGGGGCTGAAAATTCCAAGCTTCTAATCATAGTCTTTCCAGTCCCTGTCCAGAAACCATTCAGAATCCCACTCAGAGTCACCTCATTAGAACAAAAGACACTCCTATCACCCAGGAAATTCCAAGGGCCCTGTCTCCGGAACTGGAGTCAAAGACCAAATATTAGAACAAAGATGCTACCTGTGCTCTTATTGGTTAGAAAATCACAAGGGTTTTAGGAGTTTGTGTCAGGAACTGGGGACAGAGACCAACATATGTTTTTTCTATTATTACACGCCACTACACACCTATGAGAAGGCCAGTATCCAGAAGACTGACACCAAATGCTGGTGAGGATGTGGAGCAACAGCAACCTTCGATCATTGCTGGTGGGAATGCAAAATGGTACAGACACTTTGAAGACAGTTTGGCTTGGTGTATGCTTCCACTTGTTTGTAGCTTCCTCTATGTCTTTCTTCAATGTCCTCTAGTTTTCCGAGTACAGGTCTTCTACCTCCTTGCTTAACTTTATTCCTAGGTATCTTATTTTTTTGTTGCCAATAGTAAATGGGATTGTTTTCTTAGTTCCTTTCTGGGATTTTACTAGTATATAAAAATGCCACTGATTTCTGGACATCATCCCATGCACCGAAAGATTGCCACTTTGATTCCTGGTCAAGGCACATGCCCAGGTTGCAGGCTCAATACCCGGTAGGGGGCATGCAGGAGGCAGCTGATCAAGGTTTTGCTCTCCCATGGATGTTTCTCTCTCCCCCTCTCCCTTCCTCTCTCTAAAAAAAAAAAAGGAAAAAAAATCAATTAAAAATATATTTTTTAAAATGCCACCGATTTCTGGATATTAATTTTGTATCCTGCTACTTTGCAAAATTCATTTACTAGATCTCGCAGATTTTTGGTGGAGTCTTCAGGGTTTTCTATGTACAATATCATGTCATCTGCAAGTAATGACAGTTTTACTTCCTCCCTTTCTAATTTGGATGCTTTTTATTTCTTCTTGTCTGATCACTGTGGCCAGCACTATGTTGAATAAGAGTGGTGAAAGCAGACATTTCTGTCTTATTCCTGATCTTAAGGGAAACGCTTTTAGGTTTTGCCCGTTGAGTATGATACTGGCTGTAGGTTTTTCATATATGGCCTTTATTATGTTGAGGTATGATCACTCTATTCCTGCCTTGCTGAGAGTTTTATCATAAATGGGTGCTGTATTTTATCAAATGCTGTTTCTGCATCTATTGATATAATCATGCGATTTCTTAATTTATTTTGAGAGAGAGAGAAATATCGATGTGGGAGCTGCCCCCTACCAGGGATGGAGCCCATAACCTGGGCTTGTGCCCTGATAGAGAATTGAACTGGCAAGCCCTCTGTTGCATGGGACAAATACCCAACCAACTGAGCCACACTGGCCAGGGATGATCAAGTGATTTTTATCTTTCATTTTGTTTATGTGATGTATCACATTTATTGATTTGTGGATATGGTATCAGCCTTGCATCCTGGAATAAATCCCACTTGATCATGGTGTATGATCTTTCTAATGTATTGCTGTATCCAGTTTGCTAATATTTTGTTGAGGATTTTAGCACCGATGTTCATCGGGGATATTGGCCTATAATTTTCTTTCTTTGTAGTGTGTGTATCTGGTTTTGAAATTAGGATAATGACAGCCTCATAAAAAGAGTTTGGAAGTCTTCCCTCCTCTTAGAATTTTTTGGAATAGTTTGAGGAGGATAGGTGTTAGTTCTTTGAATGTTTGATAAAATTTGCATGTAAAGCCATCTGGTCCAGGACTTTGTTTGCTGGGAGTTTTTTATTTCATTGTATTTTATTTCATTACTGCTTCAATTTCATTAGTTATTATTGGTCTATTCAGGTTTTCTGATTCTTCCTGATTCAGTCTTGAAAGATTGTATGTTTCTAGGAATTTGTCCATTTTCCTCAGGTTGTCCCATTTGTTGGCAATTAGTTGTTCAATTCTTTGTATTTCTGTGATGTAATCTGTTACTTCGCCTCTTTCATTTCTGATTTTATTTATTTGGGTTCTCTCTCGTTTCTTGGTGAGTCTGGCTAAAGGTTCATCAATCTTGTTTATCTCTTCAAAGAACCAACTCAGTTTCATTGATCTTTTGTATTGTTTTTGAAGACTCTGTCATTTATTTCCACTCTGACCTTAATTATTTCCTTCCCTCTGCTTACTCTCGGCTTTTCTTGTTGTTCTTTGTTTAGTTCTTTTAGGTGTAGGTTTAATTGTTTATTTGAGATTTTTCTTGCTTCCTGAGGTAGGCCTGTAATGCTATGAACTTCCCTCTCAGAACTACTTGCTCTGTGTCCCATAGATTTTGGGTTTTTGTGTGTTCGTTTTCATTTTTTCCAGGTAATTTTTTATTTATTCCTTAGTCTCCTTGGTAACCTATTTATTATTTAATAACATGCTAATTAGTCTCCATGTGTTTGAGTTTTGTTTTGTTTTTTCATTGTAGCTGATTTCTAGTTTCATGCCATTGTAATCCAAGAAGATGCTTGGTATGAATTCAATCTTTTTGAATTTGTTAAGACTTATTTTGTGTCCTAACATGTGGTCTATCTTTGAGAATATTCCATGTGTACTTGAGAAGAATGTATATACTTCTGCTTTGGAATGAAATGTTCTATAAATGTCAATTAAATCCATATGATCCAGTGTCTCATTTAAGGTCGCTGTTTCCTTGTTGATTTTTTTGTCTGAAAGATCTATCTAGTGATGATAGTGGGGTGTTAAAGTACCCTACTATGACTGTATTGCTGCCCATCTCTCTTTTAAAGTCCACCAAGAGTTATTTATATACTTAGGTGTTCCTATATTGGGTGCATATATGTTTACAAGGGTTATGCCCTCTTATAACAGCAAAAATTTTAAAACAAGCTTATAGTCCAATAGAAGGGAAATGGCTATATAGAACTATATCCCACAACCATTCAGTTATACTTATGAAGCATTTATAATAGCAGGGCAAATGCTGAGAAGTTAAAAAGAGCAGGTATATAGCTCTAGCTGGTTTGGCTCAGTGGATAGAGCATCAGCCTGTGGAATGAAGAGTCCCAGGTTCGATTCCTGTCAAGGGCACATGCCCAGGTTGTGGGCTCGATCCCCAGTGGGGGGCGTGCAGGAGGCAGCCGATCAATGATTCTCTCTCATCATTGACTTTTCTATCTCTCTCTCCCTCTCCCTTTCTCTCTCTGAAATAAAAAAAGAAAGAAAAGAGCAGGTATATATGTATAATTGTATAACTAGAATAATAAAATTATGTGTGGCAAAAAGACTACAAAGACAATATACTGAAATATTATCACTGAGTTCTCTTTGGGTTTTGAATTTTGTTTTTATAAATGTTTATTCTTTTTATTGTACAACTCAGTAACAGAAAACTTAAAAATACAGAAATGTATAGCACACAGAAATCACCCATAATCGCAGTACCTAGAGATAACAGAGGTCTCTTTGAATTGTGAGACTGTGCGTTATTTTTTTCTTATAATTTTATTTATAGATGAGAGAGAGAGAGAGAGAGAGAGAAAGCCAGGCCAGCATGGCTCAGTGGTTGAGCATCAACCTATGAATCAGGAGGTCACAGTTTGATTCCCAGTCAGGGTATATGCCCAGGTTGCAGAATCCCCAGTGGGGCATGATCAATGACTCTCTCATCATTGATGTTTCCGTCTCTCTCTCCCTCTCCCTTAGTCTCTGAAATCAATTATATATATATATATATATATGAGAGAGAGAAACACCAATTTGTTGTTCCACTTAATTTATGCATTCACTGGTTGCTTCTTGTATGTGCCCTAACCGGGGATTGAACCGAAACCTTGGTGTATGCAAGCAAGGGGAACTTTTTTTCTGCCAAGGGCCATTTGGCTATTTATAACACCATTCTCGAACCATACAAAATTATCAACTTAAAAATTAGCCTGCTCTATTTGCTCAAACAGTTAATTAACTCACCCCTAATGCCTTGGCATGGCCAGACCAAATGCTTTTGTGGGCCTTACAGGGCCTGTGGGCCAGACGTTCCCTATCCCTGGTGTTTTGGGATGATGCTCTAACCAACTGAGCTACCTGGCCAGGGCTTATTTTTCTTTCTTTCTGTGTTCTAATATTTGTAGATTTTCTAGCATTCATAGAAAACACAATATACTTTTATAAAATCCTCTTCAGGTATCTGTTCTCAGGCCACCATCAACCTCTCCATGGAATCATCCAAAACTTCCAGTCTGAATGAGTCTCTCATCCCTGTTGGTACTCTCATGTGTCTCTGTTTTAGCTCGAATCTAGTTTATTTGTATGCTTACTAACTGTGTGCTTTTATTTCCCTCAATCTTTGCAGGCAGGGACAAGTCTTACCCATTATAATATCCTGCCCCACCCACTCAGGCCCCTAGCTCTATGTCTAGAAGTTTATTGATTAAATGTCCCTGCCAGTATCCTTATCTGCCCCCCAGCCAACAGGATGGATGCTCAGAGAGGACCTGTCTTCTTTTAGGGGAGATTGATGTCCTAAATCTCTCCCACTTCCTAGGTAGAATGCTGCGCGCTCTCTCCCTCCCACATACCAGGACACAAAGGGTGGGGCACATTCCCCAGAAGGGCCCCAGTCATAATGCACCTTTGTATGAAGCAGCAACCTTTGCACCAGCAATTGGGACTTTCAGAGGAAACCATTTATCAGATTAGCTGGTTGACACTGCCATGCAGAATCTGACCATGGGACAGAGACCCAAGAAAACTAAGGTGGGATGCTGAGGGGGTGGCAGAGTGGAGATCTGGGTGGTGGGGAAAGTGTAAGTGGTCTGGGGAAGAAAAGTCAGATTGGGACAAAACAGGCAAGGGGGCAGCTGGCACTTAAACTAAATGCCACCTTCTTTGCCAAGTAGCTTAGAACCAAACTGTGAGCCGAAAACCAGGAGCAGTAAGAGAATCCGGCTGGACACCAGGAACAGCAGCCGCATGGTGCTCAGTAGGGATCAGACACGGTCACCTCTAAGGGCCCTTCCAGTCTGTCAATTTGGGACTTCAAGCGACCATTTCTTTTCTGTCCCTAATGATAACAGTATCTGCAAGTGTACAGCGCTTACATTGTGCCAGTCATCGGTCTATGTTTTTTATTATAGTAACTTGCTTAATCTGAAAACCAGAAGAGGGAGGTATTATTATCTTTATATTACAGATGAGAAAATTGGCACAAAAAGATCAAGTAACTTGCTCAAGGCCCCACTGCCAGAGGCCACCAAGCTAGAGTGTGAACCCATCGGAATCTGTGCCCAATCATGCTCTGCTGGCTTCTGTAAGTGCTAAGGTCCTCCCTTCCAGCCCCAGTCCCTCAGGGCCTTTGCTCAGCCCTGTAACTTTTCTTCTCTTTTCTTTTTAAATAGATTTTTATTGATTTCAGAGAGGAAAGGAGAGGGATAGAGGGAGAGAAACATCAATGATGAGAGATAATCATTGATCGGCTGCCTCCTGCATGCCCCCCACTGGGGATCAAGCCCACAATCCAGGCATGTGCCCTCGACCAGAATCGAACCCGGGACCCTTCAGTCCGCAGGCTGACGCTCTATCCACTGAGCCAAACCTGCCAGGGCTCTTTTCTTTTCTTTTAAATATATTTTTATTGATTCCAGAGAGGAAGGGAGAGGGAGAGATAGAAACATCAGTGATGAGAGGGAATCATTGATTGGCTGCCTCCTGCACGCTCCATACTGGGGATCGAGCTTGCAACCCAGGTATGTGCCCCAACCAGGAATTGAAACGTGATCTCCTGGTTCATAGGTCAACGCTCAACCACTGAGCTACTCCAGCTGGGCTTTTTTAAAAATATGTTTTTATTGATTCCAGAGAGGAAGGGAGAGAGAGAGAGAAACATCAGTGATGAGAGGGAATCATTAACGTTTTCTTTCTGGTTCTATGGGAGGAAGCAGAAATGCTGTAAAGTTTCTAGCACTGAGTGATTCTTACTTACCTTCAGGGGTAGTTCAGAGGTGACCAATAAACAAGCTCCCATCCCTGATTGTGTAGGATTCTTCCACCCTCCCTCCCCTCTTCCCTCCCTCTATCAGCCCACTCAAGTACTGAGTTTAATAGTCTTGCAAAATAACCTCTAAGTCAGTCCTGGAGCTGAGAGGATTCATACATTTAAAAATACTTATAGCTCAGTTGGTTAGAGAAGCGTACTGATACCTCAAGGTTGCAGATTTGATCCCTAATCAGGGCACATACAAGAATCAACCATGCATAAATAAGTGGAACAAGTCAATGTCTGTCTGTCTGTCTCTCTCTCTCTCCCAAATAAATTTTTAAAAAATTTTTAATACTTATTGTATATCTACTGTGTGCCAAGCACTGATCTAGGTGCCACCATAATTTTTTCTTGACTTGGAAGTATTATTAAAGTGAACAAGATGGCAGAAAAAAGTTGAGGGTCTCATCAAGCGGGGATTGAACACATGGGACTACTGAGGTGATCCTCTGCTTCATGGCCTAGGCCAGTGGTTCTCAACCTTCTGGCCCTTCCTCATGTTGTGACCCAACCATAAAATTATTTTCGTTGCTACTTCATAACTGTAATGTTGCTACTGTTATGAATCGTAATGTAAATATCTGATATGCAGGATGGTCTTAGGCGACCCCTGTGAAAGGGTCGTTCGACCACCAAAGGGGTCGCGACCCACAGGTTGAGAACCGCTGGCCTAGGCCTTTGCAAGCAGAGCAGCAAGAGGAACATGCCAGGGGTTGCTGATGTCAAAGGTGCCTCTGAGGCAGTTATGGCCAAGACTGGTTAGAAGCCCACCAATCCCTTTGCCTCTTCCTGGTGCACAGAAAAACGACAATTCCCTGTTAGGTAGGAGCTATGCCCCTGGGTCTGGCCGATGGACTGCGAGCAGCAATGATGCCGTCTCTTCAGACCTGGACATGAAGGGCCAAGCACAGTCCTCACGCTCTCCGTTGTGAGAGAGGAGGATGCAGAAGCAGCTAATAAAGGACTTTCAGGATGCAGACACTGTAAGAAGTAAGGCCGCTGGATCCCTGAGTCACTTCTTGAAGTTATGAAGTGAAAAAATCTGTCTAATTTTATGCACCCCAGTCTTTTGTGTTGGGAGAATGACAGGTGATGGTTCTGGTATATGTGGTGGAAATGGGGAAACGGCTTTCCCTGGTCTGGGAAGCTTTCCCTGACTTGATCACCCTCCTCCCCACAGGGTTCATTTCTTCTCTAGGGTCTCCTGAAGCACCTTGTATGAATTTCTACACTGGCATGTTTTAAAGTCAGCCTTCTATTAGATGGTGAGATCCTTAAGGATAGGGCTTAACTTAAACACTTAGGTTCTCAAGAAGTTGAAATGATTGGTGGGGAGAAAGGATGAAGAATTTAACTTTGGATAAAATGCTTTATATTGATGGTAAAATTTCCAAGTGGTTCTACTCAACTACATTTTAAAGAAGGGCTTCAAATTCAGCTAAGAGGTTATAGATGATTTGGGGCGTCAGAAAAGTGTCAACACTTAGAACTCTAATAGCAGAAGATACCTTCAAAACTAAGATTATGGAAACCATGACACTGTACCAAGCTCTTTTTATCATTGTTTTACATTATTCTCAGAACAACACTATGAAGTAGTTATTAGCTTCAAAAATGAAGAAGTTGAGGCTTAGCGAGGTTAAGAAATTTGCCTATGATCACACACTGGTAAATTGAGGATCTAGAATTCAGGGCAAAAACAATAGCAACACAATAATCATAATGATAATTATAAAAATAATGAGTTACTCTTTATTGAACACTTACTATGCTCCAGATAATTTAGTACTTTTAATACATTTACATCTTACAACCACCCTATGAAATAGAATTTGCAAATGCAAAAATATGGCTCTATCAACCAACTAAGCCCTTAACCACCATGGCTTTAAACAAGCTTTGGGGACACTAAGTGTTAGATGGCTAGAACAATAATAATTTGCAGGATAATTTAGTTTTTAAAATGATTCCACATAACTTATCTCACTTGATTCTCACAACACGGTGAAGGGTGGTGTGCAAGGCATGTACTCTTGCACCCAATTGAAAAATTAAGAATCTAAGACTCCAGGACACTTTCAAGACTAGAATACAGATCTACTGACTTCTAATCTAGGCTTCATTAAAAGCAGAGGTAGAAAAAAAGTAATACAGAGAGAGGCTAAAAGTTAAATGATGGAACAGATGCTAAATAAATGCTAACCGAAAGGAAGCTGACACCAAATATTAACATGAGATAAATAGGCACTGAGGCAAAAAGCATGAAAAGAAATAGTCACTGTATGATGATCTGAAAATTGGCTACAATAATAATTTATTTTATTTCAGAGGGATGGTTACTCCTTTTTTAAATTTTTACTTTTCAATTGCAGTTTACATTCAATATTAGTTTGTATTAGCTTCAGGTGTACAGAATAGTAATTAGACAATCGTTTACTTTATAAAGTGTTCCCCCCGATATTTTCAGTACCCGGCTGGCACCATACATAGTTATTACAATATCATTTACTATATTCCCTATGCTTGTACTTTGCACCCCTGTGACTATTTTGTAACTACCAATTTGTACTTCGTATTCTTCTCACCTTTTCACTCATCCCCCAACCACCCTCCCCTCTGGCAACCATCAGCTGTTCTCTCTATCTATGAATCTGTTTCTTTTTTTTTTTTTTTAACATATTTTATTGATTTTTTTACAGAGAGGAAGAGAGAGGGATAGAGAGTTAGAAACATCGATGAGAGAAAAACATCGATCAGCTGCCTCCTGCACACCTCCCACTGGGAATGTGCCCGCAACCAAGGTACATGCCCTTGACCGGAATCGAACCCGGGACCTTTCAGTCCGCAGGCCGACGCTCCATCCACTGAGCTAAACCGGCTAGGGCGAATCTGTTTCTATTTTTGTTTTGTTCATTTATTTTGTTCTTTAGATTCCACAAATAAGTGAGATCATGTGGTATTTGTCTTTCTCTGACTGACTTATTTCACTGAGCATAATACCCTCTAGGTCCACCCATACTATCACAAATGGTAAGACTTCACTTTCTTATGGCTGAGTAATATCCCAGTGTATGTGTGTGTGCTTTATAGCTTCTTTATTCACTCATGTACTCGTGTATTGATGGGCACTTGAGTTGCTTCCATATCTTGGCTATTGTAAATAATGCTGAAATGAAAATTCTTTTGAATTAGTGTTTTGGGTTTTGTTGGGACATAAAGCAGTTCCATTTATAATTTTTTGAGGACCCTCCATACTGTTTTCTTAAAAAAATATATATATATACATATACATATACATATATATATAGACAGAGAGATAGAAATATGAATGATGAGAGAGAATCATTGATGAGCTACCTCCTGCATGCCCCCCACTGGGGATCGAGCTGCAACCCGGGCATGTGCCCTGACCAGAATCGAACCGTGACCTCCTGGATCATAGATCTACGCTCAACTACTGAGCCACGCCAGCTGGGCCATACTATTTTCCACAGTGCTGCACCAGTCTGCATTCCTACCAACAATGCACGAGGGTGCCCTTTAACTTCACTTCCTTGCCAACACTTGTTGTTTGCTGATTTACTGATGAAAGGCATTCTGACAGGTGTGAGGTGAGATCTCTCTGTGGTTTTAATTTGCATCTCTCTGATGATTAGTGATGTTGAGCATCTTCTCATATGTCTATCGGCCATCTGTATGTCCTCTTTGGAGAAGTATCTATTCAGGCCCTCTGCCCATTTTTTAATTGGATTTTTTTTTTGTTTTTTTTTATATTGAGTTGTATGAGTTCTTTATACATTTTGTATATTAACTTCTTATTGGATGTCTCATTGGTGAATATATTCTCTCATTCAGTAGGTTGTCTTTTTGTTTTGTACATGGATTCTTTTGCTGTGCAAAAATTTTATAGTTTGATGTAGTCCCAATCAGAAAAAAAAATAATTTATTTTTTGCTAGAATAATATAGTAATTCTAAATCTGTATATATTAAATAATAAAGGTTCTGAAATACAAAGTCAAACTTGACAAAACTATAAGAAGAAACTGGTAAATCCACTATTGGGGTAGGAGGTTTTAATACATCTTTTTTAGTAATTGGAGATTGAACAGACAAAAATCAGAAAGTATTTGGAAGATTTGAACAATGCCATTAATAAGCTTGAGATCTATTATCTATAAATTTATATATATTTATGTGTGTACGTATATATTAAGCTTGTTAAGTAAATGTATATAAGTATGTGTGTGTGTGTGTGTGTGTGTGTATTAGAGAATACACTTTTCTTTTAAGCATACAAATTAACTACACATTAGGTCATAAAGCATGTCACAAAACATTTCAAGAAATTAGTATTACAAAGACTATATTAAGCAACCAAACTGCAACTAAGTTAGAAATCATCAAAAACAACAACAAATCATCCCACACATGGAAATTTAAAAACACACTTCCAAGTAACATAGAGTTCAAAGAAAAAAATCTTAATGTAAACATTTTTAAGAACTAGAACTAAATAATAATGAAAATACCACATCATAAAACTTACTGGATAGCTACACTAAGACCCCGCCTTTCCAATTCCAAACAAGAAATAATGAAATCACAGGTGCACCACTAACCACAGCTCCCTCTCTACACCCCTGGCCGTGTTCAACATGATCAGGGGAAGCAGGAGCTGACTTTGCATCTGAGTCCTTTCCCCCCGCAAAACTGTAGAAAAAACAAGGCCACCATATAAAACAAAAACAACCAGTGGCCACATAGTAAAACGGTACATCAAGCATGTCAAACTCAAAGGCTAACACGGACCAAATACACAAGGTTTAAGTTTAAGTGGGCCGCAAAAAAACAAAAGCTTCAATTTTCATAGAGACGTAGGTTTATTTTGATAGCGACATGCTGAATACAAAGGGCTGGAATAAATGAGTAATCGCTACCATAAAATAACAGAACATTTTAATAAAAATTAATATTTTTCTTGAACATCAACTTACCAGACACTGAATAACTTCACAAATTAATAAGCGTAACGCAAATAAACCTATTTTTCTTGTTCTCCGAAAGTGAAATAATTCCTGTTGTGCACACCTAACAAGTCAGGACAAGACTAATGACATGGCAATCGGCTGCTAAAATATTCGCTGCTAGTATTAGTGGAGAGAAATGGTGCGCCTGCGTGTAAGGCGCATAAGGGAAATGAATGCAACACAATTATAGTAATCGGTCATTAGCGAAAGTTGTAGTTCGTTATTAATAATTATGTATAACAGGATATTGTAATTAAGTTACAAAAATTAAGACATTTTTATTAAAACGTTTCTTACATACCGTTGTATTGGCTGGGCTGCAAAAATATTCGTTGTGGGCCGCGAGTTTGACATGCTTGCTGTACATCGCACTGTAGCCAGGTGGTTCAGTTGGTTGGAGCATCAATCCTGTCCACCAAAAAAGTTTCAGGTTCAATTCCTAGTCAGGGCACATACCTAGGTTTCAGGTTCAATCCCCAGTCAGGGTGTCTACGGCAGGCAACCATCAATGTCTCTCTCTCTCTCTCTTTCTCATAAAAATATATCTTCCAGTAGGATTAATAAACAAACTGTACATCGTTTTCCATTCATTTAAAAAGCAAAGTCACTAGGATGGTATAAAAGTAATACCAGTGCCTTTTTTAAAAATATATTTTTACTAATTTCAGAGAGGACAGGAGAGGTAGAGAGAGCTAGAAACATCAATAATGAGAGAGAATCATCGATTGGTTGCCTCCTGCACAACCCCACTGGGGATCGAGACCACAACCCGGGCATGTGCCCTTGACCGGAATTGAACCTGGGACCCTTCAGTCCGTAGGCCAACACTCTATTCACTGAGCCAAACCAGCTAGGGCGGTCCAAGTCTTTTTTTATTTCAGAGAGGAAGGGAGAGGGAGAGAGAGAAACATCAATGATGAGAGAGAATCATTGATCAGCTGCCTCCTGCACGGCCCCTCCTACTGGGGATCGAGACCACAGCCCGAGCATGTGCTCTGCCCGGGAATCGAAACGTGACCCCCAGGTTCATAGGTTGATGCTCAACCACTAAACCACACAGGCTGGGTGCCTTTTAATTTTTTTTTTATTGTTTAAAGTATTACACATAGTAGTACATGTATCTCCTTTTTTTCCCCCCATTGACCTTAATTTTTTGATGATGAACACATTTTCTCTGAGATTGAGAATGATCTCCATTCTCAATTTCCACTACCCAAGAGAAATGAAAGCTTACTATGTCCACAGAAGACTTGTATAAGAATGTTCACAGGTGCTTTATTCATAGTAGCCAGACACTGAAAACAGTCCAAACAAACATCAGCAGAGAGTGGATAAACAAATAGTGCATATCCATCCATATAATGAAATAACCTCAGGGATAAAAAGGAGCAAATGTACTAATATACACAGTATGTGCTGATGAAAGAAGCTGCCCTCTAAAGAGAATACTGAATGCTTCCATTTAGATGAACGTCTGGCCTCGCATAGTCCTCACACTAATGAGCTGGTGACGAAGGGAAGATGGATCCAACACGGGCCCCACGGAGCCTTCTGGGCTGATGGAAATATCCTATATCTTGATTTGGATGATGGGAGCATGGTTGTTTATATTCGCTGAAACTCATAAAACTATAGACTTAAGATACATGCATTTTATGATATGTATATTCAATAAAGAAAAAAAAGCCTTACAGAATTCAACTTTAACAACACTTACAAGGAAATATATAGCCTTAAGTGCATATATTAGAAAAGAAAAGAAAGATTCAAAACTGATTATCTATCAAAGATAGATAATAGGAAATTTTTTAAAAAAGAGCAGCAGAATAAATTCTAAGAAAGTAGAAAGATGAAAACAATAAACATGAGCAAAAATTAATGACATAAAAAATAAACAGTAGAGAAAGTCAATAAAGTCAAATGTGAAATGTGTACATAAAAAAGACTAATAAAAATGGAAAATACGTAGGTAATATTGATCAAGGTAAAGAAAAAAGTTGCAAATAAACAATGTTAGAGAGTTTTAAAGTGATATATTGAAAGCTACAGCAGAGTTTTGTATGTGTGTTTTTCATCTTCACCCGAGTTTCTGTTTTTTAATTGATTTTAGAGAGAGAGGAAGGGAGAGAGACAGACGGGCAGGCAGACATCGATGTGAGAGATATCAGTACCTCCCATACTCGTCCCGACTGGGGATCAAACCCGCAACCTGGGTATATGCCCTGACCAGGAATCAATCTGCCACCCTCTGGTGCCCAGGACTACGCTCCAACCAACTGAGCCACACTGGCCAGGGCATTACAGAGAGGAAGGGAGAGGGATAGAGAGTTAGAAACATCGATGAGAGAGAAACATCGATCAGCTGCCTCCTGCACACTCCCCACTGGGGATGTTCCCACAACCAAGGTACATGCCCTTGACCGGAATGGAACCCGGAACCCCTCAGTCCGCAGGCCGACGCTCTATCCACTGAGCCAAACCAGTTTGGCACAGGAGAGTTTTTAAAATGAGAAAACTACAAACAACTTTATGCCAATAAATTTGAAGCAGACAAACTAGACAATATTACATAATTTGCCAAAACTAATTCAAGAAGAAAGAGAAAAACCTATATAGTCCAATACACACAAAAACTACATATTTTATTATCTGAACAAGGAGATCTTTGAAAGTGAAAAGAGGCATTATTAATGAGTATGCAGGGAACAGACATAACCTGGTCCTAGTCCAGGCATCTGGTCACTTTACACACAGCCAGAAACAAAATTTAAATAGGTCATTTAAATTATTCATACAAAGAGGATACCAGGCCCAGAAGGTTGTATAGGAATGATCTACCAAATATTCAAGAAAGCATCAATTCCAATTTTAAGCCACCTTTTCTTAGAGATTAAGGAAGGAAAAACATTCTGAACGTATTCAGTGAGGTTAGTAAAATTCTAATTCCAAAAAAGACAAATATAGTATGAGAAAAAAATGCAGGTTAATATCACTTATGAACATAGATGTTGATACCTTGTTCAACATATAAACAAATCAAACTCAGTACTTTATAAAAAAAAGATACTATATTATGCCCCATTTGACTCTATCCCAGATATACAAAGAAAGTTTAACATAAAAATACTAATGTAATTTATAGCATTCACAGATGAAAAAAGAAAACCCGTAACATCATTTCAATAGATGTAGAAAAAGCATTTGGTAAAATTTAACACTAAACTAGAAATAAAAAAGAAACATCCTTAGCCTATTAAAGAGCATGTACCAAAAACCTATAGCAGTCATCGTTACGAAAAACCATTAGAAGCATTTATTTTATGTTCAACAAATCAAGGATGCCTATTCCTGCTTCTAGTTGACATTATATTGGAGGTCCTAGCAAAATTGGAAGCAAACTGGAAAGAATAACAATAAATTAAAGGCACAGAATTGGAAAGAAACAACAGTCCTTCAGTGGTTCTCAACCTTCCTAATGCCTTGACCCCTTTAATACAGTTCCTCATGTTGTGGTGACCCCCAATCATGAAATTATTTTTGTTGCTACTTCATAACTGTAATTTTGCTACTGTCGTGAATCGTAATGTAAATATCTGATATGCAGGGTGTATTTTCAGGGTTCGTGACCCACAGGTTGAGAACCGCTGGATACTACCCCTTCAAAACTGCAAGTGATTAAAACTAATTCAGAGCATGATAAAATAAACCAAGCCAGAGTGTCTTAGTGGGATGACCCAGAGAGGGCAACAGAGGAAGGTTCCACGGAATCAGTGGTGTTATATTTCTTGAGTTGTGAGGTAGGAATGATATGGGTTTAGTTTTATTATACTGCTTCATAATTTATATAGATAGGTATGCTTTTGTATTCTTTTTGAATGATAGAATTCATAATTCAGTTCCTTTAAAATATAATGTATTTTTACTTTCTATATTACCTAAGTATTAGTTGTTTTATTCTTTTACAATGAAAATGTAAACATGTATTTGGAAGAAAGAAGATTTTAAAAAGAGAAAAACAAAAGCCAATGAAGGGAGCCTGGAATTTCACCAACGGTTTGATGGATGGGCTGGTAGGTGGTGGTGAGGGTGGTTAATAAGGCCAAGTTCCATTAAAGTCAGGACAAGGGCTCAGTCAAGGATTGAGAAGAGGCTGCTAGGTTTGGAGGGAAGACCCATGGCAGTGACCTTTAAGAGGGCAGTTTTTATAGGCTGGCAGGAGGCGGGGCCCAAAAGGAGGGGGTGAAATCATGAATGAATACATAGCAAAGAACTGGAAAACACCCAAAGGCCTAACAATCAGGGCCTGGTTAAACAACCGCAGTGCCATTCATAAAGAAATGATGCTGTGTCCATCCACAGGCGGGCTTACAAAATTAGGTGACGTAAAAAATTTCAGGACACAAAATAGCATTTGTGCGGATTACAATCATGAAAGGACATTCGTGTGCAGTGAGCGGCAGATAGGACTGGACAAGATCAAGTCATGCTTGTGGATGCTGTTTTAGGGCTACGGGATTTTATTTCCCATGTTTGGAATGCTGGTGATCGTCAAACAAAAACATGTAACGTTTCTTTAAAATAAAAAGAACGGCTGTTGAAGAAATGGAGGCAGCAAGGGAAGAAATCTGAGATGGCAGAGCACTGGAGGAGTGCGGAGGGTCTGGGGCATCCGCTGGTGGGGGCGAGCCAGGGGCGGCTGGGGAACAGGTAGAGGAGAGAGGGAGGCTATTTCCTCTATTGTCTATATGCCCTTTAAAAAAATTAAAAAACCAACAATCCACTTTTTAACAAATTCAAACAGTCCAGAAGTGTGTGTGTTGGGGAAGGGCGGGGGGCTAATGATAGAACCCCCAGCCCTCCTCCTATTCCCTACTATAAATAGTTGAGTGCAGCCCAGCTGGCGTGGCTCAGTGGTTGAGCGTTGACCTATGAACCAGGAGCTCATGGTTCAATTCCTGGTCAGGGCACACGGCCGGGTGGCAGGCTTGATCCCGTCTGGGGCATGCAGGAGGCAGCGGATGGGTGATTCTCTCTCATCATTGATGTTTCTAACTCTCTCTCCCTCTCCCTTCCTCTCTGAAATAAATAAAAAAATATATATATTTTAAAAAATAGTTGAGTGTACCTTTCCAGAGCTCTACCCTTCTCTTTCAATTGCATTTCACTGGCATTTTATTTTGTTTATTTTATTATTTTATTTTAATTAAAGAGTCAGATAGGCTTGTTAAAATATAGGATTAGAGAATGTAAATAGTGAAATCTCCCATCCTCCAGAGCTAACATCTATTGGTGGTCTGGAAAAGGTCCTTCCACACTTTTTTGTGGGATGTAAATACTTACATATACATACATATACATATACATCATATACATATTTATTTATAGCTTCATGGTTGGTTGTTTTCATAAAAGCAACACCATATTCCACCTATAGTTCATCAGTTTCACTCTACAATATGTTACAGCAGATCACTCCCTTGTCACCACATAGGATTGCCTTCATGCTTTTGAATAGCTGACTAATATTTCATAGCATATAGTTGAAAAATAAGATTCAGAGAACACAGGGGTCATCCTTCTTTTCCTGTGATTGGCCAGGAAGGAGATATAAAAATAAAAGATTCAAGATTACCCTGGCCAGTTTGGCTTGGTGGGTAGAGTGTCGGCCTTTGGACTAAAGGGTCCGGGTTTGATTCTGGTCAAGGGCACATGCCTGGGTTGCAGGCTCGATCCCCAGTGCAGGGCCTGCAGAAGACAATCAATGATTCTCTCTCATCATTGATCTCTCTCTCTCTCTCTCCCTCTCTCTCCTTCCTCTCTGAAAGCAATATAAAAATATATTTAAAAAATACATACATATATAAAAAGTGTCACAAATATCACATGCAAAAACAAACAAACAAACAAGATTCAAGATGGCAGGAGGCATTGCTTGTAGGGGACTGGCCGTGAGAGTGGGAGCAAACAGACAGAGGTTTTCTTTCTGTCTTTTTCTTAAGCCACAGTCCTACCCAAATCTAGTGGAAGCATACAGACCTGCAAAGGGGGAGGGTTGTGATTTGAGCCTGAGTGATAAGGCCACCGCCGGGGGCCCAACTTCCTTGAGTGACCTGTTCTTCCCCGGTGATGGGTAGGCAGAGCCCACTTATCAGGAACCTTAAGGGGATCCCCTGGAACAGTGTCCTCTAGGTGTGGCCCCTGTGCCACAGGAGCAACATGGTCTGGGAAACACATTAGAAATGCAAACTCTCAGGCCCCGCCTCAGTCCCACTAATCGGCATCTCTGGCATGGGACCCGGCAGTGCCTGTGTAATAAGCCCTTGAGGGGATCAGGTGCATGCTCATTCTGTTCTAGAATGTGGTTGAGTCTGACTGCACCCATTTTCTTAGGAGACAGGGAGGAGTCAGCCCGGAAGGGGATAGGTTGGCCAGCTTCATAATTGGTCTTTAGTGCCTTCCAGGCTGCAGGCAAAGTCAGTGACCTGGGTAGTCCCAGAA
>NW_005371832.1:814539-824476 GCF_000412655.1 Myotis brandtii | reverse complement strand
CATTTCTGGTGACATCAGTCCTCCCTCTACAACAAGAGCACCACAGAAAGGGAGGGTGGCGGTGCAAATCCACTGCTTTCCCCTTTCCCTCCAGTGTGTCCCCTCCCCGTTTAAGGCAACCTCTCTCCTGGGGGCTGCCCTTTGCTGGATGGAGGTGGGAGGGGGGAGAGAAGCTTCGAATGTTGGGGAGGAAATGTCCTCATTTCACCCAGCTGCTTCTGCCCACACCTGCTCTGATGAGACCCAAGGAACGACACCAGTAAATGACACACAGCCAACTAGAGGGGCCCCTTCCCACAGTGCAGTGGGGCCCGGTTAACTGACAGGAAAACTGTGAATGGGCTCAGGTGGCTGAATGAGGGGCTGGGGAAAACAGCTGGGCTCCTCTGGGGGGGCGGGTGGAGCAACTGTCTTATGTCACCCCCAGGCTCTCGGAGTTTGGGGCAAGAGGTGGGAGCGTTGGGCAGGTCAGGCCCAGATCAGAGACCTGCCGATTTCCCTAGGATTCTGAATGGGACATCATTGAAGAGAAAGAAGCTTGAGTAGAAATAGTGCACGTCCAGATACTGAGGAGGTTCCGGTGGGTAAGCCCCACAACAGTCTTTAGTTATGCTATAGGCAATAACCTTCATTTCTAAAAAGGAACTTCATTTCTGGGAGCAGTTTTAGGTTCACAGAAAAACTGAGTGTGGAAATTGACAGGAAATTTTTTAGTTTCTTCTTGGTCTGCCCTCCACAGAAACACAGCGGAGAAGTTCATTCATGCAGTCAATTGGTCAGTCAGTCCATCTGATGAGGGCTCTCAACAGCAATTCCCAAACTTACAAGAATCACTGGGAAGTTTATTAAAGAGGCAGGCTCTGGGTCTCTTTACCAGAGATTCTTTAAAAAAAATTAAATATAGCCGAAACCGGTTTGGCTCAGTGGATAGAGCGTCGGCCTGTGGACTGAAAGGTCCCAGGTTCGATTCCGATCAAGGCCCACCTGCAGTATGCAAATTTAACGGCCATCTTTGTTGGGTTAATTTGCATAGTCTTCTGATTGGCTGGTGGGCGTCTCGAAGGTATGGTCAATTAGCATCTTTGTCATTTATTAGTGTAGATATATATATATTTCAGAAAGGAAGGGAGAGAGGGGGAGAGAGAGAGAGAGAGAGAGAGAGAGAGAGAGAGAGAGACATCAATGATGAGAAAGAATCACTGATTGGCTGCCTCCTGCCACATTGGGGATCAAGCCCACCACCTGGGTATATGACCTGACTGGGAATCAAACTGTGACCTCCTGGTTCATAGGTCGACACTCACACCAGATGGGCCTCACCAGAGATTCTGATTCAGGAGGTCTGGAGTGGGGCCCCAGACACACTGGACACAGTCCGCAGGAGATGTTATACATTGGACACCCTGTCCCCTACCCACTCTGAGAAGCTCAGGCAGGGTGTAAGGTACAAGGGCCATGAGGCTCTGGTGGGAAGGGAGGAAGCCATGAACATAAAAGACCCGAATCCCATCCCCCACCCCACCCTGAGAACTGAGGACGAAGCACGATCAATGTCAGCTGAGGCACGGGGCACTCACAGGCCCTGAGGATTTCAGAGGGCAGGCCAGCGACTGGAACACGCACCAGCTCTGAGATCCCTGCTACGGTAACCAGCAAGAGTCTGTGAGGAGGAAATAAGCCAGGGAACTGTCAGAGAATGAGGCCTTGAGCAAGTTCACCTTCCGGTACCTCCATTCCCTGATTGTTGGGGGGCGGCACGGTTGGGGGTGTGGAGATGGCCAGAAGAAAGCCTTGAGTCTGGGAGGAAGCAGGGTCCCCTTGAGGACAATTACTGTGGTTGGAGCAGAGGGACCACATACGAAGAAATGCAGGGTTAGGCTGGAAAGATGAGGTAGGGGTCCTGGCTGTTGAGTTGTGTCCCCCAAAACAACATATTGAAGTTCCAACCCCCAGTACCTCAGAAGTGGCCTTGTTTGGAAACAGGTGTTTGCAGATATAATTAAGATGAGGTCATATCGGAGCAGGGTGGGCCCTTATACCTGATATGACTGTCGTCCCTACAAGGAGACACAGAGGGAAGACGGCCATGTGAAGACAGAGGCTGACTAGAGTGAGCCAGTACAAGCCAGGGAACACTGGAGTTACCGGAAGATGGAAGAGGCAGGGAGGCTCTCCCCTCGGGCTTCAGAGGGACATGGCCTGCAGACACTTCGATTCTGGACGTCCAGCCTCCGGAACTGTGAGAGGACATAGTTCTGTTGTCTTAAGCCACCAGGTATGGTCCTTTGTCATGGCTGTTCTAGGAAACCAATGCAGGGGCTTTGGGATGCTTAGTGATGACGAGCGTGGAGCCAGTAAGGCCTCTTAAGCAGGGAGATCGTGCTTGATGCATAAGCCACAGGGACCCGAGGATCCATGTCAAAACCTTCTCCCTGTCTTAGCTCATTTTTTTAAAAGGCTTTACTTAAAAGTCCTTTGCCCACCCAGAAAAATGTTGATATCATGAAAGACAGAGGGCAATTAAGGACACATTTTAGATGAAAGGAAACTTACTGAGACATGACGGCTGCATACAACCCGTGATCTGGGACTTTTTTTCTTTGGGGCCATAAAGCATATCATTGAGACTATTATGGCATTTGAATAAAGTCTGTAGATTAGATTCTCACATTGTAGCAAAGTTAATTTCCTGTTTTTTTGTCATTCTACGGGGGTTATGTAAGGGAAGACCTTGTTTGAAGAATGCACACTAAGCCCTGGCCGGTTGGCTCAGTTGGTTGGAGTGTTCTCCATACACTGAAAGGTCACAGTTCGATTCCCAGTCAGGGCACATACCCAGGCTGTGGGTTCCATCCCTGCCCAGGGTGTGTGGGAAGCAACCCATTGGTGTTTCACTCTCACATCGATGTTTCTCTTTTTCCCATTCCCTTTCTCTCTCTCTAAAAATCAATAAAAGCATGTCCTTGGGTGAGGATAAAAAAAAAGAAAAGAAACACTTAGCCCTGGCTGGGTAGCTCAGTTGGTTAGAATATTGTCCCCAAACGCCAAAATCATGGGCCCTGACTCCCCAGTCAGGGCAAATACAAGAGTCAACCAATGAATGCATAAATAAATAGAACGACAAATCGATGTCCCCTTCTTTCACTCTCTCTAAAAATAAAAAAATAAAAGTATTTAGGAATAAAGGGACATGATGACTGCAACTTACATTCAAACAATGTACACATACATTAGAAAGAGAGGATAATAAAGCAAATGTGAAAAAATGTTAACCTTTGGGGAATCTGGGTGAAAACTACAGGAGGACTTTCTGTATAATTCTTGTCACGTGAAATCACCAAATGAAAAGGTGGGCGGGTGGATCTGCTGACCAGCCCACGGCTCTCCTGCTGAACATTCTCTAACCCTCGGAAGCTTCTAGAGCTCAGATCTAGACACCAAACTAGAGTGATGAGCGAAAGAATTGTGAGAACTTCTGGTTTCTACATGTTGGGATTCTACCGATGGCCTTGGTGGTTGCTGATTACTAACATGTGGTTAATGTGGAATTATCTGTGTTACAGGTTGTTTGCAGAAAACCCTTTTCTCTCCTTCTCATGCACAGTATGACCTGGAACTGGAAGGAGCCCTACATATTTAATCAAGCTCCTTCCACATTCATTGCGCCCTCATTAATATTCTGAGACAGGTGAATCCAGGCTCTTCTGAACAATTTTGGACAATGGAGTCGCACCCTCTCTCATGGCCCATTCATTCTATTACTGGTCAGTTCCGTCCATGAGAAAATTCCTCGACCTGCTGAGCTGGAACCTCTATCCACTGAAACTGGTCCTGTCCCCTGGATGGTGTTACAGCACCACCTCCCCCCATGTTCTTAGTCATCCTCCCCTGAACAAGTTCCGGTTGGTCAATGTCCCTCTAGAATGTAAATGCAATACTGCACGTCTAGCTCGATGATCAGAAAGCAGAGACCACAACCTCTCCAGTGCTGGGCATTCTGTTCACACAGCCTCAGGTGGAACTGGCTTTCAGGCAACTGCATGACGCGAATGACTCATAATGAATATAGACCCGACTTACACCACCGTTTTCTCTTGAGAACCATGCTTAACTGCTGTTGGTGTCAGCTGTTATCAACACCCAGCATCACATCATGCATTTGTCTGCTCAGCGTCAGTCTCCACCCACTACAATGCAACCTCCACGGAGGCAGGGGCTTTGTCCTGTTCTGAATCCCCAGCCCCTAGCAAGTCCTGGCCCATAGCAGACATCCAATAAAGACATGCTGACTAAAGGAATGGCTGTTAAGACCTATCTCCCTTATCCTGTACTTAACAATTTGCTAATAATTCACACCCAGTCGGCTAACAAGAGGGGTTTGAGGTGACTTCCTTTGCAGAGGGCTTTTTGTGACCGTCAGAGCAAACTTTGTTTTCGTTGGAATTTGTATCTTATTAAATTTACATCATTCGTTACAGCTGGTTAAGATCTAATTCCTGGTTCTCTCAACCAACATATCGGCTCTCCCTCCTAGTGTCAAACTGTAGTGAGGCTCACAGAGGTTACAGTAACTTCCTCAAGAATGACTCCACTGCGGCCCGCACTGGTCCTCTTGCATTCCTCAAATTCTCCCGGAAGGTTCTAGGCCCAGAATCTTTGCTTTGGCTGCCCTCTCTGCTAGTACACGCCCTCCCACCCCCCAGGTAGCTACAAGGCCAATTCCTTAACTTTGAGTCACTGTTCAAACGCTTCCTTCTCAGCTGACGCTGGTCGTCCTGTTTAAAACTGTAAAATGTCCCCTCTCCAATACTATCCCTCTTACTGCTCTATATGATTGTTTCGCTCATAGTCCTGATCACCTTTTAATGAGCTTTATAACTTCGTTTATGTCCTGTGTGTACTGTGTGCTATCTGTCCCACCAGTCCTGCCCCTTGCTATAAAAGGGGAGACATGTTTGCCTGTTTTGTTCACTAATGTATCCCAAGTGATGTATCACAAAACAAGCCTGGCACCTAGTAGATGCTCAATAAATATTTGCTGAATGAATGAGTGGACAGTGTCGTCCCTTCTGGACCCAGAAATGTATGTGACACCAACATGAGTAGGACACAAAAGAGCCAGCTGATCACATGCCACCCACATTACCTCCCAGTCACTGGTAAAAACGTGCAATGGGACAGACGTCCTCCCTCCAGAATGGCATCCATCTATCAACCAGCTCCCTCCGTGTACAGTCTTTCAATCAGTAAAACAAGACAAAGTGCCAGGAACCCTATTTCAAAAAGCATTTTGGCGGCACTGGAACACGCTCGTTTTATACACCATGAGGTCAGTGGGGGGATTCAAAACTGTAATGCAGCACATGATCCCAATTTTAGGAAAACAGCTGTCTAAACAGAAACAACCCTGGAAAGAAATACACCCAAATGTTACCCGTGATTATTTCTGAGGAGTGGGATCATGGTTCATTTTCATTTTCTTCTCTGTATTTTTCAACGTTTCCACAATAAGCAAGTGTTTCTCTTATAGTGAGAAGAATTCCAACATATTTTCAACGTTTCCACAATAAGCAAGTGTTTCTCTTATCCTGGGTACTTGTTGCCGTTGTTATTAGCCGGACCACTCAGCCACACGTGTCCTCACTACGGCCAGGAGAACCCTTTCCAGGCCGGTTAACCTCAGCAGCAAATATGCGCATGGAGAAACACATTCATCTCAATCCTAAAACAACCTATGAGGAAGGTACCGTATGACCGTCACATTACAGATGAAGCAACTGAGGCTCAAAGAGGTTACAGTAACTTGCTCAAGGTCATTGCTCGAGCCTGGTGATGGATCGGAGCCTGGATTTTGAGTTTAGGCAGTGTAGCTCCAGAATGGATGCTCTTAACCACTCCACCAGGCTACCGAGACTCCAACTAGCTCTTCCCAAGCAACATGATGCTGAAGGAGCGGTGGGGAGGGCGGCCATGGGAGGGGTGGGAGCTGACATGCTTTGATATACATGACTTCCTTGCGTTCCTGCAACTTCCCTGAGAGAAAGGTATTGCTTTCATCTCCCTGTTTATATAAAGAAGGAAAATGGGACTCAGTCAGGGGTTTGAACCTCCGCTGTGATACTTCAAGCTTGCCCTTGCCCTTCAGTTTCCTCCTCTACAACATTAGGATAATAATCATCCCACCTCACTGACTGCGGGAAGTCCTCAGTGAGAAAATAGCTTCAAAACACGCTTCACCACGGTGCCTAGCATGAGTTAAAAGCTTCATCAGTGTTAGCTACGTCTACTCTCACTCTTGATTCTAAAGTCTGCCAAAGGCAACAGGTTGACTTGCTAGCTGAGCAAAGGAGAGGAATTAATTCTTAGTGATGCCATCAGGTGCCCTCTGACCAATGAACAGAGTCACAGAGGAGGTGCTAGCCCAAGCGGCTCTGATGGAGCTGCGTTTCACCCTGTGGAGGGGGGCAGGGCACGCCCTGGAAACACAAGGGGCACGGTTGGTTCCTGTCCCTCACCCTGGCTGTCCCTGCCCTGCACCCTGCTCTCTGCGCCACTGTGCTGGGGTCCCTGGCCTCAGCTGTTTCCTTAATCAGGGCCTCACAGCCTCTGCAGCGGGGAGTGGGAGCCCCAGGCCTGGGATGGCCCTTGATAAACAGCTGGAGCCCTTGCTCGCAGAATCTGTCATCTCCAAGGGAAACACAGAAACAAACTACTGGAGCCAGGGGGGCGGCTGATAATAAGTCACCCGGCTCCAGGAGGCCCCTCCGCTGCTGGGCCTCCAGACTCTGCACCTGGAACCTCCCGCCTGCCCTCCCAGGGCCAGCGCCACCATGTCTCCTCTCCTCCACAAAGCCTGCCCTGACTCCCCCAGCCCCCCACCCCCCGCCAGCTCCCATGGCACACAGTACGGAATTCATTCCTCCGTTTATTACATTAAGTGGAAACTGCTAAGGTGCTGGGGTCCCAACCAGCCCGGGCGCTCCAGAAGGCGGGCGTGCTGTGTCAGGCGCCCGGCACAAAGCTTAGGAAATGCCTGTGGGAATCCGCAATGAGGGGGAACACAGGGCCGACTGTTGCAGGGGCATTCAAACATCTACATATTGACAGAAAACACTGCTGGCTAAAAAGTCATGTAGGTAGATGTCAAGGAACTCTTAATGTTTCCAAAAGAATAGCCAGCATTTTATATGTTCGCCATACGATGTTCGCTTGAGAGGCCATTTTCATTTCACTTGAGCGATCTGCGAATAATGCCTTTTTTTTCTGTTAGTTTCATTACCTGAAACAAAATAAAAATAGCTATCTCCCGCTATGTGTAGTAAAAATACTTTCGCTAGATAGCAAATGGTAAGGTTTTGAAATCATTTTGATCAATCAAGGAGATATTTCGGTCATGTTCTAAAATTAGAGATTCCTGTGTTTTCAGGCAATCTATTTTCAAACAGTTGTAAATTGCAGTCTATAACCGCATCATCATGCATGGTATGAATTTTTGTATAACATCAAAATTTAAGTAACATATGTAGCATAAAAAATGTTATGTAAATAAAGGGAAAAAATGTTATGTAAAAAAAAGGGGAGATGCCACATCGGGCATGCAAAATGAGCCTAACTTTGTAAAAGTAAAAACGATTGCATATGGACAGTATTCTATGATCTTATTTTAAAAGAATAAAATGTAAGTGTATCTGCGTAGAAAAGGGTTCTGAGGGACACAAACCAGCTCTTAATACTCGTTTTCCCTGGAGGGTGGGACTTACATCTTTATTTTCTTCCTGTCTGTAATGTGTTTTTATAATGATAATGGTTGTTTTACTTTTATCATTACAGTGTTTGTACTATTCCACTTAATTTAAAAATTAAGTATAAAAATTAACAATCATTTAAATAGCTATTAAAATAGTTGCGTGGAAATCATTTAAATAATAAAGATAAAAGACTAGGAGACACATCAAATGTAAGTGAGGCTGTCTTTGAGTGTTTCGAGCTAGGAATGATTTTTCTAGAGTTTTCCTATATTTCTGTATTGTCCACATTTCCTATACTGAGCAAGTATGAATTTTTTTTAAATATGTTTCATTGATTTTACAGAGAAGAAGGGAGAGGGATAGAGAGTTAGAAACATCGATCAGCTGCCTCCTGCACGCCCCCACTGGGGATGTGCCTGCAACCAAGGTACATGCCCTTGGCCGGAATCGAACCTGGGACCCTTGAGTCCATAGGCCGATGCTCTATCCACTGAGCCAAACCAGTTACGGCTGAATTTTATAAAATCTTATTTTAAAAGGCTGAATGAATCAGAGAATGAATGAATGCATGACTTTTTTTCCAACCCTGGCTCTTTGCCTGTGTCTGACCCAACATGCAGGAGATTCTTGGCCGTCGCTCTGTCCTCCTCCGCTTCACTGTGTGGATTAGGGCCTCAGAAGGACCCTGTGCACAGATGTGCCTGGTCCAGGTCTCCATCCACAGTGCCCTCACCAGATCTGGACACCTGTGTGGTAGTGAGGGCTGGAGCAAGAATCCCTGGCTCTAGTCAAGGTGGTTATGGTGCCTGCCCTGCCCTGCCCTCACCGCTACCTCCCCCCCACAACCCTCCCAACTCTACCCATTCACCTCGAGACCACTCAGCTCTTCAGGAAGCACCTCCTCAACCCCAACCTTCCCTACCCTCCCTTGCCCTGGAATGGCCACAGCACAGAGAGCCTGTACCCCAAGACTCAAACTTGCTGCCTCTGTTCTCACTGTTTCCCCGCACTCGTTTATTGGACCAACATTTACTGAGAGAATATATATGCAGTGATGGACACTACTGGAGAAACAAGGACTGGGCAAAGGCATCAGGCACAGAACAGTCATTCTTCCGAGGGGCTAAATCAGTGGTTCTCAACCTGCCTAATGCTGCGGCCCTTTAATACAGTTCCTCATGTTGTGGTGACCCCCAATTTCATTGTTACAAATTGAACATAATTAAAGCATAATGATGAATCACAAAAACAATATGTAATTATATATGTGTTTTCCGATGGTCTTAGGCGACCCCTGTGAAAGGGTCGTTCGACCCCCAAAGGGGTCACGACCCACAGGTTGAGAACCGCTGGGCTAAATGAATGAAAGAAGGATGGAAGGCAACTAAGACAGTGTAGGAAGGGCGATGAGCTACACCACACAGAATATACTACCCGGAGGACATGCTACCCAGGAGGCAGGATATGTCAGGGAGGACAACCAAGTGGATTTAAACTTGAAGAATGGCCAAGTTTGGACAAAGAGGGTGGGTGGGAGGAGGATAAAGGGCACCCCAGGAAGGGGGGCAGTTTGAGGAAAGTGATGGAAGCAGGAACACCCCAGGGAGCAGGCCCTCTTGTTGCCAGAAATGGGGTTCTAAAGGTTGATTGTGGCTCAACCTTTATAACCCCATGAGCTTAGAAAGGGGTGGAGAGGTGGGTTGAGCCCAGATGCTAGGAGAACCAGAGCACCATGATAAGTAGAATTTGATGTTATAGGCCCCGGGCAGCCCCTAACGCCTCTGAGCAGTGGTGCCAGAGAAAGGCACAGTAGTCCCGGCGGGCGCCCATGGAGGTCTGGGGTGGGCAGCCAGCGGCAGGAGCGGGGAAGAGGCGCAGAGGCGACATTGCAAACTTTGAGCGGAGTGTGTCCTTAAAGGAAGAAGGTCACACACACTGAGTGCTGGCCATGAGCAAGTCACTCTCCTACCGACTTAAATCCTGAACACGTCTATCACAGTGAGCTGATAGGGTGCTGTGATCCCACAGAACAACTTGCCCCCGGTCACCTTGCTAGTAAGCAGGCCAAGAGACGTGAATCCAACCGCCAGGGCGCCCTCTCCCCATCCCACTTTCTTCTAGAGCAGAGGTTCTCAAGCTGTGGGTCGCGACCCCTTTGGCGGTCGAACGACCCTTTCACAGGGGTCGCC
>NW_005371832.1:757112-813915 GCF_000412655.1 Myotis brandtii | reverse complement strand
GCAGTGGTTCTCAACCTTCCTCATGCCGCGACCCTTTAATACAGTTCCTCATGTTGTGGTGACCCCCAACCATAACATTATTTTTGTTGCTACTTCATAACTGTAATTTTGCTACTGTTATGAATCGTAATGTAAATATCTGATATGCAGGATGTATTTTCATTGTTACAAATTGAACATAATTAAAGCATAGTGATTAATCACAAAAACAATATGTAATTATATATGTGTTTTCCGATGGTCTTAGGCGACCCCTGTGAAAGGGTCGTTCGACCCCCAAAGGGGTCACGACCCACAGGTTGAGAACCGCTGGGCTAAATGAATGAAAGAAGGATGGAAGGCAACTAAGACAGTGTAGGAAGGGCGATGAGCTACACCACACAGAATATACTACCCGGAGGACATGCTACCCAGGAGGCAGGATATGTCAGGGAGGACAACCAAGTGGATTTAAACTTGAAGAATGGCCAAGTTTGGACAAAGAGGGTGGGTGGGAGGAGGATAAAGGGCACCCCAGGAAGGGGGGCAGTTTGAGGAAAGTGATGGAAGCAGGAACACCCCAGGGAGCAGGCCCTCTTGTTGCCAGAAATGGGGTTGTAAAGGTTGATTGTGGCTCAACCTTTATAACCCCATGAGCTTAGAAAGGGGTGGAGAGGTGGGTTGAGCCCAGATGCTAGGAGAACCAGAGCACCATGATAAGTAGAATTTGATGTTATAGGCCCCGGGCAGCCCCTAACGCCTCTGAGCAGTGGTGCCAGAGAAAGGCACAGTAGTCCCGGCGGGCGCCCATGGAGGTCTGGGGTGGGCAGCCAGCGGCAGGAGCGGGGAAGAGGCGCAGAGGCGACATTGCAAACTTTGAGCGGAGTGTGTCCTTAAAGGAAGAAGGTCACACACACTGAGTGCTGGCCATGAGCAAGTCACTCTCCTACCGACTTAAATCCTGAACACGTCTATCACAGTGAGCTGATAGGGCGCTGTGATCCCACAGAACAACTTGCCCCCGGTCACCTTGCTAGTAAGCAGGCCAAGAGACGTGAATCCAACCGCCAGGGCGCCCTCTCCCCATCCCACTTTCTTCTAGAGCAGAGGTTCTCAAGCTGTGGGTCGCGACCCCTTTGGCGGTCGAACGACCCTTTCACAGGGGTCGCCCAAGGCCATCCTGCATATCAGATATTTACATTACGATTCACAACAGTAACAACATTACAGTGATGAAGTAGGCACGAAAATAATTTTATGGTTGGGTCACAACATGAGGAACTGTATTTAAAGGGCCAGAAGGTTGAGAACCACTGTTCTAGAGCATCTTTTACATTCGCCAGCACCTGGCACCATGTTGGTTCAGCACACAGCAGAACGCGTGAACGAAGAAGTGAATGAGCAAACGACTGGATCCAGGCTGGCGGAAAGCCTCTCGGCACAGACGCAGGGTGGAGTGGAGAAGGGCTGTAAGGGTAAATGGAAAATAAAACAAACAATCGTCTCTGTCACCACTTCCTCTGGGCTGGGTCACGGTTTTTAACGGTGTGCAGCAGGCACATATACAGTCTGGCACACGCACATCCACACCAAGAGCTATTTATTTACTTCCTTTGTCAGGGGTAAATACAGATCAGGTCAAAACAGGCTCCCCACAACCGCCAGGGGGTCTTCCCCAGGTGTCGATGCAGCACTTGGCCTAGAGAAGTCACAGGTGGCCGCCTGCTTGTGTCGCCCACCTCCCTTGATGCATGTGTACATCTGGTTCACCCGGGAGCCCTCATGTGCAGTGGGGAAGTAGGAAAGGGGGGAGGGTGGCAGGACGAGGCTTCCTCTCCCCTTCTCCAGTGTGGGTAGAGCAGCAAAACTCACCCACCACCCAAGAGAGTTAACCAGTGATATGGCCTGGGTGCTGGCCCAAGAGTTGGCACAGTCAATCCTCAGATTGCTAAATATTTCCGGGAGGACTGGGGCAAGGGGTGCCTCTGGGAAGCAGGTAAACAGCAACCCATGTGGCGGGACATGGATCCTCATTCTCTGTGGACTCGCTGGGGGAAGTGCAAGGCCGAGAGGGACCCAGGGAGGAGCCTGAGAAACCAAAGGCCCCACAAGGGAAGTGTCCCCACACAGATTTCCACTTTCCACACCACCCCCCTTCCTGGAGCAAAGAGATGCAGTTGGTGAGCTGGGGCTGTGGGTAGTGGGAGGAGGGATTCCACCACTGGAGCCCTGGAGGGACAGCCCGGGTTAGAGGGGCAGTAAGACGGGACATGTCCCCTAGGCGCAGATGAGAAGTCACAAAACTCACCAACTGAGAAAAAGCAGATTCCACACCCAGTACATGAGAGAGAAGTGAAACCGCAGCTCCCAAGCGTGCTCCACCCCCTCCCTGCTGGCACCCCCAACTCCCCCGCTACCCCAGCCCACACTGAGCCTTGCCACCCCAAGATGGCGGGCATCCCGTTCAAGGTGCGGGCCTGCCACGTGCTTTCATGGACTCCCTTTGGGCCTTCTGAGCTCTGAGCCACAAGGCTGGCTCTCTCAGAGCTGCGATGGCCTGGTGTGCCCTCTATGGGGAGCAGGCAAAACCCAGGGCTTACAAGCTCCGGGAGGTAAGGGACTGTGCCCGTCTTGTTTTTTTCCTCTTTCGCCCACACTGAACACATCTATAACAGGCACTCAAAACACAGACACTGGGTGGATGGTGGATGAATGGAATGATGGATGGATGAATGAATGAGTTAGTGAGCGAGCACTGGACCCGGAAGACTGCCTTCAGCACCTAGCCACCGGAAGATTCACATCGCCAGAGAGGAAAACCATTTCCCTCTGCTCCCTTTCAGTCCCTGAGCCGCCCTGAGAGCTCTGGGGTCTCCACCTGCCGCTCACCCTCTCAGCGTCTCCACCTCTTGATGCCGCAGATGATTACATTTGATCCTCTCAACCGCCTCACTGAAGTGTGACTGCCTCTCCCCGCTCTGAGAACAGCAGGGCCTCCCAAAGGGGCGCAGTGAACCTCACCCTGACCGTACAGTGCTCCTGGGACAAGGGCTCCGGAAGGCCCTCCAAGGGGCTTCTGGTCGTGGCGAGGGAGAATCAAACCCTCCACCTCTGACCAGAGATGGGGCAGTCCGGGGAGAGGGCATTAGCCAAGGGGGTGCCAGCCTCTCTGCCCTGGGCCTCCCCCAGAGAGAAGTCTATTTAAGAAAACTTTTCGTCTGGTCGGTGTGGCTCAGCGGTTGAGTGTCGACCTATGACCCAGGAGGTCACCGTTCGATTCCCGGTCAGGGCACATGCCTGAGTTGCGGGCTTGATCCCCAGTAGGGGTTTGCAGAAGGCAGCCAATCAGTGATTTTCATCATTAATATTTCTCTCTCTCCCTTCCTCTCTTTATTTAAAAATAAAGAGTTTTTTTAAAAAAAAAAAAAAGACGACTTCTCTTCTTGGAGGTTCCACATACAAAAGCCATCCTCACCCATGTGGCATGGCTCTCATGGTCCTTTCCCATCTAGATTCTGTGGCAAAGATTGCTCATTGCCCCCAGAATCCATTCCCCTTCATACTAGAAACTCCAGTATGTGTGATCCCCAAACTCCCTTGCAGCTAAGTGTGACATGTGACCAACTTCCGGCCAACAGGGTAAGTGGCCTGGCGATCTTCAGACCACATCCTGGAAAGGAAGGGCAGTGCCTCCTCCTCCCTTTCTCCTTTCCCACTGGCAGGGTCACGGGCCCAGGAGACGTGGTGCTGTCCTCAGCTTCTTCAGCATCCGAGGGCACAGAGGAGCCACACCGTGGGGAGCGGGTCCTCCACACTGTCAAGGGGCAGATCCACCACCCAGACTTGTAGGTGAGAATTTCCATTTTGTTTAAGGCTCTGATATGTTGGGTCTCTGTTACAGCAGTCCAACCTCCCCCAAGGCCTATCACAGACTGTTCTTCTTTTTAACTTTTTAAGAAAATCCTCACCCAAGGATGTGTTTTTATTGGGGGGGGGGGAGAGAGGAAGGGGGGGCATCAGTGTGACAGAGTAACATCAATTGGTTGCCTTTTGTGTGCGCCCCAACCAGGGATCGAGCCCGCAACCTTTTGTTGTACGGGACAATGCTCTAACCAACTGTGCCACCCGGCCAGGACTATCACAGTCCATTCTTTGGTGCCAAGATGCCAACAGGTAAAAGGTGTGTGAGGTAGGCCTTGGTCCTCCCCCGTCCGTCAGCCCCCTCCCTGTCAGCTAACTCCATCAGATCGGCTTTTCCAAGTGGCAGGAGGGCCTGCCAGGTGGGTAAGATGCCTCCCAAACCCCACCCCAGCTACTGCAGAATTGAGGCAGGAGGTGAATGTCTCCCTCCCTCACAGCACACAATTGATTCTTCCCTCAAATTGACCATTTCTCCAACTATTTATCTCCCCTGTGAGAAAAGGTTCTCCCAGGCTCAGGGAACTGCTGCACCTTGTCAGGCCGACCCCACCTTACGGGGAAGGCAGTGAGGGGGGGCAGAAAATGCATGGGCTTCGGGTCGGAGCCCTAGTGTCTTCACACTTAGTAGCTGTGTGTGAACTCTCTTAGCCTCTCCAAGCCTCAGTTCCTTCCTTTTAAAATGAGGATAATAATTATTTACAGGTCTGTGGAGAAAATTCAAGATTATACACTTGTAAAGTCCCCAGCAGCGTGCCTGGCACACAGCAGGTGCTCACTAAACCGTGGCTGTTATTACTGTGGAGATGTGTGGGAATACTGAGCACACAGCTGGGGGAGAGCCCTGAGTGAGCTCCCAGGGGAGGGTGCTGGAAAGGGGTGGCAGGGAGAGCTGGGGAGAAGGGGAAGAGAGAGGCCGAGCTGGAGGTGATATGAGGGAGAGGAGAGGGCTCAGCGATGCCCACATTGGGCAAGAGGGTGGAGGGCACTGCTGTGGTCTCTATCAGCTGCCTCCAGCTCACACAATTCCTGTGCCATCTCACGTTGTCCCCGCCCGGCACTTCTGCTGGGGTTGGCCACCCTCACCGCCGCCACCATTGTTGCTGCACTGTCAGCTGCTGCTTCTTTCCTCATCTTCCTTCCTGCCCCTGATAGGGCCGCAGATGGGGACGGGAAGCAGCTGCCTTGCCCAGCAACCTCTCTCCTGCAGGCTGGAGCTGCTGGGGGGTGGTGTTAAGAGCCCAGGCTCTGCAGACAGACAGGCTGGGCTCCATCCCCCACTCTAGCTCTTGAGAGCCGTGACCTCAGGAAGTTATGCGGTTTGTCTAATCCTTCAATTTCCTCATCCACACAATAGGGATAATAGGGCTACTGAGAGGAAGGAATGAGATCATGCATGATGAGCACCTAGCGCAGTGTCCGGCAAGTGTCCGATAAATGTCAGCTATCACCAGGGCTGGCCTCCCGGGCGTGCGGCCTGTGTAGTCACACAGAACCCGTGCCCAGAAGGGCCCCGCTTGGTTTAATGCTCTGTTGTCACCACCCTGAAATTCTTAATAACTTTTGGACAAAGGGCTCTGCACATTATGAGTCGGTCCTGGCCATTATTAGCATGCATTTGCTGGGTCTGCTCTGCTGGGGGGGGGGGGGGGGGGGGGGGGGGGGCGCGGAGTTGGTTCAGAGAGGAGATGCCCAGCAGGCTGCTGGAGATGTGGGACATCAGAGGACCATGGGGACATCAAGGGAGTCATTTAAGTACAGTAATGCCAGGTTGCCAGCAGTCAGGGACTGAGAGGGTAGTGAGGCCTCTTCATACACACCCTTCACTAGACAATGGGGATGTGTGGGGCTGCTCTCCCCACAGACAGCCAGGCCGGTGGGCAGACTCGGGAGCCCACCACTACCTTCCTCTCTCAGCCATCCTCCTACCGCATCGTACATCAGAGCAAACACCCACGCACCTCCCCCTGGATTTGATCCTCTGTGTGCCCTGGACACAGGCCATGGACGAGGTCGGAGTACAGGAGTTATGTCCAGAGTCCCTAGAGCTTTGGGAGGTAGAGGTAGCACGCAGTGGGAGCCAGTGCTGCACCAAAGCCCCTCAATGCCCAGGTCTAGCTGAGTCCCACTGTTCAGGATGGAACTAGAATGGGGGTGACATAGAAGAAGGGGTGGCCCAAGAGCTTGGCCCAGTCCCAGGAGGTGGACAATACCTGCTCCTTCTATCTTCTTTTCAGTCCCAGGTTAGCATGTTTAGAAAGGAGTCCAGGGTGTGTGGAGCAGTGACCTGAACCCTCAGGAGACATGGAGCCTTGCAGGGGTTCCTTAGAGCTGGGGGTACCCCTAGGCACTACGATGAGGAATGACTTCCGTACCGGCCAGAAGCCACCTCGGGTGTTACACACCTTGTACCTGCTGTCTGTCTCCCCTGCTGGACCGCAAGTTCCCAGAGGCCAGGGCCCACCCGCAGTGAGGCCCGACCAGGTGTTTGCAGACCCGGCCATCAGGACCACGGCACACTCTCCTCCCCGTCCACCCCACGCTGCCCCAGGTCCTGCCTCAGCTTCCCCAGAGCTGCCACCACAGCCCAGCCCTCTCCTGTTCCTGGGCCTCCCTGGAGTAGCCCACGTGTGAGTGTGAGGGTGGCCCAGTCTGACAGGTGGAGCCCAGCCCTGGATGAGGCCTCTCCATCCGCCTCCGGCCACCTGTCCTGAAGACTCACTCCCTTCCAGACAGCTGGAGAGCGGCCCCAGAGCCTCTGGCTGAGGAAGGGGGTGGGTGTGGGAAGGTTCTCAGGGAGCTAAGCCAAGGCCCAGCGGAGGCCCTTCTAGCTCATGGGGATGCTGAGTGTGCATGGATGGGGGTGGGGCAGGGGAAGGCGCTTGGGGGTGGGATCAGAGAATGGAATGTGGAGTTCATTCTCCTGGGGGCACAGCTGTTTATTTTGATCTCCCCTGTCAGCTGCTGCATATTCCTTATCTTGGGGCTCAATCCAGACTCCACCTCCTTCTCTGTTGCTGGGCTGGGGAAGGCAGATACTGGATACAATCCTGCTCCCTGCTCTCACCACCTTAGTTACCCGCTGCTGAAAGGGACAAGAAGAAAGCAGGCCCCTCACAGAAATGCCTGCCCACACTTCAGACGCACCCTGTGCCCACCCACGGGTAACGAGGTCTTCAAAGTGAGTCATCTAATGTCAAGACCCACCCTCAACCGCCATGATAACCTGAGCTGGTCACCCCAAGAGTTGCCTGCATTTCAGTTTTATTGGTGCCACAGGACTTAAAGGGCCGGCACATGATCCTGGCTTATTGGGAACTTAGGGCACAGACAGCCGCCACCTCCCAGGCCACACCAGGTTCTCTTCTAGGTGGTCACACAGTGTACTTAGCACTTACTGTCTCCAGTGAGATGCTATGGAAATGATAAGATGATTTCCTATTCACTTATGGAAATACAACTCATGACTGGTTTTGCATTTTTCATGTTTTTGCAGAACCGAACATTTAGAAAAAGGGGAAAAAGGTAGAAAAAAATTCACCCATAGTTTCACTGCCCCCTAAAACAACCACTGATAATATTTTTGGTATGTTTTCTTCCAGTCTTTTCTCTATTTGTGTGTGTGTGTGTGTGTGTGTGTGTGTGTGTGTGTGAATATATAGTTGTAAATACATTGTACGTATAATTCTGTATTCTAATTTTTTCCTTAATGTTACCATAGAAATAATTTTTGTGACATCACATTTTTTGCAGCTGACATTTTTAATAGCTATCTAATATTTCATTTGATATAGAGTTAATCCTTGAACAACATGGGTCCATTTATATTTATACGCAGATATTTTTCAATAAATACTCCCCTGTCAGCTGCTGCATATTCCTTATCTTGGGGCTCAATCCAGACTCCACCTCCTTCTCTGTTGCTGGGCTGGGGAAGGCAGATACTGGATACAATCCTGCTCCCTGCTCTCACCACCTTAGTTACCCGCTGTGTCCCCAGGAGAATGAACTCCACATGTACATGTATTTTCTCTTCCTTACGATTTTCTTAATAACGTTTTCTTTTCTCTAGCTTACCTTGTTGTAAGGATATAGTACATAATGCTTGTAACATAAAAATGTGTGTCAACTGACTGTTCGTCATTGGTAAGGCTTCTGGTCAGCAGTAGGCTATTAGTAGTTTACGTTTTGGGGGAGTCAAAAGTTGTGCATGGGTTTTTGACTGTGTGAGGGGTCAGTGCGCGGAACACCTGTGTTGTTCAAGAGTCACTGTACTATACTTTGCCTGACCATGCTCTACCGTGAGGCATTTCAGTTGTTCCAAGTTTTTGTCACTGTACATAACACTTGGATGAAAATCACTGGACAAAGTCTTTTCTACATTCAGAATTATTTAAAGTAGGATTGAGCCTGGAAAGTAGAATTACCAAGGCAGAGGGTCGGGATGTTTTAGAGGCATTTGATTTTGATACCTACAGGCAACCTGATTTCTGAACGGAGAATTCACCACACGACCAAGCCACCAGCAGGGCCACTGAGACCCACTCTGGTGTAAGACACCATTCACTGGTAGGTAGCCTTTTGTGTGCCTACGTTATGGCTCCTACCTTTTGAAGACTATTCTTTTTTCAATGCTGAGCACCAATTCCCTTTCCAATGACACTGCTACTTCCTTTCAGGGATTCCCTCCCCTCTAGTGCAAATCCAGGAGCCAGCCTGCCTGACCTGCATTATAAAAACTGGAGAGGCCGGTCCCTCCATTCCTATCATGCCTGGCCAGATACGGGCAGCAGGTCAGCTACTGTCATCTCCTCATCTCCTGCAGGTCCCTCTGCCCAGCCCTCGAGCACTTTGTTAGTTTCCGACCATTTCCAAACCTGGTTTTGTAGCCTTTCTGGTGAGTCTATGAGCTCCCAACCTTCTTCCAAAAAATTCCCTGGACAATCCATTCTGTTGCTAGAGAAGACTGAAACCTCTCCAATTCAGTGTTTTCCAAATTGTAAGTCAGAACACTCTACTGGGTCATGAAGCTCATCATGACCACCATTTTTAAAAAAAGAAACAACACGATAAAAAAATATCAAAGTACATCATCTGGACTAAGGGTAAGCTCTGTTTAGTGAAACTTGTTTTATATCTATACTAGAGGCCCGATGCACGATATTCATGTAAGAGGCTCGGCCCTCGCAGCCCCGGCCAGCCCTCACAGCTCCTTGCAGCCTTGGCTGCCTTGGCCGGCCCTCACAGCCCTGGCTTCGTCTGGAAGGTTGTCCGGACAGTCGTCCGGAAGGATGTCCGGACCGTTGTTCCGCTGTTTGGTCTAATTAGCATATTAGCTCTTCAATATATAGGATACACACACACACACACACACACACACACACACACACACATCTATATATATAAAAGCCTAAATGACTGTTACGACCGAACAACCGGAACAACCGGTCACTATCATGCACACTGACCACCAGGGGACAGACGCTCAATGCAGGAGCTGCCCCCTGGTGATCAGTGTGCTCCCACAGCCAACCTCCCCTGGCTGGCCAACCTCCTGCAGTTCCTCCCTCTCCCTACCCCCTACCCTCCGGCCGGCAGGCCCCGATTCTGTGCCTGGCCCAGCGACTGTCGCCTCCTCTCCCAACCCCGCCAGGCTGGGATGGGGAACCGAGCCAACCTCCCCTGGCTGGCCAACCTCCTGCAGTTCCTCCCTCTCCCTACCCCCTACCCTCCGGCCGGCAGGCCCCGATTCTGTGCCTGGCCCAGCGACTGTCGCCTCCTCTCCCAACCCCCCTGGGCTGGGATGGGGAACCGGGGGTGGGTGGCAGAGAATGTGGCCCCTTTCCCAGGGGGGCCGAGGGCTGGCTCCTTCCTCAGGGCCGGTGGTCAACCTCCTGCAGCCACTCCCCACAGCCGGCAAACCTCCTGTGATCCCTCCCCTGGCCAGCAGGCCCCCGTGGTGGCGGTAGTGGCTGGCGATGAGGAAAGGAGGAGAGGGGGAGGCGGGGAACTGCATGGTGGTGGGGCACCGAGGGCGGCATTGGCATTTGGCATCCGTTCCTTCCACACCCGGCCCTGCAACCATCGCCTCCTCTCCCGACCCTGCCAGGGCCTTTGGGCCCTGGTCGACCCTGATCACCAGCCAGGCCTAGGGATCCCATCCGTGCATGAATTTCATGCATCGGGCCTCTGGTATATATGTACACACACACATACACACACGCGCGTGCGTGTGTGTAAAATGGGTTAAAATAAAATAACATTTCTAGTTTGGAAAAACAGCCCTAATTGAACTTGAGTTACTTGGGAATAAAGAGCAGATAATCTCTGATCCCTCCTAGATGTTTTTCATATTTCTGTCCAAATCTTTAGCATCTAGAAAAATGTAATTCTTTGCCAAGAGAACAGTATATTTGAAGGTCCACCCACTATTTTCTCCTCATTCACAGTTTGACATCTCCTCCTATCCTTTATTTAATGATACTTAATGATAACGGATATCTTTTCCTCCTGGTCTTTGAATTCCTGTTAATGGCGCCAATATTCTACCAGCTACGCAGGCTGAAATATCCTGGGGTCGTAATTCTTGATTACCGTCATTCATTCATTTACTGAGCACCCACTGTCGCCCAGTAGGAGAGAAGACATGCAAGCAGCCAACTACAACATGTGGCCACATACTTCATCTATGAAGAATGCATGGTGCCTAACAGAGGGAGGGAAGAGCAATTTCACAGAGCAGATGCTTCTTCATACCTTCCTACCAAATCATTACTAAGTTCTGTTGCTTTCTACCTTCAAAATATTTTGCCAAATCACCCCTCATTTCCATTTCTACTGGTATCACCCTAGTTTCAGTCCTTTTTATAGTTGTGTAGACAGTGGTTCCCAATG
The DNA here is from genome assembly GCF_000412655.1 of Myotis brandtii. Lineage (NCBI taxonomy): Eukaryota > Metazoa > Chordata > Mammalia > Chiroptera > Vespertilionidae > Myotis > Myotis brandtii. Next base: position 803,124 of record NW_005371832.1, on the reverse strand, counting down.
CGGGGCACACGCCCCACTCGGGGGCAGTTTGATTTTTAAGGGGGGCAATTTGAGAATGAGTTAACAGTGAATTTTTTGCATTTCTTATGGTTCTAGTGGCCTCATGTACAGTATATAAACATATATTGTGACATATTTATGCATTTGAGTTCTCTATTATATGTTTTGAAACTTTATTTGCTATTTTTTCATATCACTTCATATTATTATTTTTTTTAACAATTTCTTAGTGATTTCTTCTTCAGTACTTCAAATGTCCTTGGTTCTTTTATTTTTCTCTTTCATGGATGCCATGTTCTTTGGAAGCTTGTTTAGACCAAGTTAATGGCCTTTTAGGCTTCCTCCACATGAATAGGAGTTCACTTTTTGAATAATAAGAATTATATGTCATGGGGGGGGGCATTTTAGAGATGCTTAGGTGGGGCATGGCCAAAAAAGATTGGGAACCACTGGTGTAGATGCTCTAGCGGTGGTCAGCAAACTCATTAGTCAACAGAGCCAAATATCAACAGTACAACAACTGAAATTTCTTTTGAGAGCCAAATTTTTTAAACTTAAACTATATAGGTAGGTACATTGTTATTAACTTAATTAGGGTACTCCTAAGGCTTAGGAAGAGCCACACTCAAGGGGCCAAAGAGCCGCATGTGGCTCTCGAGCCGCAGTTTGCCGACCACGGCTCTAGCCAATTCTATTTTTCTACTAATGCCCTAGAAATCATCTTAAAACAGTTCTCATGTCACCTCCTTTCTCAAAAGCCTTCAATGGCTCCCCATTACCTACTAAATAAAGTCCAAGCTCCCCAATCCAATACTGTTGATTCAGCTTCTTCACCATCGTCCAACAATTTCTTTCCAGCTAAATGTCCCTCTAGGCCAGCTACCCTCTAGAACAGTTGGCAAGGTTCTCCCTTTCCAACTGCGTATCTGTCTTCATATACATCGACTAAAACAACACACCAGGACAGACTGGAGGAGAAGCAGAACTGGTAATCCAGCTGTCTCCCGTTAAGCCACACATGAAAGAGATTTGCAAAAATGTAAAACAAGGCTACACTTCTCATTAATTTCTTTCACTTTGGGACATACAGTTATAACTTTATAAAGAATATGATCATCTGAAAAAAACACGATGCTACGTTAACAGGAAATGAGTTTCTTCTTGTTACTTTAAATGAATTAACAAATATTTTTTAAACTTCTCATTTTAAAATTTTTAATAGAAATTAAATGTCAACAGCTACAACCTGCAAAGCAAAAGCTCTCTGGGATCCTCAATAATAACATTATTAAGGATGTGAAGTGTTTCTGAGACCATTAAGTTTGATGACTACTGCCTTAGATTGAACACATTGGTTTAAGCAGACTCAGGGGCTCTGACACGCACCCACCCTCAACATTTTTACCTTGACCCATGTCTTACATTCCTGCGGCAAAGCAAAAGCTCTCTGGGATCCTCAATAATACCATTTTTAAGGATGTAACGTGTTTCTGAGACCATAAAGTTTGATGACTACTGCCTTAGATTGAACACATTGGTTTAAGCAGATTCAGGGGCTCTGACACACCCCCACCCTCAAAATTTCACCTTGACTCATGTCTTACATTCCTGCACCAGTGTGCTGCTGGAGTTTTTAAAGCATTAAAGAAACAAGAAGTGGTCACATTAAGAACAATTATTGTTACAGAAACAATAATGATTTTAGAAAAAGCCGCTAATTATTTTAGAAAGAACCAGTCATAATAAAGAATAAGTTGGCCTAATGATTGCCATAGAAATAAGAATAGAAAATAATGATTTCTACAGTATGGCTTTTCAGTAAAAAACTCACATATTCAGAAAAGTAAAAACGTACAAAAGCAACCACCATTTAAAACTGAATTTCTCATCAAGCCCACGCCTCCTGTTTTCTCACAGGGTACCTCTGAGAAAGAAATTCCTGGTTAACCCATCCAAAAGCAACTGCTCCTTCCTCCAGATTCCCACAGCACTGTCACTCCACCCTTTCTTGTGGCTCAGGGAGCCCATAAGCAAGTACTTACTGAATTCCTAAATGTGCACATTAACTACCACGAATTCAAGGGTATCTACCGGAGAAGACAGCAGCCAACCACAGAAACCTACGTATTGTTTATACACTGTGGTCCCTTACCCCAAGCTCAACATAATTTAGTTCCAGACTCAGCCATGTGTTCCAATGAGATCTGGCTATGCTAGAGATGCTGAGGGACAGGAGAGAATGCACAAAGTAGGTGCACTGTGTTTTAGGAGCAGCTTAAAGGTACTTTAATGGTAACCTTTATGTGTTTTGTTTTTACACTGACTTTGAACCCTACACTATAAAATGTGGCTCTACTGTACAAGACTGGACGATCCTGAGACCTACAGGTATTGTTGGAGGGAAATGCCAGGTGGGTGAGCCCAGGAGCCCTGGACATATGCAATCCTGTCTCCTGGACAGAGTATGTGACATCCACCCCGGGCCAGGGCTACTGCCCATTGCTGGGTGGAGTATCTTGAAGATCAAGGTTGCAGTTCTAGCATTAGGACCCAGCTTAACCACCAAATCCAGAGGTGTTTCCCCTCAGCCACTGCCCGGGTGCCACACCCTGCCAAAGCCTGAGTCTGGGGAGAGAAAAGAAAGGAAAATGAGTGTTGGAGGGGGAGCTGGACGAAGAGCTTGTTTTCACCATCGCTGCAGTTGGGGCGGCTGTGGTCGGGCTGATTCATCCAGGGCTCCTCAGATGGGTTAGGGCCCCAGCCCCACCTAGCAGAGCTCACTTCGCCACCACCCACTCCTGTTTCCTGGGTCCTGTGGGACACCTGACCTGCCGGCAGGGGCAGGGCTGGGCCATCCTTGCTCCTTCCCTTCCATCTTGTTTTGCTTAGTGGACAACCCTGAAGCTCTGGCCAGGAGCACAGAGGGACGGGCGAGGCTCTGGGCTTGCCTGGGGGACTTGATCCACAACATCTCACCTCCACACAGACATGCAGGTCATACACCAGTGATGACGAACCTTTTGAGCTCGGCGTGTCAGCATTTTGAAAAACCCTAACTTAACTCTGGTGCCGTGTCACATATAGAAATTTTTTGATATTTGCAACCATAGTAAAACAAAGACTTATATTTTTGATATTTATTTTATGTATTTAAATGCCATTTAACAAAGAAAAATCAACCAAAAAAATGAGTTCGCGTGTCACCTCTGACACGGGTGTCATAGGTTCGCCATCACTGTCATACACAGACCCACCATCACACACAGAGGCCTCCCAGCCTGCTCTACCTATCCTGACGTGGTCTTAAAACTTGTCGTCTCACACTTCCCCTGGTGGGTGGACACATACACACGCGTGCACAGACACACGCAGACACCATGTGCATGGAAAGGCAGGTCAGAGTTCATTCAGCCACCAGGCTCTCCAGGCTGGCTAGCTGTTAAGTTCCTTAATCTTTGGGCCTCAGTTCTTCATCTGTAAACTAAGGAAACCACATGGGATCCTTATGAGGAATAAGTGAGGAATGAGTTAATAAATGTCATATTTATTATAAACTTACTTCTTTACAAATGGCATATATAGTACTTACGACAGGCCCTGGCATGGGAAAGTATTGTGCGAAGATATGCTATTATTATCCCCAACATCTTCCCTGCCATTGGGCCAGGAAGAAATGAGGATTAGAGAAATCCACATCATCGATTCCTACAAAGCATACCAAAAAGGACTCCCAGAAACTGTGTCAGAGGGAAGGCCTGGAAGGAGCCGGGAGAAGCAAGACTTTCTGAGGACCACCCAGGAGGCACCAAGCTCACGCCTAGCGGTTGTACAGGGAGGTTTGGGTTAGAACTCAAGAGGCTGGGCCCGAGCAGGGAAAGACTCCGTTTCCTTGGAGACCAAGAGACCTGAAAGTAAAACAGCCCGGCCTTGGAGGTGGAAGTTAAGTCCATTCCAAGAACAGATGGAGGCTGCCCCAAGGACCAGCAGGCACCAGCTGACTGGAAGGAAAAAAGACAGGGCCAGGGAGGCTCGGCCTGTGCTCAGCCACCCAGGCCATCCGAGAGTCTGTAACCCTGAGATCCTCTCCCACTGTGATGAGAATAGACTCCACATCTGAACACTCTCCCAGCTTGTGGTTCTGTAACAGATACTGCTCAGGGAAAAGGGAAGGGCCTGGAAGGAAAGGAAAAAGCAGCCTTGACTCTCAGGGGCCTCGTGTTGGGAGGGACAGCCCTCCTCTCCTCCATAATCCAAGGACGGCTTGCAATGTCCACTTGCCAGAGAGGAATTAAACGCGCCCCCCCCCCCGCCCTCCCCCCGGGTCTTACTCAGAGCGGATTCTCACCAGAGCACCCAGCAGAGTGAGCTGAATAAGCGGGAGCTTAGGAAAGGGTCTATGAAGACGGGACAGATGCTTCCATGGGGACAGGCAGCCCGGGGGCCCTCTTTGTCCCGTCCTCCCTCTCCTCCCCTGGCCAGTCCTCTCCTCCTCCCTCTGCCTCCAACACCTCCAGCTGGGGCCCAAGCTGGAGCTGCATCTGTCTGAGGCCCTGCTTCGGCTTCCTTTCCCAGAACTCGGGGGGCCCCAGGGAGGGGGCAGAAGGACGGGCCTGGAGGGAAGAGAAGGGAGAACCGGAGGGAGGGTAAGCTGGAGCAGACAACGCTGGGGCCAGAACTGGGAGTTTCTGGGACGGCCCCAACTTCAGGCATTCTGTCCAATTATCTGACCACAGGCCAGAACTTGTGGGCTGATTTTTATTTTAGGAAAAAGGGTGAAATGAAGTCATGGGTGGGATGGCGAGGAAAGAACACAGAGCTGTCTCTTGGTTTGGGGGTAGCCCCCTGTCCACCCCAAGGAGCTCAGTCTAGGAGGTGACGAGGACGATGATACGATGATGACTGAGGCCATCACTTCTAAGGGCTTATGACCTCCTTGGCACGCAGCAGGCTGTGTGTGTTATCTCGTGAGCCGAGTGCAGCATGAGGGCTCTGAAGCCTTGGCCTCTGACTCCATGAAACCATTCTGTGCCTCGGTTTCCTTGTCTATAAAGGTATAATAGTGCCTCCTGCCCAGCCGGTGTGGATCAGTGGTTGAACATCGACCCATAAACCAGGAGGTCGCCAGTTCGCTTCTAGGTCAGGGCACATGCCCAGGTTGCGGGCTCGATCTCAGTGTGGGGCATGCAGGAGGCAGCTGACCAATGATACTCTATCATCATTGATGTTTCTCTCTCTCTCTCCCCCTCTCCCTTCCTCTCTGAAATCAATCAAAATGTCTATATATATAAAAACCTAATATGCAAAATGTCCCCTCGGGAGTTCGACCAACCAGGAATTCGATCGTTTGCTATGACGTGCACTGACCACCAGGGGGTGGTGCGGAAGGAAGGAAGGCCTTGGCCAGCAGCCAGCAGCCACTAGGGACCCTATCAGTGCACGAATTTTGTGCACGGGGCCTCTAGTATATATATATTTTAAATAGTGCCTCCCTCATAGACCTGTTTTGAGGACACAAAAAGCTCACACTTGTCATAGGAGTATGCAATGAACATTAGCTATTGTTGAATATGACTCACTCATAAATAGAAATGAAATCTTGCCATTTGCAACAGTATGGATGGATCTAGAGGGTATTGTGCTAAATAACAGAGAAAGCCAATATATCGTATGACTCACTTATATGTAGAATCTAAAAAACAAAATAATACAGAAACAAGCTTATAGGTACAGAGAACAAATTGATGGTTGCCAATTGGAAAGGGGGTGTGGGGTGAGTGAAAAAGGGAAAGGAATTAAGATGTACAAACTGCCAGATATGAAGAACAGTCACGGGGATGTAAAGTACAGCACAGGGAATATAGTCAATAATACTGTAATAGCTACATATGGTGTCAGATGGATACTAAACTTACCAGGGTGATAGTCTAACTTATCTGTAAGTTATATAAATGTCTAATCTCTATGTTATACACTTGAAACTAATATAATATTGTATATCAACTATAGTTGAAAAATAATCATTATAATGTTAATCCTTATAATAACCCAGTGAGGTAAGGGCTATATTATGCCCACTTTAAAGATAAGAAACTCGCCCTAACTGGTTTGGCTCAGTGGATAAAGCATCAGCCTGCGGACTGAAAGGTCCCAGGTTCGATTCTGGTCAAGGGCATGTACCTTGGTTGTGGGCACATCCCCAGTGGGGAGTGTGCAGGAGGCAGCTGGACGATGTTTCTCTCTCATCGATGTTTTTAACTCTCTATCCCTCTCCCTTCCTCTCTGTAAAAAATCAATAGAAATATAAAAATAAAAAAAAATAAAAAATAAAGATGAGAAACTCAGGGAAGTAGCTAGGACTCAAATCAGGGTAGTTTCTCTGAGTACAGCCGCCCTTGACCAATTCATGAGCAAAAGCACAGATTAGCGGTTATGTGCACAAACTTTATAGTCAAATGGCCGAGTCAGACTTCCAGCTCAGCCACTGACCAGTTATGTAAATGCAAGCGAGCTGCTTAACCCTCCGTGCTGCTTAACCCTTCATTTGCTCATCTATAAAATGGGTGTCCTGCCTCACAAGGTTGTTGGGGAGAGTACATGAGTCACTACATGCTTGGAATTACTAGTTATGGCCTCTTTCTCTGGCCCTGCCCTCCACGTTGTCCTGTGGCCACAGGGCTTACAAATGCACTCTATCCCCTGCTCACCTTGGGCTCTGCCTGCTGGGTCCCTGGGGTCCCAGGGGCTCCATGCCTTCCTAAGGGCCTGGGTAGCAACAAGCAGATCTGAGTCAACAAACAGGCACCAAGCAACACCTCTCCTCCCCCTCCTTCCTACCCCCGCTGCCCCCACTTAGGCGTGGCTGTCCAGGGGGAATTTCTACCAGGGTAGGAGAACTGGTCAGACCACTGAGGACAAATAGTTTCAGAGAGGTATGGCTTTTGAGGCCCCTTAAAGGAGATAACATGGGCGTCATGCCTTTGAAGGGTCCGAAAAGCCATGCCACACTAGGTACCCTGCCATGCCCATGAGGGCTGCTGGCCTTGCCTATTGCACCCACATATGGATTTTTCTGATTCAAGGGCAAAAGAAGGTCAAGGAGGGGAAAGAGAAAGTGTCGGTGGGAGGGAATCCGTAACCTGGGGAAGAGAGCCTACCCTAGGGGCAGAGGCCTGCCCGGTCTAGCCTGAGCCCAGAGGAGACCTAAGAGGTATTTTATGGGTCAAAAGTCTGTGCCTTGGTATGTAGATAGCTGGGGATGGGGTGGCTCAGAGGCCCCACCCAGCCAGATGGCGGCTGAAGGACCAGGTGGCGCTCTTCACCCAGTCCAGCTGCCTCTGGAGCGACACATTGGGCAACAGCCCCACCTGGTGGACGGATGAGACACCAAGGGCCAGGGAGCGTGGAGGAGAAGGATGACAGGGAAGGGATGATGCGGGAGGTTTAGAGATGGAAGGGCTTTTAGGGTCTCCTCTGCGGCAGAAGCCCCTCCAAAGCATGTGCTCTAGACTCTCTTACAGGAGGAACTGACCTCTTCGGGAGGGAATTAGGCAATTATCTGTTAGAAAGTTCTTATGCTTTTTAGAAATCTGCCTCCACTGGTCCCCCTACCTGGGGGCTTCCACAGGCAACATTTCCAATATTTGGACACAGCTATACTATCCCTCCTAAGCATTCTCCCCATTGGGCTCGGCCTTCAGAGTGTGACTTCAACCTTTCACCCACTGCGTCTTCTTTTTTCCGCTCAGTTGTTCTTCTATAATATACTAACTCCCAAGGAATTTCTTCCAATTCTGTACCAAGCCATCCTCTCTCCACACTATCAGCATCATTTTCAAACACATCTTTGGGTCTCAGCTTCCCTGCTGTTCAGGGAGTGATATGTTGGGGAAGCGGATGCTCTGTGTGGGGGTTAAATGAGACATCGAGAGCCCAGGCTTTGAAATCAGAGACCAGTGCTCACATCAGACCTCTGCCCCTACTAGCTGGGGGACCCTCGGGCCAGTTTCCTAGCCTTTCTGAGCCTGTTTTCCCCATCTGTAAATTGGGAGTAGGGGTATTTACAACCTGAAGATGTGGTGAGTGAGATTAGGCAGGCAAAAGATTTCGGACAGCTTCTGGCGCCATCACCCGCCTCCTAAGTGGCCGAGTAACCACAGTCCTCTGAGGAATGCAGGGCTGCAGGGAGTGCTTCGGGGAAGAGGAAGGTGAAAGGGCAGAAGGAGAAGAGGAGACTTTCTGGAGTTAGGCAGCCTTTCCCCAGCAGCATGAATCCCAGGCGAAAGCCCCCAGAAAGGTTACCTCGTTCTGATACCATTTCCAGCCTCTCTGGCCACACCCTCCTGCGGAAATGGGGCAGGCCTCGACAGCTCTTTAAAACTCAGACGGTTTAAAAGTTAAATGTCTTTGAGGGCAAGAGAAACACACCAAAATAAACACATCTACCCGCTGGGCACTGAAAGGGAAACTTGGCAGGGGCCCCAGAACTTTCCCCACCCCAGCCCTCCCTAAACTTCCTCTTGTGGTTTCTGAAGAGTACAACCTGTTCTCTCTCCCCAGTCGGAAGTGTGCCTGGCGCAGGGGGCCGGGGCACCCGAAGGTTCCCCTGCACCCGCCTCTGAGGAGGAGGAAGGGGGGTATGAGTGGCAGAAGAGCAGCCTGGAGGCCGGCACAGTGCTGAACGTCCACTTTCTCCTTACCTGTTACCATCCCCCAACACACACCTTACCTGTTACCATCCCCCAACACACACCGCTCTCTCAAAGATACATGGGGGGTGGACTGACTACAGGCAGAGAACACAGCCTCTGGGCGTCCCCAGATCTATGCAGAGGGCTCTTGTGAGAAACCTAGTTTCAGAAAGGTAATGGGAAAATGGCTGGAATCCATGGAACCGCTGTCCTGTGGCCTGGTTTTTATAAGGGCCACTGTCCCTGCCCGCCTAGAAGTGTGGGGTCAGATCCACCAAGGCAGCTTTGGGATGCAGCAGCTGTGGGGAGGAGGTGAGCCATCCTAAGACTGCTTCCATGCCCTGACCAGTTTGGCTCAGTGGCTAGAGCGTCGGCCTGTGGACTGAAGAGTCCCAGGTTCGATTCCGGTCAAGGGCATGTACCTTGGTTGCGGGCACATCCCCAGTAGGGGGTGTGCAGGAGGCAGCTGATGGATGTTTCTAACTCTCTATCCCTCTCCCTTCCTCTCTGTAAAAAATCAATAAAATAATTTAAAAAAAAAAAAAAAAAGACTGCTTCCACTCCTTGACCAGCTTCCTTAGTCAGCTACCAAGAAGGGTGTTCCTTCTGGAATCTAGAATGTGAGGGTCTCTGCTATTCTTTCTTTTTTTTTTAAAATATATTTTTTATTGATTTCAGAGAGGAAGGGAGAGGGAGAGAGAGCTAGAAACATCCATGATGAGAGAGAATCATTGATCGGCTGCCTCCTGCACGCCCCCTACTGGGGATCAAGCCAGCAACCTGGGCATATGCCCTTGACTGGAATCGAACCCGGGACCCTTCAGTCCGCAGGCCAACGCTCTATCCACTGAGCCAAACCAGCTAGGGCTCTCTGCTATTCTTAAAGATTCCCAACAAAAGAGGTGTCTTGGTTTCCCACCTCCGAGATTCTGGCACATCACATCCATGTTGAGTTCTTTCTTACATCAAACCCTGGTCTGTTCCTCTTGGTGACTAGGGCTGAGGGAACACACACACACACACACACACACACAGCCATTAGGACAGGATGCAGGATGCCAGCTCTGTGCAGTCACCCCAACCCTACCAACCCTACTCTAGACCTGCTGGGGCTCCCTGTAAAGGTATCAGCACACATGCTCAGCTAAGAGATTACTCTCCTCTGTATCACCCACGGTACAGGGCCATGGAGTCCCTTCTGGACACTCCTAGGCCCCTGGCTCCACCCTCTGTGTGGTCAGTCAAGGAGGCAGGTTTGCCTACTGGTTAGGAACAGGGCCTTCCCAGTCAAAGGTCCTAGGTTTAAATCCCAGCCCTGCCATTTCCTTCTGGGGTCCTCTTTAGGAATATTACTTCTTTCCTCTTTGCCTGAGTCTCCTCCAAGTACTTACCTTATAGGCCTGTTTGGAGAATTACATAAGACGTTACACCTAAGACATTTAGAAGAGTACCTGACAGAGCTATGTAAGTGTGAGCTAGTATTCTGAGCCCTTGGGGGAAGGAAAACAGGAGAGAGAAGGTGTTTGGGACCATGGAGGTCATGGTCTCAAGGACTGGGCTTAGACTGGGATCCAGCTGGAAGTCTCAGAGATGCTTTTGATTCTAAAGGCCAGGAGGGTGGACGCTCTGACTTGTTTGTCACTAAGTCCTCAACATCCAGCCTAACAGAGAGTAGGGCCACAGCAGACAAGTGTTGAATGGATTTGGAAATTGTCAGTCATCTCCCAAAGGAGCCTGGGAATTGAAGGAGCAGAAAGAAATGCCACGGGAGAGCCGGTTCTCTTCACTCAAAGAGAATTGGGGTGAGGGGCATAAAGCAAGGATTTGTTAAAGGAAACAGTCCTAGAGTCCAGGGCTGAGGAATGGATGCCCCAAGACTGTGTGGATTGTCACATCACCCCCAGGTGAACCCTCCCAGCTGTGCGTAGCTAAGAAGCTCTGGGTTTGGGGGGACCAGGCCTCTCCCTGAATTCATCCTGTTTATAACCACCTCTTTTGCACACCTAGATAGGGGGTTAAATCTGGGTCCCCATTATCCCAATGCACACCACCACAATCAGAGTTCAGTACAACTCTAGAATGAATAAGTGCCCCAGAGACTCCAATTCTTCTCTCAGAACCCAACTCTAATGTCCTCTTCTCTCTGAAGCCTTCCCAGCCACCCAGCTTGATGCCTTATCGCTGTTGTTCATGACGCACACTAACTGTAGGTGAGTAACACCATTGCACTCTCAGCATCCAATACAATCCCAGACACATAGTAGGTGCTCAACCAATGTTTGGAAACGAATACATTAATGTTCCCTTACAAACACCAACCGCTCTCTTCAGTTATTCCTCTTGACACAGAAGAGGCTGAGGCCGTGGTTTGTGTACCCATCAGATGCTAGAGGATGAGCACTGAGGGGTTCTTCCTCCCAGTCCTGTCCTCTGGCTTCCTCCCTCAGCCTGGCTGGCAGGAGGACCCCGAGGCTGCCTGCCCACACTGGTTCTGCCCTCCTACTCGCCTCCCACCTCTATCCCTGATTATGAAGAACAACAGCCCACTGGGCTTCCAGATCAGCGTGGAAGGGGGCTGTGTGGACAGACAGGGCACTAGGGGGGGGGGTGGGGAGGCTTCTCTGCCCTCCACTAAGAAAGCGAGCCGAGCTCTGGGGGACAACCAGGAGGTGACGAGAGCACGGTGACCTCCTCAACCCACCCACCTCCCACCCCCGGCTCCGGGAGTCCAGCCTGAGCTTGGAGGTCCCAGCAAGGGGGGTGCTGAACCCCCATTATCTTGGCTTCTCCAGCCTTCAAGCCTACCTCCTTGGCAGGTGAGCCCCCCGGAGCATCTATTGTGGACGAAGACGCTCCCCGCAGCCTCCGGCTTCAGTCTTGGGGAGTTGAGGGGTGGGGTCGCAGCCTTCAGCCGCGGGGAGGGGCGAGAACCACTCGCTCCGGAGCCCAAATAAAATGAGTCTCCGCCCCCGCAGGCGCGGTGTGTTTACAAAGTCCTAGCCGAGCCGCGGATCGCGAGTTGAAAGCTGGGCAGGAAGTGGGGGAGAGGGGGCGGGGGAGACCAAGGGGGCTGGGTGCTCTGCGCAGCTAAGGTTAGGGCCTGAGACCTCGTCCGTGTGCCCGGGGTGAGGGGGTGGCGGCGACCCCCAGGCTCAGGTGCTTGTGGTCGGGAAGGTGCGTTTCCAGACTTCTGTCTTCAGGGCATTCGCCACTCCATCACGTGCTACCCTGGGAATAAACAACAACAGTAGGCGATGTTCCTTGACCTCTTACTCTACGTCTAGCACCGCGATAGACCCTGTTTGCATTCGCTTGTTCCCTCCCCTCCCCCCGCTATCAATCACACCCGTTTCACAAAAGAGGAAAAGAGGAAACTGAGGCACAGTGAGGTTAGGGCATGTGCCCGTGGTCCCACAGCTAGCGATATTAGAATTCAAACCCAGCGTCTGCGTCCTGCCAGGGACCTGCAAACGGAGAAGAATAAGGTGCAATGCGGGCCCCGCAAGAAGAACCCCCATCCGGAGGGGCTGGCGAGCAAGTGCACAGAAAACCCACAGGCACCGCCGGCCCTGGGAGTGAGGCGGGCAAGGGACAGAGCCTCTTGCTTTCTGCGCCTCCCGGCTGGCCCGGCAACCACCGGCGGATTGAGGACAGCAGGGTGCAATGGAAGACCTGGACTAGGCTGCAAGTGGGCCATTGGCGGGCTGTAGACCCGCAGCACAACATTAAATTTCCCCAAATTTCCCGCTGCAGAAGAATCACCTGGAGAGGTTAACAACTCGTAGTCTCGGGCCCCTCCCGCAGACAGTGAGTCACTGGCACTGGGCGGGACCTAGCCAGGTGTTGCTAACAGCCACGTTTGGGGCGTTCTAGGGGTGTGCTCTTTATGAGAAACGAGTTCATGGGGAAAGAGGTGTGCAAGCGAGGGCGCATTTTCCGGGCCAATTTCGAGGCTCACAGCAACCCGTCGCTCAGTGTAGGTCACGTGAGCCGGGTCCTCAGAACCCCACCTCCCCCCACCTCGGTTGGGCTTTGGAAAACCCAGAGGTGCGAGCACCGCCCCGCCCCTCCCCGCCGGACGACTACAAATCCCATCCTGCCCTGCGCTCGCGCACGTTACGCCAGAGCAAGATGGCCGACACGATGGCCACTGCGGGGGCTGGCAGCTCCGGAACGGTAAGGGCGGGAGGCGCGGGGTTGAAGCTGAGAGAGTCGGGGCATTCTGCAGCTTTCCCCTAGCCGGGGCAACAGGCTCGTTCCCAGACATCCAGCCCCACCAAGAGCTCCGTATGGAGGAGGGTTTTTCAGGCCGTACCTGCCCTCCCTCTTTGGGACTTGGCGGCGGCCTCCGGAGTTGGTGGACCCGTGTGCTGATTGGCTCGTTTCGGGGTTGGGAACCCGGAACACCTCCTAATTGGTCCGAAGAGGCCGTTTCCGCCTTCTTATTGGCTAGCCAAAGTTGGGAGGGATTCCTGTTTCAAAATATTATCTTTCCTACTTTCCGGTGCTGTTATCCTTTGCCCTCCTCTCCTCAGCACCATATGTTATTATTTTAATTTCCCTTGTTAGTGAAGTGGTGTGCAGATGGGAGGAACAAGAGAGATGTTTTTTTTTCCTGAGAGTTGGAAATAAATTCCGTCTCATCATACGTGTTTCTTCAGCTGTATATCCTCATAATCTGCTAAAACAGAAAGTAAGAAACAGCCATTTGTGTTAATAGAAGTTTACGTTTTAGGGAAGCAGAAAGGCTGTCTCCGTATTTAGAGCCCCTTGGCTGCTCAGTTATTACTTACTTTGCTATCACATTTTGTTAAGCACTGGTAAGTAAGTATTTAGCAAATGAATGTTTGCTCGCCATGACGATGTGTGAACTATGCGATTGCATCCTTGTTTAGTGGATGAAAATCTTCTCTCTTTCTGGGCTGCTGATTCACAGAGATCAGGAGGTAAACAGTCCACTAACCCTGCTGACAATTACCATCTGGCCCGGAGGCGAACCCTGCAAGTGGTGGTGAGCTCCTTGCTGACAGAGGCAGGGTTTGAGAGTGCTGAGAAAGCGTCCGTGGAAACATTGACAGAGATGCTACAGAGCTGTAAGTATAGGAACAACAGGCCTTCTTCAGGTCAACCACACATCAGTGCCGTGTCCTGCACTGTGATCGTGTTAGAGAGGGTTTAAGAAAAAGAACAGTCAAGTGACTTACAAGCTTTAGAATCAGATAGACCTGGTGTAAGTCATCACTCTACCACTTAATAGTTGGGGCAAGTTGCTAGACCTCCTGACTCTTAATTTCCTTATTTGTGAAGTGGAATAATAATTTGCACCTCATGGAATTGTGAGTATAAGTGAGACACATATGTAAATCATTCAATGCTGGGAACATTGTAAGCTCTTGATGACTTGCAGGTGCTATTACTGCTGTTTATGTTCTGTACTCAACTTATAATTTTATTGGAGAGTTAGGATTAATTTCTACAAAATAGAAGCCACCACATAATATAATACAATGCTATATTATATACAAAGATACAAAGAGTAAGGGTGAATACGTTTTATAGAATGGGGGAAAAAAACACTTTTAAAAGGAAATGCCTTGAGTGAACATTGTAAGCTCTTGATGACTTGCAGGTGCTATTATTGCTGTTTATGTTCTGTACTCAACGTATAATTTTATTGGAGAGTTAGGATCAATTTCTACAAAATAGATGCCACCACATAATATAATACAATGCTGTATTATATACAAAGATACAAAGGGTAAGGGTGAATACGTTTTATAGAATGGGGAAAAAAACACTTTTAGAAGGAAATGCCTTGAGTCCTACCTAGCTGGTTTGGCTCAGTGGATAGAGAGTCAGCCTGCTGATTGAAAGGTCCCGAGTTCAATTGTGATCGAGGACACATGCCAGAATTGTGGGCTCCATCCCTAGTGGGGGGCGTGCAAGAGGCAGCAGATAAATGATTTTCTCTCATCATTGATGTTTCTATCTCTCCCTCTCCCTTCCTCTCTGAAATCAATAAAAATAATATATTTTTTTAAAAAAGTAAATGCCTGGAGATTTTGGACCCTAGAATGGTCTCATACTGCCTTTTCTGCATATACAATGTATTTCCCTATTTGGGCCTTTTTGGGGACTAGGATGGGATGAGGGATGGGGGTACCAACACCTATGGATGACAGTGAGAGAATGGTTTAGGCAGAGGGAGAAATTGAACTAAATTGAACTGCAGTGCAGGCCAAACAAAAATTTGGCCACTTCAGTGGGGAGCTCTAGGATGATAATTGCCCATCAGGTATTCCACATCTGGTGCAAAAGGGCCCTGCCTTTATACTTTGGTCTTGATCAGTCACTAGATGTGGACTGCCCCAGGAAGGGCAAGTTCGAGGTGAGATGGCTCTCTGACATTTGGAACTTTTACATACCAAATGTTTTCCTAAAGCAGTGATCTTGGACTTTTTTTTATCTTAGAACCTCTGTGGACTCTTAAATATTGAGGACCCTGTGGAGTTGTGTATAAGTGGGATGGAGATATAAATATAAATATATACGTGTATATATTTTGCCACATTAGAAAGTAAAACAGAAAATTTTAAAACATGAGAGTGAACAAGCATATGATCCATTATCCATCAGAGCCATGATGTCATCCCAGGTCAGATAGCCTCTGGAAAACTGCCTGAGAGAATGAGTAGAAAAATAAAAAAATGTCTTAATTTGATTATGAGCCCTAGCTGGTTTGGTTCAGTGGATAGAGCATTGCCCTGCAGACTGAAGGGTCCTGGGTTTGATTCCAGTCAAGGGCACATGCCGGGGTTGTGGGCTCAATCCCCAGTAGGGGGCGTGCAGGAGGCAGCCAATCAATGATTCTCTCTCATTGATGTTTCTAGCTCTCTCTCCCTCTCCCTTCCTCTCTGAAATCAATAAAAATATATATTTTTTTAAAAATTGAATATGAAAACACTTTGGACCTGTGGACTTTGGAAAGGTTTATAGGGTCGTCTAGGTATTCCCAGACCACGCTTTGAGAACTTCTGTCCTTGTCTGAAAGGAATGGACTAATAGTTCCCATTAGATTCCCCCCCAGTAAACAGATGCTACCCACCGTTTTTCTGTGTAGAGGCTAGTATTAGTGGCTTGCTCAGGGTAGCATGGCAAGTTGGTGATAGGTTTTCAGTTAGACACCTTTTCCGACTTGCTTTTATCTTCTGAACCTTTTTGGATCCCTTACATCTGATGAATTCTGTGGACCATTCCCAGAAAAGGTGTGTGTGTGTGTGTGTGTGTGTGTGTGTGTGTGTGTGTGTTTTTTTTTATATATATATATAAAATTGAGCACAATTTCAGGTTTCATGGAACCTCCCATCCCCTTGAAGCCCATTCATGGAGTCCGCTTCATACCTTCCCCTTTCTCGGAAGGACTAAAGCATGACTATTAAACAGAGGTTCAGCTTTAGACAGACAATAAGACCCTTTTTTTTGGTTGCACGATATACATAACATAAAATTTATTATTTTAACCATTTTTAAGTGTACGATTCAGTGACAGTAAATATATTCACAATGTTGTACAACCATCAACACTATTCATTTCCAGAACTTTTTCATTATTCCAAACAGAAACTCTAAACCTGTAAGTGATAACTCCTTAATCACCTCTTCCCCCTGCCCCTGGTAACTTCTAAGCTACTTTTTGGCTCTATGGATTTTTTTTTTCTGTCATATAAGTAGAATCTTAAAACATTTGCCTTTTTGTGTCTGGTTCAGTTCACTTAGCATAATGTTTTCAAGGCTCATCTTTGTAGCATGGATCAGTACTTCCTTTCTTTTTAAATTTATTTAAGGTTTTGTTGATTTGAGAGAGAGAGAGAGAAACATCTATCGGCCGCCTCCGTTATGCAACACAGGCATGTGCCCTGACTGGAAATCGAACTGGTGACCTTTTGGTCACAGAACAACACTCTACCAACTGAGCCACACCAGCCAGGGCTACTTCATTCCTTTCTTATGGCTAAATAATAATCTTTGTATGGATCGACCACATTTTGTTCATTCATCTTTTTTTTTTTTTAAATAAGGTTTATTATTATTTTTAACTTTCATCCATTCATCTTTTGATGACACTTGGGTTGTTTCCACCTTAAGGCTATTGTGAATAATGCCACTATGGACATTGGTGTACAAGTATCTATTTATGTTCCTGCTTACAATTTGCTTGGGAATATACCCAGGAGTCGAGTTGCTGGCTTATATGTTAATTCTTTGCTTACCTTTTAGGGAACTGAGAATAAGACTTTATGCCTTTGATTCTTTCCCAGACATTTCAGAAATTGGGAGAAGTGCCAAGTCTTACTGTGAGCACACAGCCAGGACCCAGCCCACGCTGTCAGATATTGTGGTCACTCTTGTTGAGATGGGTGAGTGCACACGTTTCCAGTTCTTCAGTGCAGCTGAGTTGGAGTTATGGGAGAGAGAGGAGGGAGCCACATCTGCTGAGTGTTTTTTAATTCCCTTATGGTTCTTCTGGTCGGTTTTTAGCTCGAGGGGGTTACCAACTGAGGGTTCCTCTGAACCCGTTTAAGAGACCTCCTAACTCCCTGGTGGGCATCTGCTGGAGCTTCTCTGGCAGCAAATGCTTGAGTGGGGAGTTTGAGCTATTTCAGCACAACGTTCCTCTCCCAAGTTCAGTATCTGGTGGTCTGGGCAGTGACTTTTGTTTTCCTGTTTCTTAGGGTTCAACGTGGACACTCTCCCTGCTTATGCAAAACGGTCCCAGAGGATGGTCATTACTGCCCGTAAGTGACTTTGAACTGAGGTCCTCAGTAAGTTCTCAGTTGATGCTTGTGGAATGAATTAATTAAATAGGGCAGGGATCCGTTTGTTCAGCTGCTTCTTTATTGCAGGCTCCCTTCCATCATTTGGGGCTACCTGTAACATCACCTTTGTTTGGGCCAATGGGACTGGGACCTGACGTTCAGTCACCAGAAAGGAAAACCCTCTGAGATGTTGCTGTGATTCTTGTGCTTTAGCCCTAGAAGGGCAGTTGATGCTGCTTGAGAAATGCTAGTGCTCTAGTTCTTCCTTAGATCAAGAGTCAGTAAACTAAGGTCTGTAGGCCTAATGTGGCCCACCACCTGTTTTTGTAAATAAAGCTTTATTGGAACACAGCCATGTGTACTTACCTTTGATGCCTTGTGCTATAATGGCCGAGTTGAGCAGTTGTGACAGACTGTATGGCTTGCAAAACCTAAAATATTTACTCTGTCTCTTTGTTTCTATCGAAGGCACAATTAGACGACCCGTGCCTTAGATGGAAACTGACTGCTATAAACTGAGCTGGGAGTAACTAGTGTGGGCTGGTAGGACCTGGGGAGACTTCACTTGATTTTTTCCCACCACTTTTTTCTAGCTGACATCTTTTGAAGACCTTCCCTCTCAAGTAGCAGCGAAGGTGCCATTTTTAATCCCATGCCTACCTTGGCGTACTGTATGACTTGGTTATCTGGGTTCTATGAAAAGAGAGTTAACAGCTCATCTAACTCCTTGATCACTCAGCAGCCTCAGTGTGCTCTTTTGTGATGTGAACATTGTCACAGCAAACCCCTCACCTACCTAAGAAGCTTGCAGACAGATTGTTGTAGATGGGAATGTCACCCAAGGTCATTCAGCAGGGCTGGGCATGTGGGGGTGACCTGAGGTCCTTAAGTCCGTCAAGGCCTTTTTAAAATAGAAGTACAAAGTATCCGTTGTTCAGAAAATTGAGATACAGCATTTACTTTGAGGAAAGGAGGGTTTGGGTAGAGACCCAAGTCCTTGGGTGGAAGAGTAACCAGTTGTGACTCTGTTGCAGCTCCAGTGACCAATCAGCCAGTGACCCCCAAAGCTCTCACTGCGGGGCAGAACCGACCCCACCCGCCGCACATCCCCAGCCATTTTCCCGAGTTCCCCGACCCCCACACCTACATCAAAACCCCGGTGAGTGTCGAGGAGGTGACGGGGGCTATGACTGCTGCAAAATCCTCAGTTTCTACTGATTGTTGGGTCAAAAGCTTATTGATGAAAGGTGGACTCAGAACTCAGAATGTCTTTTCTTATTAATAAACAATTTGGCACAGGGGAATTATGTCCTCCAGTTGGCTCACAAAAACATAGTTAACAAGAAATTGAAGCCTGTCCCGCCAAAACGCGAAAGGCCCTACCACCTAGAGAGGAGGCGGGACGGGCACTCCAGAAAGTATTCACAGTAACTCTTGTTGCTTTGTGTGTGCTTTTCTGAGTTTTCCAAACTTTTCATAGAAAAGAGTTCTTTTTGAAACCAGGGGGAAACGATTATTTAAACCATACTTGGTGATAACATGAAATGAAAGTCAGCGTAACTTGAGTTCTGGGTCTGCATGAGCACAGACTGAGGTGTCTTCCATGGTTTAGATGTGTTCTCCTTCGCCAGAGGAGCAGTTTCGCCCGCCTGGGGAAGGGTGCGTGTGCAGAGGAGTCCTGGAGGCCCTCCCACATGCTTCCTTTGTCTCCGCCTCCACAGCAGGTGCTGGTGCAAATATGGCATCATGCAGGCGGGCGGGGCGAGTCCTCCAGACATTTCTCCACACCTCAGGATACTGGGGGAAGGAATAGGTAGTCAGCCACCCTCGCACTACAGCTGCTGGCCGTGACCTGCGATCTCTGTATTAGTGTCCCAGAGCCGCCGTAACAAAATGCCATATACTAGGGGGCTTAGAACAACAGAAATGTATTGCTTTACAGTCTGGAGGGCATGTAGCCAGATTCAAGATGTTGCCAGGGCCATGCTCTCTCTGAAACCTGTAGGAGAGTCCTTCCTTGCCTTTCCTAGCTTCTGGTGGTTTGTGGGCACTCCTGGCTTGTAGACGCAGGACTGCAGTTCTCTGTTACAGCTGTGTCTCTGTCTTCACGTGGCCATTTTCTTGCAAGGGCATTAGTTCTATTGGAACAGAGTCCCACTCTACTCTTGTATGACCTCTTTTTAACTCATCACCTCTGCAATGACCCTATTTCCAAATGAGATTATATGCTGAGATACTGGGGGTTAGGACTTCAACATATTTTTTTTTTAGGGGACACAATTCAGAAGAGATTGGGCCCAATCTCAGGGTGGTATGGCCATACACTTGGGACACAATTCAACCCATCAGTCTCTAACTCTTTTATAGTGTATTTCTGACAGTAAAAATATTAAGTACATACTTCAATAAACATTCATGCTGACTTACATGAATATTATCATGTACTAGAGGCCCAGTGCATGAAATTCGTGCATGGGAGGGGGGTGTCCTCCTCAGCCCGGCCTGCGCCCTCTCACAGTCGGGACCCCGCAGGTAGGATCCTTAGGCCTGGCTGGCGATCAGGGCCTATTGGGGCTTTTCTTCCCCCTGCTGCCAGCAGCTGGGCCCCCCCACCCTCGCTGCTGCCACTGCTTGCCATCTGCGGCGCTGCCCCTTCCTCCCCCAACACCAGTCACCTCCCTCTGTGGGCGACAGACATGGGGTGCAATCGCTTGGCTGGCCTGGGCCTCCTTCTGTGGGGTGATCGCTGGCCGGCCCCGCACACCGGCCACAGCATCACTGGCCGGTGGCCTGGGCCTCCCTCTGTGGGGCGATCGATAATGGGGCTCCATGATCAATGGCTCTGCAGCGGGAGGCCCCGCCCACCTGGCCAGGGCTCCGAGATCATTCTGCTGTTCTGTCGTTCAGTCGATTTGCATATTATGCTTTTATTATTATAGACTACTCCACCAAAATAATGGGCATTATAGGTAATCTGAACCTTATTAAAGGTTCAGGAAACCTTTTTGCTCCTTTTTAGTGGCAGCATGTGATGGCCTCTGCCTTTTAGGTTTTGAAATCTTGGTGTAATACTTGGTGGAATAGTACGTTAGAGGTCTTATTCTAAGATCAGCTTATTTTAATACGTTAGCAGCTCTCTTAGTTGAAAAAGATACATTACAAAGATATGTAGCATTGTTGCCTCCACTTAATCAATCACAAATGAATTTGCATCTTCTAATTATTGGAATAATTTTGTTTAAAATTTTCTATTCAATTTCCAACTTTTTGAATCTCAAACAGTGCTCTCTCTCTTTTTTATTTAAATATATTTTTATTGACTTCAGAAAGGAAGGGAGAGGGAGAGAGAGATAGAAAATAAGTGATGAGAGAGAATCATTGATCGGTTGCCTCCTGGATGGCCTTACTGGGGACCAAGCCCGCAACCCAGGCATGAGACTGGGAATTGAACCATGACCTCCAGGTTCATAGATTGATGCTCAACCACTGAGCCACGCCAGCTTGGCTCAAATAGTTCTCTTAAAAATGATGGGAAGGTCTTACATTTTTAATGTTTGTAACAAATATGTTCAAAATCCAGTCCAATTCTTCATTTTGGGATGATTTTAAATGTCAGAAAATCTTGTTTCTGTGTTTAAGTGTGGATATGGAAACTGTATGCAGGCCATACCCTTGAATTAACATTGACAACTTGACAACAGTGGAAACGTTTTTAAGCACCTCCTTCAAAAATCCCATCTCTGCCCTAACTGGTTTGGCTCAGTGGATAGAGTGTCGGCCTGCGGACTCAAGGGTCCCAGGTTCGATTCCGATCAAGGGCATGTACCTTGGTTGCGGGCACATCCCCAGTAGGGGGTGTGCAGGAGGCAGCTGATCAATGTTTCTCTCTCATGGATGTTTCTAACTCTCTGTCCCTCTCCCTTCCTCTCTGTAAAAAATCAATAAAATATATTTAAAAAAAAATCCCATCTCTGTACCACAAAGAGTAGTTAATTACTTTTTTGGTCATTGTTACAATGTCACCTATAGCATCACAATTTAAAATGTTTTGGCCCTAGCTGGTTTGGCTCAGTGGATAGAGCATTGGCCTGCGGACTGAAGGGTCCCAGGTTCGATTCCGATCAAGGGCATGTACCTTGGTTGCGGGCACATCCCCAGTAGGGAGTGTGCAGGAGGCAGCTGATCAATGTTTCTCTCTCATGGATGTTTCTAACTCTCTGTCCCTCTCCCTTCCTCTCTGTAAAAAATCAATAAAATATATTAAAAAAATAAAAATAAGTAAAAGGATATAGAAACAGCTAAGCTGGGCCTCAGGGAGGACAGAATGACCCGTTGGGATTACTCTATAGTGTCTTTGCTGTTCTTTTCAGACGTACCGTGAGCCTGTGTCTGACTACCAGATCCTGCGGGAGAAGGCTGCATCCCAAAGACGCGACGTGGAGCGGGCACTCACCCGTTTTATGGCCAAGACAGGCGAGACCCAGAGTCTTTTCAAAGATGACGTCAGCACGTTTCCATGTAAGAGTCTAGCCCTCTGTGGACCCTGTCTTGTCATTTGAGATAATAGCATCTTCCCTTACTCTCAGCATGGTAGGAAGAAACAAATGATAAGCTTTGTTTTTATCTTGGGTGCCTCTGGTTCTTCAGATTTCTGGCTCTTTTTCCCAGTTCTTAAGGCCTGTCCCTAACAGATGACTCAGAATAGTAATGGCCTCTATTGGGATTGGCTGCTTGAGGTCTGTTGAGTTTGGGTTACCTCAAGAGTAACTGAGCCCTGGGCCTCAGAGGCACTCATGCAGCAGAAGTGGCAGCCCTGGTTATAGAAGGGACAGAGGCATCAGGGGGGCAGGGCAGTTACAGAACACCTGGCAGGCTTTGCCCTTCACCGTGTCCTCACACAGGTACTGTCTCACTTAATTTCCCATCTCAGCGCTACCATTTCGCCATGTGACCAAGTCGCTTCATCTCCATAGGCCTCAGGTTTTCCAAAGATGAGCAAGGGTGATTCATTCATTCAGCAAGTGCTCGCTGTGTGCCTGGCCCTGAAAGAATAGCAGCTAAGTTATTAAGTGCCAGATGAGGTGCCAATCGTTTCCCCTAAATCAGCAGTCGCCAACCTTCCGGACCTCTCGGACCGCTGCCCTAAGTCATCTCATTAGATCCTCTCAGGAGCCCACGAGTTAGGAGCTGTTATTACCATTACAGGAAGCCGAGGCTTATAAAGAGGAGAAAGGAAGTAACTTGCCCAAGGTCTCGAAGCTAGTAACTTTCAAACCTAGGCTCACCTGATAATCACATTCTACCACACATAGAGACCTTCTATTATTTATTTATTTCATCAGCGATTTCTTCTCCTCCTCCGTGCTTTTTGGAAGTGCCTGAAGTGCCCTCTAGCTCAGTGGATACACTGACCTGCAGGGAGTTCTCAAATCCTTCAGACTGATGGGCTCAAAATCTCTGCTCTAGAAATGAGGCTTAGAGGGGTTAACGAGGTGTGAGATCACTAAGCTGATGCTTTACTAGGATTCAGCCCCAGCTCTGTCTGATTTTAGTCCTGCAGGACTCGGGTAAAGTGGGCTCTGAAGTTACACTGCTCAAGTTCAGATCCCACTCTGCCACTGTCTGTGTGCTGGAGGAAGCCACTTAACCTCTCAGCATCTCAGGTTCCTTCTCTGTAAAACGGGGTTGGTAATGGTACTTAGCCATTACAGTGGATTCAGATGGTACATGTGAGGCCTGTAGGACATAGTGAGTGCTTGAGTGTGTTAGCCATTATTGTCATTGGGTGCTGCTCTGCTGTGAGGCCCTGAGCCAGCTGCAAGGACTCCATGACAGTGGAATTTGCTCTCTTCCAATCCCACAGTGATTGCTGCCAGACCTTTCACCATCCCCTACCTGACGGCTCTTCTTCCATCCGAACTGGAGATGCAGCAAATGGAAGAGACGGATTCCTCAGAGCAGGATGAGCAGACAGACACAGAGAACCTCCCTCTTCATATCAGCACGGTGGGTCCTGCCTTCTGCCTGCTCAGAGTAGCCCCCAAACTAGCCCACACTGCCCGCAGCCTGTCACCCTGGGACCTGGACATGACCTACCCCAGGTCTCTGCCTTCATGTTAGGGACTTGCAAGATGGGCTCATGATGATCCGAGTGTGATGGGATCTCTAGCTTAGAGGCAAGTGCTGTCCTGGGGCTTCATTCATTCATTCATTCAATAAATACTGAATGAGCGCCTGCCAGAGCCAGGCACAGTTCCAGGTGCTGGGGAATTAGGAGGAGACAAAACCAACAAAATTTCCTACCCTCATGGAGCTAAGGTATGAAGTAATAAATTAAGAGATGGGAAGTAGGTATGGGCGCAGGGGAGTGTGGTTTTAGGATGACTGAGAGGGTGGCATATGAGTAAAGACCTGAAGAGAACAAAGCTTACACATCTGGGAGTAGAGCATTCCTCGCAGGAGGAACAGCAGGTGCGAACGCCCTGAGGTGGGAGCTGTTGTGTTGAAGAACAGCAAGGCCATCAGGGTGGCCGAGTGGCATGAACAGGGAGGAGAGTAGGAAGGGATGCGGTCAGAGAGCTCATGGGGTGGGGTGCTAGGGTCAGATCTTAAAAGCTATGTTAAACATGGGCTTCCCCACGTTTACGGTGAGATGAGGTTCACCTCATGAAAGAGGGGTCTTCTAAGCAAACATCACTTCCCTTTGTAAGTACAAAGTAGTTAAAGGGCCTGCGGAAGGTTATCTAACACTCTAGGTCAGTGATGGCGAACCTTTTGAGCTCGGCGTGTCAGCATTTTGAAAAACCCTAACTTAACTCTGGTGCCATGTCACATATAGAAATTTTTTGATATTTGCAACCATAGTAAAACAAAGACTTATGTTTTTGATATTTATTTTATATATTTAAATGCCATTTAACAAAGAAAAATCGACCAAAAAAATGAGTTCGCGTGTCACCTCTGACACGCGTGTCATAGGTTCGCCATCACTGCTCTAGGTAATGACATAGGTGAGGTGGTGGTGGTGAGTGAGTCGAGGCTGAAATCATGCCAGGAGCTGCCTGCGCTCTCCTGGACACGGAGACGCCAAGCCGTATGGCAGAGTAGACAGACCTGACCCTTGGGGTCAGACTGGTGTGGCTTTATTCTTTTTATTTTTATTTTTTTCACTGTACAACCTGCTTCAGTGCCTGCAGCCTACAGGCACAGGCCGGGCAATGGTTCAAGCGCAGCTTGCTCTGGCCTGGGGCACTGAGAGGCCCAGGGGACAGGCCTGCCATCAATCCAAACCCATGCACTGGTCTGGCTTTAAATCCAGACCGTGCTGCTCCCCAGGCACATCACCCAACATCTGAGTCTGCTTCCTCACGGGTACAGACAGGAGCAGGAGCACCTCCCTCTAGGGCAGTGGTTCTCAACCTTGGCTGCACATTACAATCACCTGGGAATCTTTTTAAAATCCTGATTCCTGGGCCTCATCCTCCAGAAATTGTTTCTTTGTTACAGGATGGGGCCACAACATTAGTAACAAAGAAACAGAATTTCCGGAGGATGAGGCCCAGGAATCAGGATTTTAAAAAGATTCCCAGGTGATTGTAATGTGCAGCCCAGGTTGAGAACCACTGCTCTGGGGGAAGCGGGAGCCCGAGATAAAATAAGCTCACACACAGGTGCCTGGCCCAGGGCAGCTCCCGCCCCCATGGCCCCTCCCTGCTGTCCTGGGCTGTACCACCACATGCTGTCCTGTAAAAAATACGTGGAAAGACTTTAAGAAGAGGATTCTAGCAACAGAGTTATGTGCAATCGGTTGGATTTATTATTCTATTGGACTGGCAAATACTGGTATAATCATGGGTTTCAAAATTCAGAATGGACAAAAAGATGTGTGGTGGCAGTTCTTTCTCTCGTCCTCGTGCCCTGTTACCCACCTTCCCGACTACAAAGCAACCAGTCACCGGCCTCTTTTTTTTTTTTTTTTTGGCCTCTTTCTCATGAATCTAGAGACACGAACACAAACAGCAGGTCACAGGTGGTTTGCCCCTCGCTGAATGCCCTCATCCATGCAGCGTGGCGGTCATTCCATGTCCGTGTAAAGGAGCGCCTTCACCCCTGCTCAGCCTCCTCATGTTCCAGGGAGGCACAAGTGGATTTAACCAGGCCCCTGCGGACATTGGTGGTTTTCTGTTGTTAGCATTCACACACATTGCTACAGTTCACTAAGTAACTGGTATTTCAGATCGGTCTTTCATCTGTCAGTGGCAGCATATCTCTCAAGTTCTCTTGCTGCATAGTTTTTACTTAACCAGTCCTTGTTTCTCCATCTACTTGAACATAAAGGAATTGTTCATTTTAAATTAGTGTGTAATAGAATTACTTTTCTCTCCCATTTGAACTAGCAGCTAATCCCAGGGTCGAAACGTTTGCTCTCCCATGAGCACTGTACCCGTCATTTATTTATTTAGTGCCTGCTGGCATGTGCCAGGCACTGTTCTGAGAGCTTGGGACCCTTCAGTGAACAGAACAAAGAACACACCCGCCTTTTAGGAGCCTGTGAGTTGGCAGTGGGAGGGTGACAGCGGCTGGACTATATAAGTACATCGTTATGTGGTTTATTAAAGTGCTACTGGGGACAGGGAGGGAAGGTCCAGGGCGAAGGGTGGAGGTTTCAGTCTTAGAGTGCTCAGGGTAGACATCCCTGAGAACTGACGTTTGAGCAGAGACTTGGAGGAGGTGAGGGAGTGAGCCAGGTGGCTCTCTGTGGAAGAATGTTCTGGAAAGGGACCAGCCTGTGCAGAGGCCCTGAGGAGCAGCACAGAGGCGAGTGTGGCTGTGGCTGAGGAAGGAGAGAGGGAGAGGAGAGTCACACCAGGACCTTGTGAGCATCTTTAAGACTGGGTTTCAACTGGGTGAAATGGGAGTGGGGGAGGCAGGTGCAGCGGAGGGACGTGTCTGAGCTAACTTTTTCCAGGATCGCCGACGGCGGTGAGGAGAAGGGACTGTGGCCGGGGCCAGCAGAGCGTGGACTGTGGACTGTGGAGGGAGGTCAGTTAGGAAGCGTTTGAGATAGTAGTCCAGGCCAGGGACAGTGGTGGGTCCTCGCAGGATGGTCACATAGGGCCACTGGCAGTGGTCAGATTCTGCCTGTAATGTGAAGTAAGGCCAAGAAGTTTTCCTTACAGATTGAGGTGAGATGTCAGAGAAAGAAAAAAATTAAGAATGACTGGAGTGTTCGGCTTGAACAACTGGAAGGCCAGGAGGGCTGCAGTAAGGGCTGTTTAGGCACGGGGAGGGGTGGGGGGGCCGGGGGTCAGTGTTAGGCACACGAAGTTGAGGTGCCTACCTGACACCCCAGTGGAGATGTTGAGTGGCCGTGGCTGTGTGAGCCTGGGGGTCGGCAGGCAGGTGAGGGCAGGAGCCTGTGAGACAGTGAGCCGGTGGAGGCAGCCTCAGGGCCTCCAGCAGGTCGAGGCTGGCTTTTCAGCACCCTTGTCACCTCCATCCTTATTTCAGGAAACACTTAAGGCACAGCTGAAGTGAACGTCCAGTAACTCTAAGATAAGGTGTTGACCATGGAGAAATGATAAGAGGTGGGTAGGGGGTGGTTACTAAATTAAGCCGTAAAGAACTTTAGAAAGCGTAGGAGCCAAACGTCCCAGGCAGGACTGGTGGTGGTCAGACCTGGTGTCTGGCGTGAGCGAGGGTGATCTTGGGCACTCGCTTTCGGAAGAGCCTCCGGAAGCTCCACGGTGGCTCTAAGTCACCTCGCGGTCCCACCGGGTCACGTGTTGGAGCGGGAAGCACAGGGTCTCTGGGAGGACACAGTAGATGGATAGTGTGAGCGCGTGCAGCGGAACCCAGAAGTGACCCATCTCTTGCGGTTCCTGGAGCCTGACTGTTGCCTGCCTGCCTGCTGGGCCAGCGGTCTCTGGGGAGAGCCTGCCGTTCATTTCCTGCCATCTGATCCTAGTGTCCTCTGCTCTGGTTGAAGTCAGAGCCTCCACAGAACAGGAATCTCAGTGACAGAACCTTGGCCCATCACCAGGGGGCGCAGCCCCACCAGCGCCTCTGGTCACTTACAGTCCCTTAGGAATGAACTTGTAGGTCAAGTTCTTCGTGTGATTTTGTCCCCCTTCCTCTGCTATGCTCATTTTACAGAACTTAGAAGAGAGTATAAGTAAGGAAAGGAGAATCAATCACCCATATTCTCAGAACCAGTTTTTTAAACTTCAACATACTACTTTTTTCCTGTTTACACACAATTGTGATTTTTTTAAAGAATTTTAATTGGGGTCATACGGAATATTTGTAAATTTATGAACTTTTCTGCAAAATCACTGTCTTCAAAAACCAAACCTGATGCTCTGACTGGTTTGGCTCGGTGGATAGAGCGTCGGCCTGCGGACTGAAGGGTCCCAGGTTCGATTCCGGTCAAGGGCATGAAAAAAAACCAAACCAAACCTGAGAGACCTGATCCCCAGGTGGCAGTGGGGGTATAGATGACGTTCCCGCATTGGTGCCAGCACGCTCTGCTCTGCCTGGTGGGAACCCTCGAGGCTCTGCTGTAATGTGATCATTGGTACCATGTTGCAAGTACCAGAAAACTTGAGAATCTGGGGGGGCATCTCTGACGCTTTATGTCAGCTTTGGTTCAGGAGAGGCCTCTGCATGGGATTGTTCTCACCCCGTCTCAGTCCTGCCAAGGGTGGAGGCCCATTTCCCTTTTTCTTCACCTCCCCACAGGTGGGGCTTCCTTCTTGAGCACCTGAATTTTAGCCCCAGACCTCTGCCCCTCCCAGGTCGCTGTTCTTTCTAACTCATGCCCTGTCTTGTCCAGAGCTCAGGGTTCTGTGTTCTGTGCTCCACGTCGGAGCCGTTGGTCACCTCTGATGGCCAGTGCTGCCTGGGCCTCGTTTCATCGGAGGCCCTTTAGAAAGAAGTGGTCCCTGAGCTTCCAGCCTCCCCCGGAAAGGGGCGCTAACAGTAGTTCCTGCCATGAGCTGATCGCTTTCCTTATGCCGTTGGTGTTTTGCTTTATTTCGGCTTTTGCTCAAAGGATGACTCTGGAGCCGAGAAGGAGAACACCTCTGTCCTGCAGCAGAACTCCTCCTTGACGGGGAGCCGGAACGGGGAGGAGAGCCTCATCGATAACCCCTACCTGCGCCCCGTGAAGAAACCCAAGATCCGCAGGAAGAAGTGAGTTGGGAGCTGGGTGCCGAGAGGCGCTCTGGCCAACCGAGGTAGTCCTCTCTGCTTCAGGGCAGAAAGGAGAGGCCACTCTTTCTTTTTCAGAAAAGTGGGTCTGAACCTCGGGGAAAGCTACTTGAGTGAGAGGAAATATTCCTTTCCTTCTCCTTCCTCGTCTGCCACATGTACCTCTTGTTGCATAGAGGTTAAGCTTCCTGCAGCCCCGGGACTAACCCTCACAGCCCTGGAGTTATTGCCTCCTAGAAGGAGAGCAGGGGGGCCCCCATCAGACAGGCTCCATGGATTCCTCTTCTTTTTAGGTCCCTCTCGTGAGCTGAGAAGAAAGCCTGCCTTGTACAGAGATGCGGACACCACGCTCCTGGGTGGAGTTAAAGCCACTGGAGGGAAGCAGAAAGGTCCAGCCGAGGCTGCTGGGATGACTGGGCATGCTTTTAATAGCAAACTCTGTGTTAATATTTCCCATTTTCACCGATGTCTGGGTTGAGGAAGATATGATGTGGTGGTAATAATATGATGTGGAGGCTTTCTTAATTAGCCCAGCTGGACTGTGGGCGTAGGAGCAGCTGGCGACTTCATTCATTATCACAGGACCTGACTCCTTTGAACCCGCGAGACCAGGAAGGCAGCAGAAAGAAGGGGCTGCACCTCCTTTGCTTCCTCCAGAGGACTGTTTGCCTGGCGTCCGTTTCAGGCCGTCCGGGTCCCTTTATTGACTCAGAAACAACCTGTAACACCAGTTTCTCACCCTAGAACCTCAGTCTTATTTCTCTTCTCACCTGGGCTCCAAGCGCCCTGCTGAGATGACGAAGGTGACTTTGCCTTCCCACATGTCACTCCTTGACCTGGGCCGCAGGAGTCAGGAGGAGAGAGCAGGTGTGTCACGTGGAGGAGGGTGATGCGCACCGACTCTCTCATCGCATTTGGTGGACTCTTCCTACAAGGCAGTGCCCTCTTGTGAGAGGTTGGTGTTTGTTGTCGCTCTGTGGAATGTGTGCTTTGGGACGACTGAGTCCTGCCCCATCCAGGAAAAGTTTTCTCTGACAAGAGCCTCTGCTTGATATATTATGCTGTGACTTGCTGGAGGAATCCGACCTTAAACAACAGGAAAGGGCTTTGCGGCCGGGTTGGGGGAGGGGGTGGGGTCTTGAGGGCTGGATGGCCTTGTTTGCTGAGAGCAGAGAGCCTCTTGGGTCTGCTGGAAGCTGGCACAGAAGGAAGCCATGCGGCGGAAGCCGGCGGGCCAGGCCAAGGAGTTCTTCCAGAAGCAGATCTGAATCTCTTCAACCTCTTTGCATCCTGAGGAGAGATTTCATCCGTCCTGACCCCTACAGACCAAAACACAGGTGTTTAAGGAAGATGGTGGGCAAGCTGATACCCTTTGGCTGGTCTCTGAAAGCAGAGGTTGAAAAACCAAGTCTAAGGAAGAAAAGTGCCAGTGAACCCAGAAGTTTACACAGTAGCAATGAGGCGTCCCTGGAATTGTATTGAACTCTTCTTATACTTGGCTTCCACAGTCATCTCTCTCTTTTTTTTTTCTTTTTTTAATTATTTTTTTATTTAAAATTTTCTTATTGATTTTCTTTTTTTAGGGAGAGGTAGATATGGAAACATTGATGAGAGACATTAATTGGCTGCCTCCTGTATGCCCCCTACTGGGGAACTGATCCTGCAATCCCAGCATGTACCCTGACCTAGAATCGAACCAGCGACCTCTTGGTGCATGGATCAACTCTCAACTGGGCAGGCCCACAGTCATCTCTTAACCTCCATGAGTCCAATTCAAAAACCTGGTGACTTGGCAGTAGGCTCCACATGCGTCCGGCCTCACTGTTCCCCAGGGCACCCTGTCTCGTCACCCGGAAGGAAAGAGCTGCCTGTGAGGAACTTAAGGGGGGATCCCAGTGAGAAGTGGACTCCCAGCTCTGGGCCAAGTAACGGTTTTCAGGTTTGTGGTGAACAAACGCTTTTCCAGGTGAAAGCAGTTGGGTGGCCTGTGCCGACCCTGGGAGTTTGTGATCGGCTGTTGGCGATCCTTGGCCTGTTGATTTTGACTCCAGTTCTGAGTGTGCGTCGTGGCCGAGGCAGGAGGAACCTCCCAGCTTGCTGTCTTCACGGCTCTTGGGAGCATTCGTCCCAGTCATTGTTCCTGCAGTTCCTCTCTTGCTGTTACCATCCAAACCTAGTGCCTAAGAGAGAAGGTGGGATTTGGAAAGGAGTCGCCATTTCTGCTGCGGGGCTGTCTGAGGCTGCGCTGCTGTGATTCTGTTCTGGATGAGACGCTGGGAGATGGTTGGACAAGCTGAGTTATTGTGTAAGAACTTTGCATGTTCTCAATGTATACTTACAAACTTCTATTTTTTATAATTTGGGGGAAATTCTTGGAGGGAATAAATAGTAGACAGAGCCAGATGAAGAGTGTGATTTGTGAGGTCTTATTAAAAGGTCATGAGGAAACCTTCATAATGAAACAATTTTATAAGCTTTGAACTTAATTTGTATTCAAAAGTCATAGCATTGAGGAAGGCTGTAAACAGACAAGTGAGGCTTAGCCCTTCTGTTGACTAGGTACCGCTGGGAACTGTCTAAAACTTTATTTTGGAAATTTTCAAACCCAAAATTAGAGAGGAAAGTTTATATATTTTCTCTGTTTAATTCTTCATCCAGCTTTAACACTTACCATTTTTTTCGATTCGGTTTCATCTATTTCTCTCACTTTTTTTCCTTTACTTTTTCCTGCCTAGAGTATTTTTAAAAACTCATCCAAGACCTATATCATTTAAGCTGTAAATATGTCCTTACGCATCTCTGATAGACTTTTTTTAATTTTTGAAATAATTATAAGAAACACAGGATGCTGGGGGGAAAAAAATTTCAGAGAGGTCATATGTACCCTTCACCCAGTTCCCCCAGCGGTAGAATCTTATATAAATGCAATATCAAAACCAGGAAATCGACATTGGTACAACCCACAGAGTTTATTCAGATTTTACCTTTCCTCTCTGTGCGTGGTTCTATGCAGTTTGTCATGTGTAGATTCAGGCACCCACCCCCACAGTCAAAGTACACATGTCCATCACCACACGGCTCCCTCAGGCTCTCTCTTTAGAATGACATCCACCTCCTTCCCCACCCTATGCCTGGCAACCACTGCTCTGTTCTCCACCTCTATAATTTTATTTTTTAAATGTTATGTAAATGGAATAATAAAGTTTGTAATCTTTTGAGGTTGGCTTTTTTATTTGTTTTTTTTTAATTTATTTTTATTAATTTCAGGGAGGGAGAGAAGGAGAAACATCAATGATGAGAGAGAATCATTGATCATCTGCCTCCTACATGCAGCCCCCACTGGGGATCAGACCCGCAACCCGGGCATGTGCCCTCGTCGGGAATTGGTCTGTGACCTCCTGGTTCATAGGTTGATGCTCAACCACTGAGCCATCCCCAGACAGGCGAGGTTGGCTGTTTTTACTCCACAGGAGTGGGAGCCTTCCAGGTTCTTGTGTATGGTGGTGGGGAAGCCTCTCCCGCCTCCGCAGCAGCGCTAAGGAGCAGCGAGCTGAGCGGTAAGGAGCAGCAAGCAGGCAGGCGGTAAGGAGCGAGGGCTCCCGGGCTGCAAGAGGGCACAGGCCAGGCTGAGAGACCCCACCCCCACTCCATGCACAAATTTCATGCACCCGGCCTCTAGTCCTATATAATAAAAGGGTAATATGCAAATAGACCGAATGGCAGGACAACCAAACAACCAGTCATATGCTAAGGCGGCTCAACTGCTCGCTATGACGTGCACTGACCACCACGGGGCAGATGCTCCAATCGGTAGGTTAGCTTGCTGCTCGGGTCCAGCCGATTGATCTGGACTGAGGGAGATGGGCCAGACATGCCCTGGAGCCCTCCCACGGTCCCTCCCCGGCCCGATTGTGCACCAGTGGGGTCCCTCAGCCTGGCCTGAGCCTGGTCCTCTTTGGATTCCTTTTGTTTGGGGTTCTCTGTGCTTCCTGGACTTGTAAGTCTATTTCTTTCACCAGGTAGGGGAAGTTTTCTGTCATTATTTCTTCAAATAGGTTTTCAATATCTTGCTCTCTCTCTTCTTCTGGCACCCCCATAATTCGGATGTTGGTATGCTTGAAGTTGTTCCAGAGGCTCCTTACACTATCTTCATATTTTTGGATACTTTTTTCTTTGTGCTTTTCCGGTTGGGTGTTTTTTGCTTCTTCGTATTTCAAATCTTTGACTTGATTCTTGCAATCCTCTAGTCTGCTGTTGGATTTCTGTATAATATTCCTTTTTTTGTTTGTTTGTTTTTTAGGCTAGTCAAGTGAAGCAGTGGGAGTGGAGAAGGAACAAAGAAATCTATAACTGGCTGTGATCAACTAGTTGTAAGAATAGATGTATTACATTTTAGTCCTTGATCTTTTTTGAGTAAATTTTTATGAGGCATGAGGTTTGCATTGAGTTCATTATTATTTTTTAAAATGTTTTATTGATTTTTAGAAAGAGAGGAGGGGAAAGGGAGAGATAGAAACATCAATGATGATAGAGACTCATTGATCAGCTGCCTCCTACACGCTCCCTACTGGGGATCAAGCCCACAACCTCGGGGCATGTGCCCTGATTGGGAATAGAACCAGTGACCTCTTGGTGCCTGGGTTGATGCTCAACCACTGAGCCACACAGGCTGGGCTGAGTTCATTATTTTACCCGTGCTGTCCAACTGGTAAGCACCACTTGTCAAAAAGCTCCCTTCCTCCATTGAATTCCATTTGTACCTTTATCAGAAATTACGGGTTTTTTGGTATGGGGCATTCTTGTATGGGTTCAAAGACTTCTTTTCCTTTTTTTTTTAAAGCAATCATGTCAATATCATACTTAACAATTGTACATTAAATCTCATAATATTCCCTAACTAGAGGCCCAGTGCACGAATCTGGGGTCCCTCAGCCTGGCCTGCAGGATCGGGTCAAAACCGGCTCTCCGACATCTCCTGAGGGGTCCTGGATTGCGAGAGGGTGCAGGCCAGGCTGAGGGACCCCACCAGTGCACAATCGGGGCTGCGGGAGGGCTCCAGAGTGTGTCCAGCCTGTCTCACTCAGTCTTGATTGGCCAGACCCCAGCAGCAAGCTAACCTGCTGGGGTCTGCCCCTTGGTGGTCAGTGCACATCATAGTGACTGGTTGACTAGTCATCTGTCTGCCCCCTGGTGGTCAGTGCACATCATAGTGAGCAGTTGAGCATCCTTAGCATATCATTAGCGTATTACACTTTGATTGGTTGGACGGATGACCGTACACTTAGCATATTAGGCTTTTATTATATAGGACACCCAGTTCATATTTAGAATTTTTCCAGTTGTCTCAAAGATTTTTTTATTTGCTTTTAACAGTTAGCTTGTTGGAATCAGGATCACAGTAAGACCCACAGGTTGCACTGGGCTTTTGTGTCTCCTGAGTGCACAGCAGTCCGTCTGTGTTTACTGACCAGTGTGCCCCCTCCCTGACCTCCCGCCTCCTGGGCCCCAGCTCTGGCCTGCCGGTGAGGATGCTCAGCAGGCCCTTTTCCATTGTGTCTGACCCGAAGGAAGTTAAATGATCAGTGGAGCTAACTGAGAAACCAGTAACAAAATGGTCTGGGCTTTGGGGAGAAACAAGTGTAAAGGGAGCTTTGTTCTGGAACCTGAAGTCTCTACTTCGAGGCCACGCAGTTCTGGAAAACAAGGCTTGGTGACATTCGAATTTACAATTTACCAACTGTGAGATTTGGGGCAAGTCACTAAACTTCCAAACCAGTTTCTATAAAATGGGGTAATTGCTGGGGTCCAACCCCAGCGGGTCCAGGGGTCCCCAAAGGTGTGGACGGAGTCGGCGAAGAAGGAATGGCACGGGGTCAGCGTTCAGTTGATCAGCATAGCGAGGTTCTCCCTCCAGGATCTCCAGCCAAGTTCTGTCTAGGTTCTCTTGCCAGGTTCTGGTCGCCAGGTTCTCCAGCCAGGTTCTATCCAAGTTCTCCTGCCATGTTCTTTCTAGGTTCTCCAGCCAAGTTCTGTAGCCAGGTTCTGTCCAGGATCTTTTGCCATGTTCTCTCCCCAGGTTCTCTTGCTAGGTTCTGGTTCTCTCCCTAGGTTCTGTCTCTAGGTTCTGTCTTTGGGTTCTCTCACTAGGTTCTGTTTCTAGGTTCTGTGTCTAGGTTTTCAGCCATGTTTTCTTGCTAGGTTCTGTTTCTAGGTTCTGTGTAGGATCTCCAGCCAAGTCCTGTCTCTAGGTTCTGTCTCTAGGTTCTTCTGCCAGGTTCTCTAGCCATGTTTTCTTGCTAGGTTCTGTTTCTAGGTTCTGTGTAGGATCTCCAGCCAAGTCCTGTCTCTAGGTTCTGTCTCTAGGTTCTTCTGCCAGGTTCTCTAGCCATGTTTTCTTGCTAGGTTCTGTCCCTTGGTTCTGTGTCTCGTTGTCTTGTTACATCTGTATTTATACCAGTTGATTTTAATCCTGTCAATTTCTATTTCAAAGGTTAGGGTGTTTCTTATCTCCATTCCAGGGAGTAAAGATTATGTAGCTTAAGCGTGATTGTTTGTAGTTAAAGTGATTAACTACCCGCCTGGCACTTAGTTAAGGGGTTGTATCCCCTCCCTAACCTCAGGGAAAAATCCCTTCCTGGGGAAACAACCTTTCTCGGAGAGGTGACCTTGGTTAAAACACATGGCACTAAGGAGAACAAACATATTAAGAACAGTATGCTATATATGCCAGGTCCCTTGAAACATATGCTGTGCAGATGTTTCTTTCCTGCAGCGACTGTGTCAAGCAGCAAGGATGGACCGGCTCCCGGCAGGTAATTATGATGCCTCAACAGGAGGAGTTAATGAGAACAGTCTGCAACTGTGCTTTATAAATCATAGTTATTCCATAGATTTCTTTTCTGTTGCTTTATAAATCCTATATAATAAAAGGCTTACGTGCAAATCAACTGAACAGCGGAACAACCGGTCGCTAGACACACACTGACTACCAAGGGGCAGACACGCAACACAGGAGCTGCCTCCTGGTGGTCAGTGCGCTCCCACAGGGGGAGTGCCGCTCAGCCAGAAGCCGGACTCACGGTTGATGAGTGCAGCAGAGGTGGCGGGAGCCTCTCCCACCTCCACAGCAGTGCTAAGGATGTCCAACTGACGAACAAACCCCAAGGGCTCCCGGACTGCGAGAGGGTGCAGGCCGGGCTGAAGAACCCCTCCCCCCCTGCCAGTGCACGAATTTCGTGCACCGGGCCTCTAGTTATATATAAAGACTAATACTAATTGAGAACTGTTGCCAGCCACGGTTCTAAGTGTCTTACACTTATTGACTGACTTATTCCTCACAGTTACCTCAAAAGTAGATGTTTTTACTGTCCCCATTGTAGCTGAAGACACGGAGGCCCCAGGAGGTCAGCGACTGACCTCAGTTTGCTCAGCTGCTGAGTAGCGGCTGCAGTCCACCCCCCAGGCATCCTGCTCTGCAGCCGTGCTGCCCACCTTCCACACTGTTAGCACTCCATCCAGGTGACTCCACCGCACACCCACACCCTCCTTGGCCTGGGGTGCGAGGAGAAGGGAACTAGATGGACATGGAACCACTTAGGGAGCGTGATGGGGACGCTGGTAATCGCTGCTCTTACTCATTCCTTGATTAGGTAGATAGGGGACCAACATTTTTATGAAGACTTTTGATCAGTTGGTGAATAATGGATCTGTAACAGATTATTAGAGACTGGGATTTCCCTGTGCATAGAGTGAGGATCTTGTCAAGGGAAATGCCAGTGGTCTCTCTCACCCTGGGACCCCTGGCAGAGTTGGGCTGGAACAACTTTTGATCTGATCTGAGGTATTTCTACCAGATTAAGTAATGGTTTCCTATATGAGTTAGGTTGTTCTAACAAAAAGTCCTGAAAAGACAGTGGCTTAAGACAGGAACGTATGCTTTCTATGAAAGTCTGGGTAGGTGGTCCAGGCTGGCTTGGTGGCCTCTGCCTCTGGTTCCTCCGGCACCTTGGGTAATGCTTATGTCCGTCTTCTGGGTCCACATCCCAGCGGGGAAGAGGGGGAGAGAGGTACACAAAGGAGACCTGCAGACCGCATGACCCCACCAGGCTGCAAGGCAAGGGAATGTGGGATCTGCGGTGGTTCTGGGTCCAGGTAAAAATTGGGAGCCTTGTCTCCACAGAAGGAAGGAAAGAATGGATTTGGTGGACAACTGACAATCCTTGTCACAATGAGGATTAGGACATGTGCCCAGGAATGCCAGGTGGGCCCGGAGCAAGCCTTCTCTAACACGGACCCCCCTAACCTGGCTCTCCGAGGGCCCCGGAGGCCGGCAGTCAGCGCGCCTCTGGGATGGGGCCTCTGGAGTCCAGCCGACTCTCGCCTCCGGCCTGGGCTGTTGGCTGCCACCTTCCTTCTGTGAAGTTGCTCCTTGGGCTTCCTTGACATTGCCCTCCTGTCTTTGTTATTCTGCCTCTTGGCCTCCCTTTTCTTTGCTGGCTTGTCTTCCCCAATCTCCCCGCTGTGTTTGGTCCCAGACACTCCTCTGCTATCCAAGGCGATGGTTCATCTCTCCTCCACTTTCAGCTGTTCCCCCCCACACCCCTCCCCCCTCTGGAGTCCTCAGTGTCCATCTCTCTGTCACTTGCTGTCCCCTGAGCCAGCTGGTTATATTTTCAATGCATCATGGTCAGAGTGGATTTGATTCATGCTTCCCCCAAACCACTTCCGCTCCCAGCTTTCCCACTGCAGCCGGAAGCTGGAAACAGTGAGGCCAGTTGCAGTGGCCCTGGGGTAGGTTCTCCTCGTGGGCCAGGACTCAGGTTGTACAGCCTTTCTCATCCGGTCTCGGGGTTGAACGCTGGAGGCTTCATTCTGCTT
This sequence comes from Myotis brandtii, assembly GCF_000412655.1. Classification (NCBI taxonomy): domain Eukaryota; kingdom Metazoa; phylum Chordata; class Mammalia; order Chiroptera; family Vespertilionidae; genus Myotis; species Myotis brandtii. The sequence continues at coordinate 765,533 of NW_005371832.1, read as the reverse complement.
CTGCACCACATTCTGCCACCTCTCCCTGCTGGTCTGATGCTGCTGCCTGTGTCCCCTGCCAGGCCCAACCCGCCAGCCCGGCTTGGTCATTTCCCTTTCTGCAGCAGGGCTTGCGTGCCATTCTACCCTATTGCTCTTCATTCCAAGTCCAAACCGCCCAACCTGGCTTTCGAGATCCTCTGCCAATTCATTGTTTCTTTTGGATAACTCATATTCCTCCCATCTGTTCAACAATCACGGATCTAGCGCCTTCTGTGAATGCCAGGTACTGTGCTAGGCGCTAAGGATACCACAGGGAACAAGGCGGGGACGTGGCCCCTGTCCCCAGGGGGTTCATTCCAGTGGGGAGACATACAACGAAAACAAAGCCCAAAGCCTTGCAGATGGTAGAGAAGTGCTAAGAAGGACAGAAATGGGTCTTTTGCCTTGAGGGGCGCTCTCACCACTGCTGCACCTGTGCCTTCCCCTGTGCCCTTCACCTAAAATCTTGGCCTCCTCCCAGCCTCCATATCCTCCTCAGATTACAGCGCTCCTTCCCTTCCTCATTCACGCATTCGGCAAACAAGCATTGAGCTACTCTGTGCAGGCGCTGAGCCAGATGTTGTAATAAAGTCACCAGCTTCTCTGACCTTATCGTCCAGTGGGAGACAGTTTCAAACAACAGATGTGTGATGGCAGGTGCTGCATTGGGGTCCTGAGAGAAAATGGGTAGTATGCTTTGGGTAATTGAGAAAGGTTTAATAAAGCAATTACCTCCAAAGAAGTGGGCAAGGTATAGGCTAGGGGCGCGCAAGGGGTGGTGTAGTACCTGGGTGAGTGACAGGGAGGGGCGGGAGCAGATACCAGAACCTGGAGAGAGGCCGAAGTGACAGCCTGCCAGGAGCTGAGGCCTTGGGTCCTGGAGGGGCCCGATAGCACACAGCAACCCTGCAGGGAGGGAGCCAGCCCAGGAATTCATACTCTGACCTCACCTCCCTCCCACCTTCTGGTATCCTGGTTGCTCTCTGCTGGAAACCAGAGGACACAGGCTAGAAGTCAGAGGGCACAGGCCTGCAGTACCCGGCCAGCCTCCCGGGGTAGCAGTAGGGTGGAGGAGGCAGAGAGTGTGTGGGTCCGGAGGGGCAGATGCTGGAAGGAGCTGTTAACGTAAAAAACCACTGGAACCTGTAAAGAATTTTTGTGAATTTACTTGAGCCAAACTGTCGACATATGCCAGGAAGCAGAACCTCAATGAATTGAGATAATGCTCCGGAGAATGGCGGGTTACATCTGTATTTATACGTTGCAATCAAAGGAAAAGGAAAAGGGACGCAGGTGGGTTACATGACTAGAGAGGTGGGAGAAAGCAAAGAGGGGGGAACCCTTGGGATTGGATAAACAGTAAATGATAGACACATAGGTGGGTGAAGAAACAATTAACATGATAATGAAGGAATTTGTGGTATCTGTCCTGGCGCCCAGCACATTAAGTTGTGCCCCAATGGGTCCAGAAAAAGGGAAGCTACAAGCTACCCAGACATTTCAAAGGGTATGTTATTATAGATGCAAAAAGACAGACAGGCTCAGTTAAGGTAAAGACTGACCTTGTCAGTGAAGATACTGGCCTAGGATGTAACTACCCACCTTAACTGCTTTTAGTTAAAGTTTAATCTCAGACCATCCTTTGTGGTTACTTTAGGTCTCTGAGTTTGCAAGACTGCCATGCAGGCCTCCCCTGAGCTTGGGTTAGCATGTGGCCCCTTTCGTCCACAGAGCTAAGTGCCAAAGGGATTGCTGTTTTAGAAAGGGTAGGGAGGGAAAGCTGTCTTTGAGCAGGGCCCTGAATGCCTTGACCAGGTGCATGGAAAAGCATTCCAGGGAGAGGGAACAGCATGTGCACAAGCTCTGAAGCAGAAGCGTGTGTGCCCCTCAACAGCGAGGGGCCGAGTGCCTGGAGAGAGGTGGGAGAGGGGGCCAGATAGGAGCGGGGTCACATTGTGCAAAGCCTCCTGGGTCTGAGTAAGGCCATTGGGTGTTATTCAGAGTGAAGTGGGCAGCAGCGAGGTGACAGGAGTTGACTTAGTTCGCCAAAAGGTCATTCTGGCCCTGGCCAGGTGGCTCTGTTGGAGTATCATTTGGTACAGCCAAAGGTTGTGGGTTCGATTCCCAGTCGGGGCGCATATGGGAAGCAACTGATCGATGTTCCTCTCTCTCTTTAAAAATCAATAAAAACATTTCCTCGGGGAAAAGAAAATCCTTTTGGCTGCTGGGTAGTATCCTGGCTGGAGGGGCCATGGGAGACTATTTCTCTTCAGTTCGTTTCACATAATTTGGCATTTAGCAAGCATGATTAAACTGGGGGGACAGCCAGCCACCCCAGAACTAGGGAGAAGTTAGTCCTGGCCCCAAGAGAGCCAAGTAGTGACTGCTCCCCGCAGACTGAGCTCCGTCCCAAGGAGGAAACACGGTACGTGATAAACCCTTCCCTGGGGCGTGGCCTTGTCGTCAGGGAGACAGGTAAACACAGGAACCTGTCCAACACCGCGTACCAAGACTGGAACAACTGTCAATAGAGGGTTGGACTTGAGGAGTTGCGGGCAGAAGCCTGTGCTGAGATCCAAACAGGGTGGGGTTAGCAAGAGAAGCTTCTGGAAAAAGTGAGTAAGGGATGGGGAATGCCGAGATGGCCTGGGGGAAGGCAGGAGGGCAGGTGACCAGCCTGAGAGTGAAGTATGGTAGCAATCATCTCAGGTAGAAACTGTAGTTTAACTTTAACCCTGCTGTTTGGCTTCTGTACTTATTTGCTTTGTTTAACAATAGAAAAGTTACTTTGATCTTCTGAATTATATAAATCATCCCATTCAATTGACTACCCTATCGATTGCAATGTGAATACCCCATTGGTTGTGGTCATACTGGTTTTAGAAAGCACATTCCTGGGAACCAGGACAGTACAATTATCCCAAGACCCGAGGGTTCCAGATAATGTGTCCCCGTCAACTCAGTGGTCCCAAGACCCAATGGCTCCAGATAATGTGTTTCCGTTGATTCAGTGATCCAGAGACCCAAAACTATAATTAACATGCTTACGTCTGCTTCTGTAAACTGCTTTTTTTGCAAACTAGGTTCCTCATTCCAAACCCTGGGATGTAATCGATACGTTTGTGATCTTTGCCTATATAAATCTGGTGGTGGGCCTGGGGAGGGCACTGCGAGATTTGGAGTGCATGGCCCCCTCGTAGTCCCGGATTGCAATAAATGTGACTCTTTAATTCGACTTCTTGAGGCGTCCTTCTGTGATTCGCGGGGTACATTACAACAAGAGGACTCAGGTGCCCACCTTCCCTGGGCCCCACCTGCCCCGCAGAGCTCCCGAGGCTCCTGTGCCCTCTGTGATGTCTTTCCTTTGAGGCTAGTTTGGTGCCCACGGTAACCAGCCTTCTCCCTGGTAAAGCTGGCCGAGGTCCCCTCTGTGGCCTTGGCCCTCAGACCTTACCCTGGCTGGGCAGTTAGGTTTCAGAGCGTGGATTTCCCTAGGAAAGGGGTCATCTGAACTGGGGGGCCTTCCCAGCAAGGCCCCTGGGGGCCAGGGTTGGAGGCGCTCTGCTCCAGCTGCTCTACCCAGGTGAGTTCCCGATGGTCTGAGCGGCTTTTAACCAGAAGAGCCGGGGTCCTGAGGCACTGAGAGGCACTCTGTGTTGTGGGTACAAGAGGCATGACCCAAGGCCATCAGTGTTTGCCATCATGAAAGAGCCAAATTCTAGTCCTAGCTGGTTTGGTTCAGTGGCTAGAGCAGCCGTGGGCAAACTACGGCCCGCGGGCCGAATCCGGCCCGTTTGAAATGAATAAAACTAAAAAAAAAAGACCGTACCCTTTTATGTAATGATGTTTACTTTGAATTTATATTAGTTCACACAAACACTCCATCCATGCTTTTGTTCTGGCCCTCCGGTCCAGTTTAAGAACCCATTGTGGCCCTCGAGTCAAAAAGTTTGCCCACCCCTGGGCTAGAGCGTCAGCCTGCGGACTGGAGGGTCCCGGGTTCGATTCCGGTCAAGGGCATGTACCTTGGTTGCAGGTTTCCCGGCCCTGGTCGGGATGTGTGCAGGAGGCAACTAATCGATGTGTCTCTCTCACATTGATGTTTCTCTCTGTCTCTCCCTCTCCCTTCCACTCTCTCTAAAAATCAATGGGAAAATATCCTCGGGTGAGGATTAACTGAAAAAAAAAAAAAAAAAAAAAAAAAAAAGAGCCACACACATTCCACTTCTGTTTCTTTTTTTTTTTCTAAATTTATCGAGGTAACGTTTATTTATTTATTTATTTTTAAAATATATTTTATTGATTTTTTACAGAGAGGAAGGGAGAGAGATAGAGAGTTAGAAACATCGACCAGCTGCCTCCTGCACATCTCCTACTGGGGATGTGCCTGCAACCCAGGTACATGCCCTTGACCGGAATCGAACCTGGGACCTTTCAGTCCGCAGGCCAACGCTCTATCCACTGAGCCAAACCGGTTTCGGCTCCACTTCTGTTTCTTTTGGACTTGGTTATGCACTCATTTATGAATTTTCTTCGACCACTGATGATGGGTTTATCCTTCTGTTTTACTCAGGCTGACACTGAAACACGTGTTTAATTCTCTGAAGGTCAAGTGACAGTGCCCGGGTGCAAGTGGGGGCAGCTGCCCTGAGGACACCCTCACTCCTGGAAACAAATTCAAGGTCTTTTCCTCCTGGAGCGGTGGCTTACCCATCGTCTCCATCTTATGACGGGTTTTCCTTTTCCTTCTTTACTAAAAAGTTATTTTATTTTGAATAGATAATATATGTACCCAGTATAAAGTTTAAAGGAGGAAAGGGTATGTGATAGCAGCATCTCCCTCCTCCTGTTCCCAGACTCCCAGTTCTCGCCCCCGAGGCTCCCGGTGTGCTGGTATCGGTATGTTTTTTGTGTTCTTCTTGAAATAGTCTGTACATCAAATGCAAATGCTTGTAGATACGTTCTCCCCTTTTTACACCACGGTAGGTACTGTATAAACTGTATTTTCCCCCATTTTCCAGTGTAACTTTGGGCGATGGTTCCATGTCAATAATAAAACTTCTCGGTTCTGTTTCTCGGCTGCACAGTGTCCCATCGTCTGGTCTCCGGTCACTTGCTTACCCAGCTCCCAGCCGATGGGAGGAGCAGCTTGTGCGTGCGTCCTTGGCTGCACGTGCCTGCTGAGGGCGGACAGACGCCGCCCAGTTCTCCTCACAAGACCACGGTTTGCACTCTAACCTCCGTGCCTGTTTCCACCTCAGTGTCACGAAACATGTTGACCTTTGTAACGAGTGAGTGTGTGTGTGTGTGTGTGTGTGTGTGTGTGTGTGTGTGTATCGGCTGGCATTGGGGACGTAATCACGACTGGTGTGAGGATGCCCCGCAGAAGGGCACCCGCGTGCTGTGCCAGCACAGAGCGAGGGGCACAGCTCCTTCCAGGCCAGGACTTCGGGAGGATCCCGGAGCTGGTGACCTTTGAGCTGGCCACTTAATATCTCCAGTCAGAGGAGGGAGGGACATTCCAGGCAGAGAGCAGACCACAGCACGAGGAGCACAGGCCAGGCGTAGGAACGCAGGCTGACGACGGGCCCTGAGGAGTCTGCGTTTTGATCCTATCAGGGTCAAGGTGCCGATGAGAAACCAAGTGGTCTGCTTTGCTTGATGTCCAAGACGTATTTGGGAACAAAATCATTTCCCAAGCACTGCTGCATGCCGGGCCCTGCGCCAAGCGCTTCACAGATTGTTAATCCTCACAGGAACCTGATGAGGTGGCGCATTTATCCCCACTTACACGAGTGCCGTCTCATTTAGTAATAGCACTGGTATTTTTACTGCTTGACAGAGAGGAAACAGAAACAGAGAGGTCCCCAATCTACTAACTGGTGAACAGCTGGGCTCCCAGCCCTGCCCTCTCCCGTGCAGTGCGGGGCCCCTGCCGCCAGAGGGCGCAGGTGTGCTCATTCTTGGATGGGTGGGACCCACGGACCCAGCCTTCACTGGTCGCCAAGGCCCCTTCCAACCCGCAGCCTGCCATACCGGTTTCTGAGGTGTCTTCCAGAGATCTCTGCACACCAAGCAGAGACAGACAACATATGCTGCATGCCTGTTATGCATTTCTTTTTCCCCACTTAATATCTCCAGGGGCTCATCCATGCTGGTCCATGAAGAGCTTCCTCATCTGTTTTTGTGGCTGCCGAGTGTTCCCCGCTGTGTCTTGTTCTCATTTATCACCATTTCTCTATTTGGAGAATTTCCAACACACAGTGCTACCATGACATGATGCCATTTTGCTGGTATATCTGTAGGCCAGCTTTCTCGAAATGGAATTCCTAGCACACAGTATACAGTTTGCATTTGGTAGCTATTGCCAAATGCCCCCAGGGGGCCGCACCGGGTCAGCTTCCCTCCAGGGAAAAGGGCCTGTGCCCCGGGTACACGGTGCCAATCTGGCCGGTGGAAAGTGGCATTTTAGAAGAGCGTGCCTCCGTGCTCCTGTGATTATGACGGAGGTGAGCTCTCCGTGGTGTGGCTGACGACCCAGCATCCCCCGCCCCGCACCTGGAAGGCGGCTTCCTCCGCTGTCCCCAAGGTGCTGGGGGCACCGCCCACCCTTGCAGTTCAGGAATCAGCTGGTGTGTGCGCAAAGGTGCGAAGTGGCCACTCCTCCTGACACTGCCTTCTCCAGGGCCCGGACTGGCTGCAGAAAGCTGCTCCCCCATCCGAGTTACCCCCCAGCAGTGCCAGGATCATCTTCTTTGAAAATCCCAAGAATCAGCAGAGCAGTTCTCCCTGCCTCCCGGAGGATGTGTCCTCAGTCCAGATACATCCTGGGGAGTTGATAGGCTGTGTCCTAGCTCCCAAGGGCTCCCCAGGCGGCCAGGCTCCAGTAGAACAAAAGTCAGAAGAGACAGACATGTAAGCGCACCCGGGTCTTGTAGGCCTTCCGAGCCCTGCTGCTGCGGGGCGCTGTCCCCACACGTGTTGGCCCGGGCCCTGTCCTGATGGCCCATGAGACAGGGCCAGCTGCAAACCCCTGGAAGGTCATTCAGCCAACCCAGAGGACAGGCCCCGCGTGCCCTCTGAAACACTGTCCTTGCTGGCGGAGGCCTCACTGCACAGCCTGAACGCGCCAGGTCCCGCGGTCTCTCCTAGAGTCACCCTCTGCGTCACAGATGCTCTGGGAAACCTGGGGTCTTGTCAGGGAGCGTGTCCCCAGCTTTACAGGGAGACCCACGTCCTTCCCGCTTCCTGGGAGCTCCCAGGAGCCCTGTCCCCAGTCGCCTCTCCCGGCAGGGCCTGCCTCTACAGCCACCGCCAGGCCACCCACCTGGCGGGTCAGACCCGCTCCCATCCGCCACCCAGCTCTGCCCTCCCCTCCCAGGCCTCTGCCCCTCCAAATAATTTATATGATTAATAAAAAGAACAATAGTTTATATGTATATGTTTATATGTATGTGCCAGGTACGATTATAAATGTTTTATTTATATTAATTCGTTATAAATGGACACAATACGAAATTCAAAAAGTGCAAAGTCTTCCTCCTCATGCCGTGTCTTCGGCCACCCATGGCCCCCCAGAAGCTTCCACTCCTACTGGCTCCTGCGTGTCCCCCAAGCGATCCAGTGAATAAATACACAGCACTCAGGTATGTGTCCTTTCATCGCTGTTACCCAGGCGGCCGCATACAAAAAGCCACGTTCTGCATCTTTGGGTTTTTTGGTTACTTTTCCCAGGTTTGCTTTTCACTCCTGCGAGAGAGATTCGTAGGCCCCGTCCCCCGCTAGATGCTGAGTGCTGTGATGGGTGTGTGTGGGAGGTGGGGGGGGGGGCGGTGAGGAGGTCGGGAGACAGTCTGCAGGCATCCCCTGCCCTGCACTTGACTGTCTGCAAGTGACTGAAGGGCTGGGAGTCTCACCTTCCTCATCTCCAAGGTGCTACTGAGAGATGTGACGTCAGAGATGACAGGTGTGACACTCACGGTCGGTAGTGACATTATTCCCAGGTGAGCTGCCTGCCTCCCTCAGGGATGTGGTCACCCGACGAGGGGGCAGGGGCTGGGTTATGGAACCGCACACACCCTGACGTGAAGGTGACACACAGGAACAGGAAGTGCGGGAGCACCAGAGCCCGCCCTCCACTGTTCCCCAGATGCCCGAGGGGAGGGGAGAAAGGGCAGAGGCGGGTGGAGGAGGGCCGTGCTCTGGGCCGCTGTTGCAGAGGGTGGCGTGGATGAGCTTGTAGCTCTGGCCTCTTTTGAGGTTGATGTGGGAGCCTTCCCCACCCAGGAAAGCCCTGCCCCAGCACTAGCCCGGGCCCCTCACTGCAGGGGCTCCTCCTCCCAGAGACAGGCCTCAGCTCCGGGCACTGTAGCAGCTGTTACCCCCTGAGGCCTTCCTCCC
>NW_005371832.1:753261-757096 GCF_000412655.1 Myotis brandtii | reverse complement strand
GAGCGCTGACAGTGCCTCAGGAGCCACATGCTGTGGAGGGGCATCTGTCCAACCCAGCCCCTCAGTCCCGCCCTCACTGCCATCCTGGCTTCATCTGTCCACCCGACCATCTTCAGCAACAAAGCCCACTGTTACACTCAGCCTGGTGGGAGCTGAGAGCTGCCAACCCCAGTCCTTCTGGAAGCTAAGGCCACGGCGCTACGGAGCTCCTGGTACCATCCACCGAGCCCCCGGAGGCGGGGCCGTGGCAGCCAGGGAGCCAGGGAGCCCTGGGCCCGGGGCAGCTTTCCCATCAGGCTCCTCGTTGGTGGAGTGATTTTACTGAAACACTTTGAGGAAAAGTTCTTCTAGTTGAGTAAGTGTAAATTCAATAGGGAAAAAAAGTGAGAAATGTGCATGAAAATCAGGCCTCGGGGAAATGTTGCTCTTTCAGCAGCAGCTTCAGGCTCTCTCCGAAGCTTGAGGAGGTAGGACAGCATGTGTGTGTTCCACTTTGCTGTGTGGAAATCACGTGGAAAACCATGAGAAGGACTAGGCCACTGAATGGTTCTGCCATCGACTGTGTGATCACCAGCTAGTTCTTTTCTTATATTGCTTTTGATTCCACAATAGATAGAGGCAGCTTATAACAAAAGCAATAAATTATTAAAACAGCCCTGACCGGTTTGGCCCCGTGGATAGAGCATCGGCCTGTGGACTCAAGGGTCCCAGGTTCGATTCCGGTCAAGGGCATGTACCTTGGATGCAGGCACATACCCAGTAGGGAGTGTGCAGGAGGCAGCTGATCGATGTTTCTCTCTCATTGATGTTTCTAACTCTCTATCCCTCTCCCTTCCTCTCTGTAAAAAATCAATAAGATATATTTTTAAAAAAATTATTAAAACATATGTAATTAAAAAGCAGGACCAGCCCTGGCCCGTGTGGCTCAGTGGTTTGGACGCCTGTTGTCCTGTGCACCAGAAGATTGCTGGTTTGATTCCCGGTCAAGGACATATGCCCTGGTTGGAGGCTTGATCCCCGGTAGGGGGGTGGGTAGGAGGCAGCCAATTTATGTCTCTCTCTCACATCGATGTTTCTCTCTCTCTCCCTCTCCATTCCCCTCTCTCTAAAAAGAAATACACTACTTAATAAAAAAAAGGAGGGCCAGTGGAAAATGGACGTTACATGAATCAGGAAGAAAAGGGCCAGGGATAAACACATAAATAGATTGTACATCAGATGGTGATAAGTGCTAAGGAAAAAGGCAAAGCAAGGTCATGAGATCTGGGAAGAGGAGGGTGTTGCCCTTTTACGGAGTGGTCAGGAAGGCCCAGCTTCTCCAAGAGTGACACTTGGATTGAGATGAGCACCCAGTGGTGCAGGTACAGCATGTGCAAAGGCCCTGAGGCAGGAGTGGGCTAGCGTGCTAAGGAGTCCCCGTGACCAGCATGGAGCAGTAAGGGGCAGAGTGGCGGAAGTGAGGTCAGAGATGAGGGCGAGTGGGTCGGGTGGGGTCTTTGTGGTCTTTCCTTGGGCCAGCGGGGCTGCTGAGGTTATGAAAGAGGGAAAGAGGGAGCCTCCAGGGCCATCAGGTTTCTCTCTCCTCACAACTCGTGTAACTTCTTGGTCCTCCAGTCCCCTCACCTGTTAAATGGGGTAATACTCGTTCTTCAAGGTTTGTGAAGTTGGAGGGTTGCCTTCCGAACCCGCTCCCCACCCCCATGCTCAAGTATCTCTGACCACCTTCACCAAAGCCCACTCCCAGGGGTCACTGCATAGGGACAGCGCGAGGCCAACAGTGTCCCATGTGGTCACCTGCTCTGTTGGAGACCAGGCCTCAACCTAGATCTCAGGGAGTCTGAGCCTGACACTTTGGGCTGGATTTGTATGTGTGGCTGCCTAGTGCACTGTAGGACACTTCGTAGCATCCCTGATCTCCATCTCCGATATACTCTTAGGATCCCCCCAGGCCTGACAACCAAAAGTCTCCAGACATTGGCAAAAGTCCACCGAGGAGCCAAATTCTTCCAGGTAAGAACCACTGAACTGAACTTGAGCAGCAGGGCTCCAGGTGCAGGCACGGCGAGAGGCTGATGGGAAAGACTGAGGGCAGCAGAGTTTTCCTTCCTTGAATCAGACTATATCTTAAGCTGTTTCCTTTGTTTAATCCCCCCTGAGGCTCGACCACAGGAATGTTCCGGAAGGGTGCTGTATAATGCGTAATGCTTACTTCAGAGCTCCGGAGTCTGATGGGAGTCCTGGCTCCGACACTTGCCAGCTCTGTGACCTTGGGCAAGTTATGCAGCCCTTCCGTTCCTCCATGCTCATCCACAGACAGGGTAACAAATGCCTGCCTCCTGGGCTGTGGCAGCATCACATGGAATAACATGTGTGAGCGCTTAGCACCTGCGGGGACAGACAAGCCGCTGCAGGACGGATTCCCCAGGAGACGGAGATCCGTGTGCAGGACATTCATGGGGGATGCGGTCAGGATGCACACCGTGGGGGAAGGGAAGCCCCCTTCCTGGGGGTGGCGTAGAGGGAGACCCGCGGGGCTGCCTGCACTGGCAACAGAGGCCGTGGGCAGCCCTGGGGCTAAGGCGACCCTTCAGAGTGGTGCTGAGGGTGGAAGGACCTGTCGGAGAATACGCTGCCCCAGGGAGTGGGCCTGGCCTCGGGTGGGGAGGCTCTCAGGTGGAAAGGACAGTCCTCTCCCGCTGGCTGCTGGGGGAGTGAGAGCTTCAGTCCTGGAGAGGGAGGCGGTCATGGCCGCGCACAGCATCCGAGCAGGATGCTCGTTGGCCGGTATTGCGAGGCCAGGGTTAAGTAGCAGTGACAGCGCTTTAGAAACACTGTAGACACCCAGGAATGCTCCCGGCCTCCCCGTGCCCATGTCCCCGTCCCAGCACCTGCACAGGCCACGCCCGCTCTCTCCTTACCGCCCTCCCTGGAACAAGGACGGGCAGGCAGAGCGAGAGGCGCTGCCACACCCACCCCCGCCAGACACGCTGCCCGGGAGGCAGAGGGCAGGGCAGCCGCGCAGTCGGGCTCCTCGCCCCGCTCCAGCTGTGGCCTCCGCCAGATCACTAGGTCCATCCCACTTTCGTTTCTTCCTGGGTAAGCTGGGAGCGGGTGGGGCAGGGTGGGGCCAAACGGGATGCGGCGCGCAGCACTTCTCAAAGTGTGGTCCCTGGGCCATCAGGACTGGCAGCCCCGCCTGGGGACTGGTTAGAAACCTGGGTTCTTGGGCCCCGCCCCAAACCCACTGACTCCGGAGCTCGGGCCAAGTCCCAGGCATCGTGTTTGACAGGTCCTCCAGAGCTCAATGTTGAGAATCACTGGTGTACCGGACAGCATTTGGCTCCGTGTCTGGACCGCAGGAGGAGCAGCGTCAACCTCCGCTGAATGGGAACCTGAACCCGAAGTCCACCTGCAGAGCTGGACGTCAGGCACCTGCGAGCAGAGCGCCACCTGCTGGTTATAGCCCCACCGCGCAGGCACGCTCAAGGCTCAGGCAGGGACGCAGGGACGCAGGGACGCAGGGACCCAGGACAAGTTACACACGGCAGACGTGACCCTTGCCCTCAAGGAACTTAAATAGTGCTCAACAATATTTGAATAAATACTAACATGTATCCATTCAACAAACACACGTTCAGTACCTCCTGGTGCTAGGGGCAGCGTTAGATCCTGGGAATACTGCGATGAATAAGACAGGCAGCCCCTGTGCTGTGGAACTTACAAGCTGGGGGAAGGAGAAGGGGAGCAAGTACCCCAAGGGGAAAGGACCTGGGGGCTGTGGGAACCTTTGACAGGAGCTGATGTGGCCTAGGGGGGAAGGTCTGAACCTGAAGAC
>NW_005371832.1:748082-753126 GCF_000412655.1 Myotis brandtii | reverse complement strand
GGGAAGAGGTGCAGAGGTGTGGGGGAGGGAGGATCTCTGAGCAGGGCAGGGCGGCGGGGTGCGGGGGCTTCCTGCCGGATCTTTGATCTAAGCTGGGCCTTGAGGAGGCAGAAGTGTTTTGCGGGGTGAGTCTTTGGGGGTAGTGGGGCCTCACACAATTCAATTGTGTGAGAAGGAGCCAGGGGAAGGGCAATGCCTTTGGAGAGGTTGGATTTGAGTGTCTGGCCAGGCATCACAGGGAAATGTCCAGGGGGCACTCCCAAAGTAGGGCTGTGCAGCTGGGGTGCAGGTGCGGAACGGGTGGGACTGTCTTCAGAAGAAGAAACTATAGAGAAGGAAGACGGAGACCGGAGACTGAGGACAGGTGCCCAGACCCCTGGGTGGAGAGGGGAGCGGCCTGGAAGGCAGAGGGGGTCAGAGAACAATTCTCCAGGAGGGGCAGGAGGCATGGCCAGAGGCCTGGGCAGGGGCCCTGAGGAGCCTGTACATGTGGGAGCTTTCGGAACACAGGGCCTTGTGTCCACCCCTTCCTCAGGACGGCACCTTCTCTCCCTTCCTGGCCCGCGGCCCAGCAGCGGGTCTGCAGCAGCCGGCCTTCCCTGGGGCTCCGGAGGGAGGAGGCCAGGCTCTCAGCCTGGTGTCAGTGGCCACCCATCCCGGGCGGCTGCCTAATGATGGGACGCCAGATCCGCCAGATTCACCTTTGAGCTGCAGAGATGAAAGCGGCCACAGGCGGCTGGGGGCGGGGTGGGCAGGCAGGGGCAGGCCTGCTGGAGGCTGCAGGCCTCCTTCCCACAGGAGCTGGAGGCTCACCGGGAGTGAGAGGGAGCCTCTCCGCTTAAATGAGGCCGGGGAAAGCTGTGCTCGTGTCCTGAGGACAGGGCCCTTCACGCATTGCTGACTGCAGGCCCTGGCTTCCCGCACAACCTGCCCGCACCCACCCCCAGCTCTGCTTTGGGCCGGGCTGGGCCACACCCAGGGAGCAGTGAGGAGGCCCCAGAAACCAAGGTGTGGCCAACCTGATCCAGGTGGCACATCCTGCACCTACCACCCTCATTAACCTTTTCTATTGGCTTTACCCTCCTCCGAGTTGCATCCTCCCCCACCCCCACTCTGATAGGAAGATATGAAATGTGGGGGAGGGATGGTGGGGAGAGGGGTGAATGGCAGAGAACGGACACAGCCACAAGGGAGGCGGCTGTGATGAAGGATGCAGTGGAGTCAGGCGGGCTCTTCTGCACAGTTCACTTCTCGCCTCGGAGCCTTAATTTTCTCACCAGCAACATGGAATGAGGGGCATCACAGGCCCAGAACGTTTTAGAGGATTGTCATGAACAAACACGAGAATGAGTGAACTTTCCAAGCTGTCGAGGTATGTATTGGGGGTTACCACAACCACCGTTGCATCAGTTTCAATGTGAGGCCCCAGAGCCCAGTTTTGGGAGGATCTGTGGAGTGCCTGAATTATGTGTAAAATGCCTGTGAGGGCATCTTTCTGGGTGGGAGCCATAGCTCTTAGAGAGGTCTGGACCCGCACACAGGGTCTTTTGAGGTGAGTTAGCTGAGACCCAAGCTTCTACAGCTTGTCAGAGGCAGAGCCAGACCTGGGACCCTGGTCCCCCATCCTCCACTCCTCCCGGCTGCCCCTCCAGGTCAGGTGAGGGGAAGGGAGAGCAGCCAGAGGGGGAGCCCCAAGTCCTCATGCTGTTACCAGGATAAGGACATCACAGCGGAGGGTGGGGGACGGTGGGACGGGAGAACGAGGAAGCCCTAGGATTTGGGGTGTCTTGGGAGGGCCAGGCCTAGGAAACGCTTCCTGGGAGCTGAGTCAATGAGGCATCTTCCCAGTTTCCCTTTCCCAAACAAACCCCCCTTCCCAGAAAAGGACTCCGAGGAGGAGACACAGCCCTGGCCCCGATGCCATCTCGAGGGGATTCTCTGGTTCCCGTTGCCACTTTTGGAAAAGCTGAAGATGCCACGTCGAAGCTTCATGGGAAACGGAAAGGCCACACACAGGCGTGAAGTAGTCACCACCCAAAGATGCAATTTATTGAGCAACTTCCAAGAGCCAGGCATGTGCTGGATGCTTTGCCGACATCGGCATAAATGTCACCCCTTCAGGAGGCCTCCCTGACTGCCTGGTTAGACTAAATCCACTGCTCTCCCTCACCTTCCGGTTATCCTCATGTTCTCTGCTCCTTCCTGTGTGCTCCTTTCATCCCCTCTCCCCTCCACTCCGCTACAATCCTGCCATGGGCAGGAGTCACGTCAGTGTACTGACCGCTGTACCTCCATGCTAAGCACAGTGCCAGCCCCTAGTGGTCACTCCAATACTTGTTAAATGAACTCAGGACTGTCTCCCGTCTTCACAACAGCCTTATGAGGTAGCTATCATGGTCATGCCTGGTGCACAGAAGGAACCACGGTTGAGAGAGCCAGAGACTTGCTGAAGGACAGCTGGTTATCGCCCGGCTTCAGCTCTGCTCCTCCCCCTGATGGATTTGGAGAACAAGGGAACCGAAGGGTCAGAGAGAACGTTTGGGTCCAGCGGAATGGCTCACCCGTCAGTGCAGCCACCACCCTGTGCTCAGCCTTCCCCTCCGAGCTCTCCCAACCTCTCCTCATGCCCTGTGAGCTCCGAGTCATCAACCTGCAGCCACAGAGCTGGAGGCCAGGCCCCACTGGCCTGTGCATTTCTGAAGCCACGTGAGAACCTGTCCTTCCCACCCACCCGGAGCAAGCTACAGCTGGGAGCCCACGCCCCACCCCTCAGCCCTAACACAGCAGATAAATTAGGGGGCTCTTATAAAACACGTACAGGGAAGACACATACATACAGAGCCAGTGAGTGCCGGGCGGCGTTCGCTTCTTGAACACAAGGTCCTGCCCATGAGGGTGCCTGCCCTCTCCTGCACTCTCTCTCCCTGGAGTGGCTCACCTGCTGTCCCCATAAGCTGGCACCTCGGCAGGTCACCACAAATCACAGAGGTCCACCGTCCTTCCCCAAAGGGAACCGCTTCCTTGCTGCCCACGCCAGGCTTGCACCTCTGCGGTGGGCCCCTCCCTGCCGTCCCTCCTCACCAGGCAGCCTGCCTCGGCCTGGTCCCAGGAATCCGGCCCACCAAGCCCTGAAGGCAGGGAGGACAGACCGAGGAACGCTGCTTCCTGACGTGTTTGGCAACCACGTATCATCCACACCAGGACTTTAATGAGAGCGGAAGGGGGTCTGATTCACTGGAAACCAGGCACACGCCAGGACTGCTCAGGTGAAGGATGCATGGCCACCCTACCAAGGGGTCCCTGCTCTGGACCCGCCCAGTCCCACCGCTCTTGACTTTCCGAAACATGCTTGTTGGCAAAGATCTCTCAGATCACATCTCCCCTCTCTGCCACCTCCCACTCTTCAACACCTCACAGCATTGTGGTGACACATTTTAAGGCCTCACTAATATCGGGGACCTAGCACGGGGGTTGGGAGAAGGAGCTGGGAACGATGCCCCCTCCAAACCCCTGGTAGGACTCGGCTATGTAAGGCTTTTGGTGTTGAGCCCTCGGCCTTCTGGCTCCTGGAGCCCCATCTCCAGATCACGGCTGCCCGGGTCCAAGTAGAAAAGTCAGCCTTCATTCTCTGTCTCCCAACCCGGACTTGCCAAGGCTTCTTCCTTTAGGGCTCCCTAGAGCTGAAGGCCAGGGCCAGAGAGAAATGAACCATCAATCCCCCGTGACCCTTCCCTCGGCCAATCAGTGCAAAGCACTGCCTGGCACCTTCTCCACATGCTGTGTGGGCACATTCCCGGTCCCACCTCCTATGCTAGGAGCCCCAGGAATCAGCTCTGGGGGTGGCAACTGATGGAGGCTGGAGAGAGCAACCTGTGGTGCCCTGCACCCCCACCTGCCAAGCCCTTCATGAGGGCCTGACAGCAAGCACAGCCACCCCAAGACCAGTTCCCCTTCAGGTTTAATGCCCCGCCCCTTGTTTTTAGAACCTGCTCAGTAGGCCGTGCTTGCAAAACTGCTTTAAATGAGCCTTACTCAGGCAGATAGTACCAGATAGCAGAAAGCCAGGCTCCAGGCCCTCCTCTCCTCCCTCCTTCCCCTCCCCCCCATCCGCAGGCCGTCCACAGCTCCCTGGGAAACAGAGGCCCACTCGGATCTTCCCCTGGCCACTGCTTCTTGCTGGCTGTCCATCTCTCTGTCTTGTCCATCTCTCTGTCTTTCAGGAACAAAGACTCCTCTGTGTCTGAGTCCGGCTGCGCCCCTCCCACCCCCACGAAAACCAGTGCCCAGAACGACCCCTCGGAGGAGAGCTGCCAGGCCCCCCCGGGGTTCAGGACAGGGCATTCCGATGGGCCCCTGGATGGGCCCCTGGGTAGGCGTAGGAGATGGGATGGCGGGTCCCAGGCCTCACGGTGAACGTGTTGATGGGGCTTCCATAGTGGGGGGTGCTGCGGGGAGACCTGGTGGGGAGCAGAAGAGAAATGAGGTGAGTCTTTGCAGCTGGTTAGCCAACAGCCCCCCTTTGTCCCCAGGGCTTAGAGGAGAAGATGCCGCTCAGCGCTATGGTTTCTGCCCCACGAGCCCTGGGCTTCATCAACCCAGGCCTCCCCCTCCAGTCCAGGCCCTGGTGGCCACCGAGCACTACCTAATCCCTTCCGCTCAGAACCCGTGGCGCCTAGCCCGGCTCTGGATCTTCTGTGTGGTGGGGAAATCGGCCCCCAAGGACCACTCAGATCTCCCTCCAGCCCACACTCGGCCTGGAGCCCTGGAGCCCTGGGACTCGGGGCAGGGGGGCCGGGGAGGGAGGAAGGGGGAAGAGGGCGAGAGAAGTGGGGGAAGCAGGAGATCAAGGGAGATGAGGAAGCAGGTGAGGGGAGCGCCCCCTGCAGGTAAAGTGAGCCTCCCTCCCCTTTCTCTGGGCCCTGAAAGCCAGAGGGTAGAACACCAGATGTGTCCCAAGGCCCGGCCCACGGGGGCCTCCACCTCCCCTGGCTGCCCACCGGCGCTCCCTCCATCGCCCTCCATCGCCCCAGCCCCCAGCTCACCT
>NW_005371832.1:745946-747649 GCF_000412655.1 Myotis brandtii | reverse complement strand
GTCCGAGAACCTGTTCCGGGGAGGGGAGGCCCGGCGGCCCAGATACTGGAGGGCTCGAGGCTCAGGGTCATTGCTGAACTCGGGCGGGGGCGGGATGACCTCGAAGCTGAACTCCTCCTCCTCCCTCTTGCAGGAGGGAGAGGAAGGGGACGAGAAGGACTTGGGCAGCCCGCGGCCCTGGGGGAGGTTGGAGGAGGCGGACCGGTCCCAGGCCACAGGGGCCTGGGGCTCCGCCTTGGTCCAGCTGTGCCCTCGGCTGGGCTCTGTGTCCTCCGGGTCTCTGCCCAGCTGGGCCTTCCACGGACGGGGCTGTGCAGAGGCGGGGGGCTGGGGGTCCTTCTCAGGCTCTGTGGGTGGCTTGGGGACCACCGTGAAGGAGTTGGGCTGGCCATTCCTAAGGAAGATGCTGTCGGAGCCTGCCTGGGGCTGCCCTCGGAGACTCCCGGGCAGGGAGGACCCAGCCAGGCCGGCCCCTCGAGACCGCCCCTTCTGTGCCCTCTGCCTGGCTGCCAGGAGCAGGGCCATCGGGGAGCCCCGCTCCACCACCTCCCCGGTCACCGGGTGCCTGAGGAGTTCGTCTGCAGGCTGGGCAGGGGCTGGGGCTTTGGCTGGCAGCCCTTGGGGCTCCCCCACCTCCACAGCCTCCCCTGACCCCGCAGCCGCTCCTCTGGCCATGGTGGGCATCACCACGGCAACCTCGCGGCTGGGGCTGTTCTGGCTGCTGTTCTGGCTGCGATGGGGTTTGTAGAGACAGGTCACCTCTTCTCTCCCAGGGGACATCTTTGGTGGGAGGGCTGGAGGGGACAGGGCTCCCTGTGTAGAAGGCTTCCTGGCCTCCGAGGGGCGCCCTTCTGCCTCTGGCTGGGAAGGCGCTGCGAATTCTTGGGGTTCTGGTTTCTTCCTCTGCTCAGCTGGGGCCAGTTTCTTCTCTGTCGTTGGGAATGACGCGGCGGGCAGGGGGGTGGCTGTGGATGGTGTGGCTGGCCCACGCGCGGCTGCAGCAGGTGTGGATTTGGGTGGTGTGGCTGGCCCAGGCATGGCCTTGGACTGGTGTGGTGTGGTTGGCTGGGCGGTGGTGGAGAGTGGTGGCGTGTTTTTGGCCACGGGCTTGGAGCACTGGCCATTAGCAGCTCTGTTTTCAAAGACTCTCGCCCCTTCTAGCCGAGGCTTGGGGGGCAGAGACCCGATGCTGGGCTTGGGTTCCTTCTCCGCTGATGCCGAAAGCCGCGCCTCCAGCTCACTCCGGATCTGCTGGACACTGAGCATCGGAGAGTCCTGGGGGGTGTAGTCCGCAGGGGGCAGGGGCAGGGGCAGGCTGGCGGTGGCCTCTCTGTCTGGGCGGGGACTCTTCTCAGGATCACTTGGGGGGATCTCCTTATCCGGCAGGCCGGGGCCCTTCCTGCCCTCCTTTCCCGGAGAGGCCGCCATCGGGCCTGGCTTGTGACTGGTGCCTCGGTCCTCTCTCTTGGAGCCAAAGAGGTAGGCTGCCAGCTCGCTCCGAAGTTTTGCCATCTGGCTGGGGTCCCGCCAGTCCACGGGCTCTGAAGAGGCTGCGTTCTCTGAAGAGCCTGTGTCCTCTGGGCTGGGGGGGCTGGGTTTGGGTTTGGGAGCAGGAGAGCTGGATTTGGGGCTTTTCATAAACCTAGCAGGTGGAGGGGTTGCCTTCTCAGCAGAGGGCAAAGGAGGGGCAGCTGGGGGGAGAG
>NW_005371832.1:745198-745695 GCF_000412655.1 Myotis brandtii | reverse complement strand
ACAGGGGAGAGGCTGGGGGTGGAGTCTCAGCTTGTTCCCTTGTCCTGGTCTGGGGCTGGCTCAGCCTGGGGCTGGCAGGTGCCTCCATGCGGAGCTCCCCGGGGCCATCTGATTCGGGGGCCCTATCCGGGTAGACCTGGGATGCGGGGCGGATGTGGAAGCTGGGGGGCAGTGGGAGTCGGCTGGGGGCCTTCTGGGTGGCCCCTTCTCCCTCTGCAGGAGCCCCGGGTGCTTCCTGCACTGGGATGGACGAGGTCCTGACTGGGGTTGGGGGAGGCACCTTGAATGAACGGGGGAAGGTGAGGTGGGACTCTGGTTTAGGTCCCAGGGGGCTCCCCTTTGGCTCAGCAGGGCTCCTGGGGGGGCTGGTTCTGGGGGCCTCTGGCTGCTTGCCATTCAGTGTTACCTCTGATTTCCATTTGGTGACACCCGCAGGGGGAAAGAGGTGAGTCCTCATAGAGTGAGGAGACACTGGAGCTGGGGGTGCTGGGGCCGGC
>NW_005371832.1:718521-735685 GCF_000412655.1 Myotis brandtii | reverse complement strand
GCCGGGGGGAGGGGGCGGGATGAGTGGGTCCTGGCCATAGTGCCCAGGCCTGAGGTCGCCCACAGAGCTGTACAGTCGGAGGCTGCCATTGGCTAGTGGGCTGGTACCTGGGAGGAGGGAGAGACAAAGATGAGGAGGCGTGAGGCCGACCAGCTCTGGCCACCTCTGTGTGCCCAGGGCACAGGGGTGGGCAACCTAGGTAGTAACTGGCCGGGGTCATGCCTTTCCTCTTGAGCACCAAGTGAGGGAGCAGCAATGTCTCCAGTCTCCCGAGCTGTCCTGGGAGTGACCTTGTCCTCTGGAGGGAAGGACGCCTGCGGTCCCTGGCCTCTAGAGACTGTACTGCATATTCTCCGTTTGCTCTGGAGAGTCATATTGCGCCTTCCCTGCCCTGCTCACACTCTGGTATCTCACCCCTTTACTGAACTCTCTTCAGTTACCCACTCTCAGGGCACCATCTATTTCTTACAAAACCAGAAGACCAGGGTTCAGATCCCAGTCCTACCACTTACCAGATGTGTGACCTTGGACACACTAATTAACCTTGCCGAGCCTCAGTTTTAGCCTCTCTAAAATGGGCATAATATCAGTGCTCACCACAGCGGTTGTGAGGATTCAATAAGGTAATTCATGTAAATCCATATAAAGGGCCTATCACGGTGCTAGGCCCATCGTAGGCACTTACGAATGAATAGTAACCGCTTTGATTACTACCTCCCATGCTCAACGGTTCAGACTGTGCCAGACAGACAGGGAAAGTAAGAGTGAGGAAGTCATGGGTCAAGGGCAGGGCCTGGAGACCCTCTCAGTGAGGAAGTTTAGGTGAAAGTTTAGGAGGGATCAATTTATATGAGCAACTCCTCTTTCTAAAGACCCTGAATCTGCCCAGAGCTCAGCTGTCCACCTCACAGAGAACTTCTAGAACACGCTCTGGCCTGTGGGATGGAATGGAGGCATGTAGAAAGAAGGTGACCAGGACAATCTGGCACCAGAGAGATGCTGAGTGCCCCTGGGCCAGCAGCTCACACCCTGCCCTTCTTAAAGCCCCTCCCAGCTTCTTAAAGTCTGCACAGCCAGGAGACCCAGGTTGCTCCTCTCTTAGGGGCACCCCTTTCCCACCCCACCCCCTCTTTGCTTCTAGCACAGAGCATAACAAACCTGGGGAATGTGCAGCTCTGAAGGGCTCCTCCAGCTATCTGACTTCATAACAAAGAACAGAGAACAGCCCAGCCAGTGTGGCTCAGTGGTTGAGCATTGGCCTATGAACCAGGAGCTCAGAGTTCGATTCCTATCAGGGCACGTGCCCAGTTTATGGGCTCGATCCCCAGTAGCGGGTGTGCAGGAGGCAGCTAATCAATGATTCTCATCATTGATGTTTCTATCTCTCTCCCCCTCTCCCTTCCTCTCTGAAATCAATAAAAATATACTTAAAACAAACAAACAAAGCAACTTAGTCAAAATCCTAGCCCTCCTGGACCTTGTGTTTAAATGGGACAATGAGACAGACCAGCAGTACATTATTACCACATTCGGAGGGGTACCATGAGGGGGAAACCCAGGAGGGGAGCTGGAGTGCGGTGTGAATAGGGTGATCAGAGAAGGCCTCCCTGAGAAGATGACATTCGAGCACAGAGGGCAGGCCTGGGGAGAGAGCTGCCCGGAGGTCCAGGAGGGGAGCAGTCTAGGCAGAGGAAGTGCAGTGTAAAGACTCTGGGGCGGAGACGTGCCTGGGCATTGCAGGAGCGGCAAGGAGAGCGGCTGGCTGGAGGAGGGTGAGCCAGGAGCGGAAGCAGGCCGTGAGGCCTGGCGAGGCCAGATTCTGCCAGTCCTGGCAAGAACCTTCCCTCTGAGTGGCATGGAAAGTCGCTGGAGGTTTTGAGCAAGAGGTATGACAACAAGTGACTTACATCCCACCCAGGACTTCCTACTCCACCGGCACTGGGACTGTCCTTCCCAGCGCGCATGCGATGGACAGGTGTCAGGGGTTAAGTGATTTGCCCAAGGGAGCAAAGCGAATGTGCAGGGTCCTGGGACTCAGAGCCAGGTCTGTCTGACTCCATGGTTCTTTCTCCCACTTGGTGCTATTCTGGCCATCCTCCCCCTGTGGGCCTCACCCACCCCTGGCCTCCTCAACCCCCACCCTCTGCAGCCAGTAGCCAAGAGGCCTGGGGACTCCGGTTTTATCGCCAGCTGGGGAGGTGGGCCAGGTACCTGGGCCTGAAGAGGAAAGAAAGATGGACAAGCCCCAAGCCCAGGGTTCTC
Organism: Myotis brandtii; assembly: GCF_000412655.1. Taxonomy (NCBI): domain Eukaryota; kingdom Metazoa; phylum Chordata; class Mammalia; order Chiroptera; family Vespertilionidae; genus Myotis; species Myotis brandtii. Next base: position 733,423 of record NW_005371832.1, on the reverse strand, counting down.
TTACCTGTCACTTCCTTGTCTGCAAAGTCTTCTGGGACAGAGGGGGTGGGCACAGCCAGGCCATGGTTCTCCTGGGCATTCTGAAAGAGAGCGGGGAGGTCAGGAACGGGGAGAAACGGAGGGGCCATTCTTACCGCGCTGCTGGGTGAGGGCACGCACATACCGCTGTGAGGGTGACGGGGGCACAGCCTCCGAGTATACTAACATATGAAAGGGCTCATTTCAAAAGGTGAATGTTATGATGCAGTCGAGATTTGTTATTCACACCAACTATGGTCTGTAAAGTCGCCTCAAGGAAAATGCAAGGTTAGGTTCCTGCAAACCTTGGATACAGAGTTTTCATCAATGGATCAATACATAACCTCGCCCTGGCTGGTTTGGCTCAGTGGATAGAGCTTGGGCCTGAGGATTGAAGGGTCCTGGGTTCGATTTCGATCAAGGGCACATGCCCAGGTTGCTGGCTCGATCCCCAGTAGGGGGCGTACAGGAGGCAGCGGATCAATGATTCTCTCTCATCATTGATGTTTCTAACTCTCCCTCTCCCTTCCTTATGTATTTTAAATACATAACTTTGTTGTATGCGTGTTTCTGTTTAAAGACACCTTGTTTAATGTACATTGTTGATTCATTAACATTGACCTCATGGCCGATACTATAACTCACTATTGAACGAAGCTGATCTCACACACGTATTTTCTCTCCCGGGTACATCACGGCCTCCCTGCTCTAAGGGGCCTTAGCATTTCAGCACTACACTCGGGGGCCATGGGAAACAGTGAGATCACCCACAAAAAGCACAGAAATACAAAAAGCAGGGCACTAAACAGAAAAGGACCCTTGTTAACCACACGAGGCCTAACAAGAAGCAAAGTGTCCCCTTATTGCACCTCGGCTGGGACTGTGTGCATCAGGTGACTGACAGTTTTACTCTTCTCTCTCTACACGTGACCGAAGCATCTCAAGTATTGACTGGGGTAGCAGGTACATTTTAGTGGGTAGGTGAGTTTCCAAATATAAAGTCCACAAATGACGAGAATCAGCTGTGTATGGATTATATCCATTAAAACGAAACAAAACAGAACATCCGGGGGATGTCCGATAGTTCAAAGCCGAGCCCCAAGGCCCGGCCTGCTGCTCGCTCTCAGTTTTCATCAGGGAGCCACAGAAAAACAAAGGAGCGGAAAGAGGCGCGCGGGCGCTCTGACACCCTGCGACGCCCTTCTCATCCCTCGGCTTCGCAGGCGATGTGTTTGCACAGCTGTCAGGTTTGTACACACTATTTTGCATTCCATTTTTTTCTCCAAACACACATTTCCATAGGTCAACAAAGGCCTCACACCTGTCCCTTGAAGAGCAGAGAGCATTTTATGGCGGCTTCGTGGGTCCTCAACAACCTGGCCTTGCACTTCCCGGCCAACTTTTATTTCCCACTCACCTGGACACCCACCCGACCGACTCCCTCCCAGCCATCCTTCCAGCCCAGGCATGCAGCTCCCGCCCTCCCCTGACGCTGGCGTTGGTCAGGCTGTGACCCTCTTCTCCTCCATGTCTAACAACAATACCCCAGTCACATCAGGCTACTCCCTCATGGGCTGATGGCGCTAACCCTCTGGGCATAATAAACAAGAAGGGCGTTTCAGAAACATCTACAGGGTCCCGGGTTACCAAGGTTCATCCCAAAATCACTCTCTGGTCTTTTGGGGGCAACAAAAACCTTTTTTTTAAAAAAAAAACTTTATTGATTTCAGAGATAGAAACATCAATGATGAGAATCATTGATTGGCTGCCGCCTGCATGCCCCCTAGTGGGGATCAAGCCCGCAACTCAGGCATGTGCCCTTGACCAGAATCGAACCTGGGACCCTTCAGTCCACAGGCTGATGCTCTATCCACTGAGCCAAACCAGGTAGGGTAAACACCTTCTTATTCTTAACAAATTCTGCAACTGGAATGGCCTGAAGTCATCATCTCTTTCTGCCTCCACTTGATGCCCACGGCCACCACACACCTGCTCTCAACATCTCTCAACCCCGGTGATTCTTGATAGGGGCAGGTGTAGGGACAGCCAGTCTGTGCAAGTGTACGTGCGCACGCACGCACACACACACCCACACACACACACACACACACACACACGCACACACACACACCACTGATGTCTAATCGTATCCTCAAACATGCACACTCCCATTTTGATGAGATGGAGACCAGGCCTTCAAAGGCCAGGCTGTGATCTCTGATTGCTCTTTTGAACATAACTGGAAAGTAGAAAGACTTGGGGACTTAGCACCAAAATGCATACTTTGGCCCTAAACAGTTTGGTTCAGTGGCTAGAGCGTCGGCCTGTGGACTGGAGGGTCCTGGGTTCGATTTCGGTCAAGGGCACGTACCGAGGTTGCAGGCTCGATCCCTGGCGCAAGTAAGGACACATGCGGGAGGCAACCAATTGATGTGTCTCTCTCACGTCGCTGTTTCTTTCTCTCGGTCTCTCCCCCTCCCTTCCACTCTCTTTGAAAAATCAGTGGAAAAATATCCTCGCATGAGGATTAACAACAATAAAGAAAACTCATGCTTTGAATTTTGCCCGCAGTGTGATGTCTGATGAGCAGTGGTGAGGAGGGGTGGAGGTGGTGATGCTAAACTCTCACTTCTGCACCTACTGTGTGCCAGCACTATCCTGAGTGCTTCTCCTATGTTACCTCAAATCCCTTAACAGTGCCAGGGTGCAAACCTAGGCCTCCCAACGTACCTTCTCTACAAATCACCGAGAGCCATTCTCCTCGCTCATCAAATTCTCAGGGTCACTCTAAGAACCAAATGAGATAATATCCCGAAGCCAGGAGATCAGTGCTGGGTGAAGGGTTATGTCATTGACCCCTTCCCCACACGGTGAAAACACTGAACAAGCGAACCGCCTGCAGCCCTGGAGGCACCTGGGGCACCTGAGTGCTTACGTATAGTTACGTCTGGAGGAGGAGGACTGGCGGCTTTATGGGCCGGAGGTAACACTGCTCACCCAGCTTTGATCCTAATGACTCTGGAAGCACATAGACTCCCAGCAGCACCAGATGGGAGCCTCTCCCACGTGGCCTGGGAGCAGCAGCCCAGGCAGAGCCCAGGCTTGCCAGGTGCCCGCACACAGGGGGTCCCAGGACGTATCCACCACCCACCGCCGTGCTCTGGGTGCGGGCACTCCACTGCGCACCACCCTTGGGGCAGGTCCCGAAGTCCAGCCGCCTCCTTCCAGGAGCCCCAGGACTGAACTGAACACCACCCCGCCTCTCCAAGTCCCCGCTGGCCCTGCCCGGTCACACTCGCGCCCCACGGGCTCTGGTGGCTCATTTTGCTGTTCCTACGTCCACTCTGTGTATTCAGAGAAGGCAAACACAAACTCATTTTAAAATCAGTCCTGGGGCCCTAACCGGTTTGGCTCAGTGGATAGAGCGTCGGCCTGCGGACTGAGGGGTCCCAGGTTCGATTCCAGTCAGGGGCATGTACCTTGGTTGCGGGCACATCCCCAGTGGGAGGTGTGCAGGAGGCAGCTGATCGATGTTTCTCTCTCATCGATGTTTCTAGCTCTCTATCCCTCTCCCTTCCTCTCTGTAAAAAATCAGTAAAATATATTTTTAAAAAATAAATAAACTCAGTCCTAGGAAACAGACCCAGAGGTGACCTCCCTCAGCTCGCCACAGGTCGCGGGCAGCTGGCATGGAGCGTGCTGCCCGATGGCGACCTGTTTCAGCAGGCAGAGCCCTCGGTGCTGGGTCCCCTGATCTGCCTCCTAGCCCCAGAGAACAGAGGAAAGAAGAGGCTTGGAGGCGACACCCAGATGCAATGCATGAAGGACAGCAATGGGACGATGGGCAGTAATTAATGTAAATGAAGGTGGGTGAGATGACAGCGTCACATCATCATTAAACTCCTGGATTGGAGCGTGTGCAGAGAAGTCTCTGTTCTTCGGTAGCGCACACTGAAGTATTTAAGAGGAAAGGGGTGTGAGGTCTCAGCTTACGCTGCAAGGGTTCAATGGAAGAAACAGTGTGTACCTGTCAGTGAGGGAGGGAGCGAATGGAGCCAACATGGCAAAACGTGGTGAGTCTGAGTGAAGGCTCTAGGGCAGTGATGGCGAACCTATGACACGTGTGTCAGAGGTGACACGCGAACTCATTTTTTTGGTTGATTTTCTTTGTTAAGTGGCATTTAAATATATAAAATAAATATCAAAAATATAAGTTTTTGTTTCACAATGGTTGCAAATATCAAAAAATTTCTGCCGAAACCGGTTTGGCTCAGTGGATAGAGCATCGGCCTGTGGACTGAAGGGTCCCAGGTTCGATTCCGGTCAAGGGCATGTACCTGGGTTGCGGGCACATCCCCAGTGGGGGGTGTGCAGGAGGCAGCTGATCGATGTTTCTCTCTCATCGATGTTTCTAACTCTCTATCTCTCTCCCTTCCTCTCTGTAAAAAATCAATAAAATATATATTAAAAAAAAATTTCTATATGTGACACGGCACCAGAGTTAAGTTAGGGTTTTTCAAAATGCTGACACGCCGAGCTCAAAAGGTTCACCATCACTGCTAGGGAGTTCATTGAGCTATTCCTGCAACTCATCTCACCTTAGGATTGGTCAGAGAGAAAAAGTTACTGAATGCCACCGAATCATACATTTAAAAGTGATTAAAACGGTATTACGCTATGTGTATCTTACAATTTTAAAGATTTTTTTTATTGCTTTTTAGAAAGAAGGGAGAAGGAGAAACATCGATGTGAGAGTGAAACATCCATCAGCTGCCTCCTGCACGCTACCTACTGGGGATCGAGCCTGAAACCCAGGCATGTGCCCCGACCAGGAACTGAACTGGCAACCTTTTGGTGCACGGGACGACGCCCAACCAACTGAACAACACCGGCCGAGGCTGTATCTTACAATTTTAAAAAGTTAAACAAAACAATGACAAGAATATCGAAAGAGAAAGTGTTGGGCGAGACTTAGAGCTTATCCACCCACTGTCATCAGCACCTCCCACCCTCTGATGCTCCCAGTCTTAACAGTAACGACAGCTGTTGCTTTTCTAACATGCACGGTACCAGGTGCTCATTCTGCATTTCCCATTTCTTAACTCGTTTACTTTTCACAACGACCCCATGGAGGTGGTACTGTTATTTCCACCTCCACTTTACACATGAGGAAACTGATGCACAGAGAGGGTAAGTGACTTGCCCAAGGACCCAGAGCCAGTTGTATATCACTGTCTTCCCAGGCGCCTGGTCATCACTCGCCCACCCAGCTGGGCTGGGCAGCCTGACTTCATTTCTCTTCCCTGTGTGGTCCTCACCTGTGTGCATTATTATTATTATAACTGACATTAGATGCCTATATGTGCTGGGCACCTTTCTGAGTACTTCACCTGTAGGCACACAGTTATTCTTCACAGTAACCCTAAGAGTCAGGCTATGGTTTTTATTTTTTAGATGAAGAAAGAGGCACAGAGAGGCCAAGTACACTGCCCAAGGTCGCACAGCTAGGAAGTGGCAGGGCCAATATTGGAACCTCAGAGTTTGCCCTCGTTGCCACTACAGCACTGGCCCCACACTCTTCCTCCAGGAAAAATCGAGCTTATGGCAGACGACTGTAGCCTTTGCCGCCCCAGCCCAGCCCACCTGTGGGTGACGGTCGATTCTTTGTACATGCCTGGCACAGACTGGCAGTTCAACAAATGTTTGTTGAGTGAATAACTTCCCAGATGAGTGGATGGATGATGGAAAGAACACAGGACCGAGAGCAGACAACCTGTGTTCTAGTGCCAGGCTGCCCGCCCCCCATATTAACTCAGAGCGAAGTCACTTCCCCCCAGGCCGCCTGGCCTCTGCTGTAAATAGGACCGAAGGATCCCTTCAGCCCCCCTGCTCTGTGAGCCTAGCCCAGTGATGGCGAACCTATGACACGCGTGTCAGAGGTGACACGCGAACTCATTTTTTGGGTTGATTTTTCTTTGTTAAATGGCATTTAAATATATAAAATAAATATCAAAAATATAAGTCTTTGTTTTACTATGGTTGCAAAGATCAAAAAATTTCTTTATGTGACACGGCACCAGAGTTAAGTTAGGGTTTTTCAAAAGGCTGACACGCCGAGCTCAAAAGGTTCGCCATCACTGGCCTAGCCCATAGGTGTCCTGTCTGTGACTCAGCTCACCTAGGCCGCGTGGGCGGTGGCCTGGACGTGGGGCCACCCCTGGAGGACAGGGTGTTGGGACAGGATCTGCCATTGTCTCCGGATAGTTATCTGCCTCCAGAGAGGGAAAGGGGCAGGTGGGGAAAAGGTCAGGGATGGCTGGGAGGAGGAGCTCCTGAAGCCACAGGGTGAGGCCAAGCGGGCAGGGCTGGGCCTGAGGTCACTGCTGGCTTCAGACCCAGGACTCCCCCTGCTGCACTGCAGTCAGTCGGCGAGCTGGCTGTGCCCCACCCTGGGCGCGCCCACCCTGGGCAATTGATAGGGGTAGGCCTGCCCCTGCACACACTCAGGGGAGAGGGGAGTGTGACCTTTCATCAAGAGAGAGGTGCACCACCTGTGGGCAGGAAACACCTGAGAACATGCAAATGAACATCTGAATGCCTCTGTGGGGCCGGCCCCTCCTCGGGCCAGTGGGCAGCGGGCCATGGCCACGCCACTCCCTGCCCCGGCAGGCCTTGCTCAATGCAGGGGCAGAGTCCAGCCCCGGCCCTGCCGGGTGGGGCACTCACACGAAACTGGGCCTCAGCCCTTCCTCGTGCCTACACCTGACAACGCCCAGAAGCTAAGGTCCTGGGCCACCTCACTCACCTCTCAGAGGGACACAGCCAGCTCCCAGCACAGTCAAGCAGCCCTTTCAAAGCCACCAAGCCGAGTCTTTTGAAAGTTACCCAGCAACGGCTGGTAGGGGGACGCTGGGGACAAGGGTACCATTCCAAGAATATTTACATTTATTTTCTTCTTAATGCTTATCTCTATTTCTAGGTTCTTAACAATGAACTTCTGTTTCCATCGTAATTTAAAAAACAAACAAAACACCAATACAATAGTAATAAAAAAAAATTCTTGTGATCAAATGGAAAGAACACAAACTTTGGAGTCAGGCAGGCCAGACTGGCGATCTTAACTCATTGTCCCAAAGCAATTGTAGGCAGCATCTGACTCGCAGTCAGTGATCAATAAGTGTGCCCCTCGCTCACCTTCTGGGGCTCAGTGTTTTCATCTGTAAAATGGGGACAATCCCATCTTCCTCGTATGTGTCACACACCTGAAGATGCTGGGGAGCTAGCGCTCAAGAAAGGCCATCTCCCCTGGGCTCGCCTCCCCCGGGTCCTAACAAGGCTCAGTGGGAGTCCTTGCTCCGGGCACAGCCCGGGGAGTGTTTGTCCGGTGGATTTGAAGAGATGGGCGCTTCCAGGGTCAGGGTCAGGAATCCCCTACTGCCCTTCTGACTACAAACGTCTCAGAGCTGACGAGAAGGAGGAAGGACAGGAAGGAGGAAGGAGGAAGACACTCTTCGATGCTGAGGTTGGTCTCCCCCTTAAGGTTTAGGGCAGCGGTTCTCAACCTCTGGGTCTCGACCCCTTTGGGGGTCGAACGACCCTTTCACAGGGGTCGCCTAAGACCATCCTGCATATCAGATATTTACATTACGATTCATAACAGTAGCAACATTATAGTTATGAAATAGCAACGAAAATAATTTTATGGTTGGGTCACAACATGAGGAACTGTATTTAAAGGGCCAGAAGGTTGAGAACCACTGGTTTAGAGGGTCAGAGCCACTGCTAACCCCCTGCTGACGGTCCAGCCCTTGGCCTCCTGGGACACATCCTCATGCCTGGAACACATCCTCATGCCTGGGATTCCTCAACCGCCAGCCAAACCCCGAGGTGGGTCACCAGGGCTGGGCTAATGGGCAATACCTCGGCCACAGGCCAGCTCTGAGTTAGCCACACATCGCGGAACGCAAGCCTCCTCACCAGGTTCCTCGCCAGCTCGGCGGGGGCACCTCAGGGTGGGGTGCGGAGCTGCAGGGGGTGAGGGAGACGACCCTGAGCCAGCGTCAGAGCCGGGCAAGGCTGGGGGCACCGCTGTAGGCTGGAGGAGCAGGGGAGGGGACCTCACAGTGCGGGCAGGGGGGAGGGGAGGGGTCTGTGCTCCCCATGGAGCAGCCAGTGAACATTCTATAAAAGAGCCAACTGCTTCCCTGGCCCAGCCGCACCCTCTGCCATAGCTCATCCCCCTCCTGGGGCCAGAGAAGAGTCCCAAACACCAGACCGCCCCTCTGGACCTGCCTGCCACCCAGACCTGCTCTTATATGCAGGCTAGCAGGCCCTGCCCTGGACTGTGTGCTACAGGAGGCCCAGCTCTGGTTCCTAAGGTCAAGGGGTCCACGGGGCAGGGGGACTTGCCCTCGAACCTACATCACCCTCTTCTTGACCCTGTCAGGCACCAAGGGCCCCGAATTCCTTGCCCAGATGGTCCTGAGCCCACTTGAGCTTCTTCCCCGGCCAGTCCCCCGAGGCCGCCCGGGCCCAGGGGTGGCAGGGGTGGCAGGGTGGCTGGGGTGGTGAGGATGAGGGTGTGCATGGAGCTTGGGAGTTCAGGCGGAGGCCCTCTCTGCCAGGGCAGGAGCGAGGTGGGGAGGGGAGGGGTGGGCTGCAGGGGGTGGGCGCTCGGTCTGTACTCTGCCTGCAGGTCTCTGACAGGAACACACGGAGCTCATGTTCATGAACACGTTCGTGACGTGTTCCCCCCATTGACACACAGAGCTCCCTCACCCACAGCCCTTCCAACCAACGCCAGCCACATAAATCTGCCAAAAGCCAATCCGGCTGGCACGGAGCCTCTCTGAGCTTCCGGGCGGGGGTCCAGGGCAGGTGGGGGCCTGCCCCGAGCCCAGCCTGACACCTCCCCGGGCACCGCCGGGCCTGCCTGACTCAGAGGGTGGGGTGACCCAGGGAGCTCTCACTGCCCGGGGCACCCGGGGACCTGTCTGGCCAGTTTCCCCGTTCTTGCCACATTGGCATTTAATTTTTAATTCCTCACATTATCACCCTGGGATGGTTTCATTTAGACCAGGGTGGGGAAGAGGGAACCCCAACCCTCCCACGACCAGCTGTCCTAGCGACTCGGCTCTGAACGCTGTGGACAGGCTCTGGCTTGAGCCCTGGGCCCGGCTTCCCCTGGAGGTGAAGCAAGTGGGGAGAAAGGATCCCTCCCACTGCGCCCAGGCCCAGGTGGTGTGGGCAGGACTGGACGGGAGGAGCCCCGGTTCGGGTCCCATCGCCGCCTCACTGAGCTGTGCGGTGGGCAGGCCCCGTCCCTCGGGGGCCCCAGTTTTCTCACCCAGATGAGCACTGAGGGCCCCCCAGGTCTGAAGCTTGGCAAGAGTGACCCAGCTCCTCAGAGCCCTCTGAGCAGGAAGCGGGGTGGCCTTCCCCCTCCGGAGGTGGAAGCAGGGCTGTGGGAGCGGTCCCTGTGTTGTGGGGCCGCTTTGGTGTGGGGGCCTCCGGAGAGCTGACCACACTGGGAGAGTTACGTTAACACAGTCGCAGCAGCGGGGACCCTCCCGTGGGTGAGGAGCAGGGACTGGTGTCAGTTACCTGAGAATCAATCAGGTCCTTTTCATAACAGGCCTATGGCTGCCAGGCACCTGAGGAGGTATTTCCTAGTCCTCTGATCGCCCACCTCCAACAGAGGGAGGAAGCTCCCGGGAGGGCAGAGCCCCTGCTGTTGTCCTTGCCCCCCATCCTGCCCTCTCCCCACCCCCACCCCCACCCCCACACCGTCCCTGTGCAGGCTCGTGCGGGACACGGACAGTGAGGGTGCCTTTGGAAGACAAGACGACCCAGGTCCAGGCAGAGCAGGAAGAGCAGGGGCCCTGCGGGCTGTGCCTGGCTTCTCGGGCGGCTGCCTCCCTGGGTGGGGAGGGAGGACACGGAGGGGAGAGGCCCAGCTGGTTAGGACAGTGCCACTCCCCACCCAGCCGGACTCGGAGGGGCTAGGAGTGTGTGTGTGGACCACACCCACAGGAGCTCTGTCTTCTTGCCTCTCCTCATGCTCCAGCCTCCTGCCCCAGCTGGAAGACAGCAAGGGCCTGGCCCAGGGCCCAAGGGAGAGGAGCCAGTTTCCCCTCAACCCAGGAACCGGTGATGAAAGATTCTGGGGCTGCTGTGTATCTTGTTACCTAAGTCAGAGCACAGAGATGGCCCCGGGATATGGGTCATCAGGCCAAGGGTTCCTAACGTAAAGGTGCCCCAGAGGAGGGCTTCTGGGGGCCCGAGAGCCCTCTGCACAAGCAACGTCGCACGGATGTGGCCCAGAGCCTCGTCCTGCTCTCAAAGGGGCCCGCGTCCCCACAGAGGCAAGAGAGCTGGGTGCCCAGCAGGCCCGGCCGCTGGCAGGAGAGAGAGGCAGGCAGGAGGTGCAGGTGGCTCTGCAGGCTGGTGCTGGGAGTGACGATCAGAGCTTCTGGCTAGTGGGTGGAGGGAGAGTAAAATGGCTTGAATAGAACTTAGACCCTGGAGCCTGGCTGCAGGGGTTCAAATCCCAGCTCTGCCACTTGGGAGCTGTGTGACCTTAAACAAGTGACTGTCACATTCTGTACTTCACTTTCCCCTCTGTGAATGGGGATTAATGACAGCACTTTCCTGATAGGGTGGCTGTCGACCGACACACCCCTGGAACATCGCCCGCCACTCTACCTGCCTTTCCCGGTGCAGCGGGCACCCAGTGGCTCCAGAGGCCAGGGGCGAACCTCCTTTTTGGGGTCCAGTTCCTGCCTCTGTAAAATGAGGCCAGTGTGGACCTCACGAGCCCCTTTGAGCTGGCAGTTTTCCATGCATTCATTCCCTGGCGCTCCCCTGTGAGGGGGTGTGAGTGCGCTGGGCTGGCCCTGGGACTAGCTCTGGGGCTTGCCTGGAAGGGCCGCTCCCCGAAAGCAGCCTCAGGTCGCCAGGCCTGACCAGCCGGCCAAGCCCCCTCCAGTGGCCGCCTGACCGGGGTCTGCCAGGCCTCTGAGTCAGGCCCTGGTTGGCCCAAACCAGATCTAACCAGAGTGTCCAAACCAGAACTGAGAGCAGAAAGGCTGGGACTTGCCCTGGTCACCAAAGGGACCCAAAGTGGGTGGGTGGGGCATTCAGGGTGCCAACCAGTCAGAATAAGCTCAGCATTAACCCGTTCGTGGTTGACTCAGATCTGGTGGAGAAACCAGGACAGCACGAGTCATTCAAGGGGGAACAGCCATTTACTTCAACATTTTACAACCAGACGAGGTACGGGTGTGTCAGCCATGGGCCCACACGTCTGTGATCGGAGGATGTGTGCTGGGGGTGTGTGAGGGGAGAGAATCTAATTACCTCCAGCAATAGAAAAATTGTTTAGTCTGTGTTTATGGATGCAATGACCCCGGTAACAGGTTTATGCATCCCTGGAAACAAAGGTAGGGCGGACTCATTTGCTTTACACCTTTTTGTTGTTCTTTCTGTGTTTGTCTATAATGTCTGTGAATTGTTTTATAAACAGAAAATAAATTATTTAAAGTTGTATGTCCAGAGGTCTGTGTGCTCAGCCCTCCACAGAGAGGCCTTGGGGATACAGCAAGGAGAACGTAAGGCTCGGTCTACTCCTTCTAGAATCTCGGGGTCTGGTTGGTGAGGTGGGATACACCAGGAAAAAAAATTGGTGGTGGAGAAAGGTGGTTGTGCCAGGCCGTGCTGGGCAGAACCTGCCGGTGCCCAGGACCAAGGTGTGGGGTGCCCTGAGAACTCAGACCAGAATTTGGTGCCTCATCAGTCCAGGTGGTACAAATCCTCATGGAGCTCAGAAACAGTACTGTCCCAACCAGGACCCACCTGACAGACAGGAGTGAACCTAGATCGATGGGGCTCACTGTTGAGGCTCTAGACCCTGGCTGTCCAACAGGAGCCACTGGCCACATGTGCTGCGGAGCCCCTGCAATGTCGCTGTTGGAAGTGGGGTGTGAGCTCTAAGTGCAGTACATCAGGTTTTTTGTTGTTGTTGTTAATCCTCACCCAAGGATATTTTTCCATTGATTTTTAGAGAGAGTGGGAAGGGAAAGGGAGAGACAGAGAGAAACATTGGTGTGAAAGAGACACATCAATTGGTTGCCTCCTGCATGCACCCCAACCAGGACTGGGGAACCTGCAACTAAGGTATGTGCCGTTGACCGGAATCAAACCCGGGATCCTTTAGTCCGTGGGCCCATGCTCTATCCACTGAGCCAAACCGGCTAGTGCAAGATTTTAAAGACTTAGTGTGAAACAAGAATGTAAAACTTCTCATTGGTATTTTTCACATTGACTAAATGTTGAAATGAATACATTGGGTTAAGTAAAATATGTTATGAAAATTAATTTTACCTATTTCTTGTAAGGTAGCTACTAGAAAATTTAAAATTACATATGAGGCTTACATGATATTTCTACAGGACAGCGCTAGTCTAGGCTGTCCCAGAAAACCCAGAAACTCTCATCACAGTAAACAGAACCAGTCACAGAGCAGTCTTCCTTGTCAAAGAACAAGAGTCCATCACAGGCTCCAGAAGGGAGTTGGGATTGTTTTGTGTGTTTTTTTGTAGTTTCAGATCTATAAGCAAATGCCCTTCTGCCAAGGGTCGCTGCTCTTTGTCCTTCGAGACAGCTCAGGTGTCACCTCTTCCAGGAAGCCCTCCTTGACCACTCCTATTACTGGATCAACTGCCCATGTTCTAATAGTCTGTTTATTCACTCGTGACCTGCCTTGAGAGCTGAAATGTTGGCTCAGTCACCTCCACATCCCAGCACCTAATGCAGGGTCTGGCACGGAGCAGACAGCCACCAGTGACTATGAAATATGAATCCTGCTTAGCTGGAGGTACCCACCACTGCATTGCTTTTGCACACAAGTTCCCCTTAACCTCTCTCTGGGTTTCAAATGGAGGGGCTAACACCCCTAATCCCAGCCTTTCTGCCATGAGTCTCAGCCATGTCTCCTCCCAGAAGCCACCCTGGGTTGGCATCAGGAAGAAAGGGAATGGACAGAGGGTGAGGCTGATGTCCGCTAGCCCAGGGCAGGTGGGGCTCCCTCCTCTATGGCCGCCGAGGTGGCCCGTCCAGAGAAGACCCTCACACCCCAGAGCAGAACGGTACTCACCAGCGGAAGGAAGGTCAGCAGGGGCCGAACTCTGGGCCGAGCTTTCAGCGTGGCTGTTCCCGACTCGCTCTCCGTGTCAAACCGACTGTCTCCATAATAGATCCCATCTAGAGGAGACAGGGGAGGGGAGACCGTGAGCTGGAGATCAAAGGCACGTTGGCCACTGAGGTTCATCTGCCCAGTGGTGGGCCCGTTGGCTCAGCTCCCACAGACGTGGTGTGTGCTCCTGGGGCAGGATTGGGGGGACTTCCGGGACCGGTTTCTTGGGGTCTTCTGCAGCCTTCCTGGGACGCGCAGCTCCCAGCAGCCATCTTTCTCCTGATCCAGCCCCTACGGGTCTTAGACTGTCACTCTCACAGCTGACTCTCCTCTGGGGCCCCGGGAGCTTGGCTTATCTCGGAGGGAGGGAGGAAAACAAGCTGCCTCTCTCTCAAGTGTTTGCCTTTCTAATCTGGAACAAGCAGAGTAGATGAGGACACCTGCTGGCCCCGGTCACCCGGCACCCACCTTCCGGGCTCCTCCAATCCCCAAGCCACCAACGGTTGTGTGCGTGGCCGTGTTTGAGGTGCCCTTGAGGGCAGAGCAGAAGGAGCAGGACAGCAGGGTCCACGTGACCCCAGACACATCCCAGCTCTGCCACTGACTGGCTGGCTGTGTCCCTTAACCTTGCCTCCGTTTTCCCATGTGCACAATGGGAGTGATGATAGTGCCAACCTCATAGGACTGCTGTGAGGAGTGAGTGTGGCCAGCACATAGTAAGTGCTCAACAAGCGTGGTCTGTTTCCCTGCAGGCAGATGACAGGAAGGCTTCTGCTTCCTCCAGCAACAGCCTGTGCTCCAAGCGGTTTCTACCGTCGTGGGGAGGGTGTGAGGAGCCACCACACCTCCTCAACCAATCTCCACACATCGCTAGGAATCTCACATCCCCTCTCAGGCTCACGCTGTCACCTCCTAGAGGCAGGGAGCACTGTGGCCTCCGACTGTGTCACTCACAAGCAAGGAGGGCTTACCTACACTTCACAGGCCTCGAGTGAGGGAGTTCCTCTTTCTCTATAGCCAGAGGGGAAAGAGAAGAAAGGTCAAAATCCCAATTGATCGGAATTCTACTAACGGGAGCATTTAAGGAATGATGATTACATTTCCCTCTGCATGCGACTTTAGAAAAGCAGTGCAAGAAAGCCAAATAATTTATTCAAAAGAGACTGGGCTTGTCAGAGAGGCCCTGGGATCAGAATATATTCATCCCCAACTCCAAGGCGTACAGCTATGGCCCTCTATGTGACCATCCGGGCTTCGAATGTGACATTGACTCCTGGGAGCACCCCAGGGAAGGGTGCAGAGGCCTCTGTCTGCTGCCTTACCAGGCAGAGAGTCAGCGGGACCTTTAAGACTCCCCATCTCTCAAAAGGGCCAAAAAGCCGGTTTTCCGTGCACTCCACAGTCCCAGGGTGCTCAGTTCCCTGCCTGCTGCGTGCACTCCCAAAGTCAGGATTCCCCAGTCCTGGCTGCTGGGCTCCAACCTGAGGCTGGAGACCAAGAGCAGGGGGCGGGGCAAAGGGGTGGGGAAGCCAGGGGAGAAAGCAGAACCAACAAAAGTAGAGATAACTGCAGGCACCCAGCAGCTACTCTTCAAGCCCCCAGGATTCTCTCTGGCTCCGAAGAGTCTGAGTGTTGGCGCCAGGACCTCCTGGGACATTCTCTAGATAGCGTTGCGTGTGTGTGTGTGTGTGG
>NW_005371832.1:709597-718488 GCF_000412655.1 Myotis brandtii | reverse complement strand
GACCCGGTGAGAGGCACACTCTCCTAGGCAGACCCTCTCGCTAATCTCTGCACCGTGTTGGGGTCCAGGGAGCCTCTTGTCTACCGCTGGGTTATCATGAGATTGATGGCTACTGTTATTGTGCATCTAGGAACTTCAGAAGCAAGCACCCTGGCCAGGTGATCACTATAGTCATAGAAGTAATATAACAATAGGTAAAACTTACGGGACAATTTTAACGGGCCAGGCATTTTAAACAGTATTAACCCCTTTCATTCTCAAAACAGCCCCATGCCATTTGCACAATCGTTACCCCTATTTTACAGATGAGGAAACGGAGGCAGAGAGAGGTCTAATACGCTGCTGCCCGAAGCCCCAAAGCGGTGAAGCTGGGGTCTCTGGTCCTGGGCTGATCTCTGAACCACTACACACACCGCTCCCAAGGGGGGTCCTCATGCCACCATTCACAGGAGGTGGGGGCTCAGGGGCAGGGGAAGGAGGCTCAGCTTGGTCACGGAGTTGGGAGGAGCGGGAGGTGAAGCCACCGGCCCAGGCCTGTGCAGGGGTCGGGGCACAGTCAGATCTGACCCACACACAGGCCGGCCCTTTCAACACCTTACAGGTCCCATGACTCAGCCTTGACTACTGCTGTCTCGGTTGGTTTGTGGCTGTTTTTAGCAGGGAAATCCTCTCTAAGAACACAACTGTGCTCTGGAAAAGCCGCTGACGGGAGGGGCTGGGCTGAGGCGGGTGGAAGGCCCGGTGGCTCCCTCCCCACTGGGGCACCTCTGGCGAGTCCAGTTGCATTTGGAGGTTCTCAGAGGTGTGGCTGGGAGTCGGGGAAGGGGTGAGGCAGCAGAGCCAGAGGGTGTGATGTGAGGAGACTTGACGGGCCGCTGCTGCCTTCAAAGTGGCAGGAGACCATGAGCCAAGGACCACAGGCGGCTCGGAAAACAGATTCTCCCCCACAGCCTACAGGAAGGAAGGAAGTCTTGCTGACACTTTAGTTTTAATGCACAGAACTATGAGATAATAAATGTATGTTGTTTTAAGCGCCCCCCCTACTAAAAGTAGAGTGGTGAAGGCCTGAGAGGAGTGGGTGCAGGGTGAAGGGAGTCGATGGGGAAAAAACAACAAAAGGGGCATCTGTAATACTTTCAACAATAAAGATACATTAAAAAAAAAAAAAAAGAGCTGTGGCTAAGACCTGGCAGACCTTCCCTGGGCCCCTCATACCTGGGCTGGCCCACCAAGGATTGCACAAGGCCCACCAACAGGGGCGGCAGGTGTGGCCACCACCGTAAGCTAGGTCCTCCGGGGTCAAGGTCAGGGCCGAGGTTTTCTGAGCCTCAAAGTCAAAGTCCACAGAAAGACAATAGTCCGACCCTGGGGATTTTCCTATGCAAATACACGGCTCCACAGCGATCAGGGTCAGGGCCGAGGATGGGCCGAGGATGGGCCGTCCTGAGAGGCAGCCCCTCCTCCACTGAGGAGGCGAAGGGGGGCCAGGCCACCTCTTGAGGGTGGAAGGGACAGTGAGGGGTGAAGGGGGTGACGGAGAGGAGGTGGGACGACCTGCTCTCTGAGGACATGAGGAGGCTGCACGATCAGAAAAGAGGGTCCATAACAACTCACAGACACAGACAGGACGGGGATTCCCAGAGGTAAAGGGGTGGGGCAAGTGGGAGAGGGCAAAGGGGGCACATGGTGATGGAAGGAGACTGGATTGGGGTGGTGAACCCACAGTGCAGTGTACAGATGCTGTGCTATAGAACTGTCCACCTGAAACCTAAATAATTTTATTAACCGGTCACCCCAATACATTCAATTAAAAAAATAAATCAGAACTTTACTCTGAATAAGTACTTGGAGAGAACTTGTGGACTGTAATAATCAATTTGTTAACATTCAGTATATTGACATACATGCAAATGCTATGAATGTTTGATTTCCTTTGTAATTTTGTCACAAGACAGCATGTTGCCATGTAAAATACCCATTTATCTATAACCTAAGCCCTAAAATATAAAAAAAAGAAAGAAACAAAAGAGGGGCCCTATCCTAGCGTCTTGTCCGTCTGGAACTTGGAAACGCCCTGTGTCTGCCGTTTACGGCCCTTTCCCCCTGGAAGGGTCCTTGGGGGTCTCAGAGGTTTTGAACTTGTCACACGGAGCAGAGAGGCAGCTGAGGAACATCCCGGTGGATCAGAAGGCGGGAAAGGGAGCCACCGTGGATTCAGAAGCTTCCAGAGAAAGGGGGCGGGTACCTCAGGAGACCCCGGAGCAATCCCAGCAGCCAGGAAGCCTTGGGAGACCAGGAGGCAGGTCTGGACAGAGCCTGAGCCCCAGGTGGGCCACAGCCCTGTCGAGGTACAAACTCAAGCCTCTCTGTCTGGCAAATTCTTCTAAAAATGACAGTGATAAAATAGGAGAAAAAAAAGTCCAGGCCTGCCTCTATTTACCCAAACCCTGTCATTAAAACAATCCGTTTCCCCCCAATGAAGTCCTCTTTCTCATGGGATTGTCCCAATCCCTCCCCCCTCCCCCCAAATGAAGTGCTTTCTGCGGGATTGTGCACAGGACTCCTGCCAGTGGTTCTGTTTTTCCCTCCCAGATGGACAGGATCTGAAGGCGGCTTTGCTTTTATTTACACTCCCTCAAGGGCTCGAGTTCACATAAAAACCACCTAATATTCTAAACACCTGGCTCAAGAATAATTCTGGTGCCACGCCTGTTTCAGCAGGAAGGCTTCACCTCAGACGCCAACCTGGGGCGGGCACTCCCTCCTCCCTCAGGAGAACCTGAGCCTGTGGCTGAAGGTGCCTGGGCTCTGAGAAGCCCACAGCTCAGGCTGGGCCCCGGGCCGGAGACCCCCGGCGGGGAGGGGAGGCAGGACGGTGTGGGGTCGAGGCCAGGGGTACAGAGCTCACCTAAACTTAGGTTCCAGTCCCTGCTCCATCCCTTATCACCTGCGGGGCCTGGGAGTGTTACTAGATCTCTCTGAGGCTGCTTCCTCCTCTCTGTCAATGTGAGCGATGGTCCCTGCTGGGCGGGTTGGTGTGAGGCTGAATGAGATAAAGTGTATCACAGGCCAGCACAGCGCCTAGTAGATCATTTGTGCCCAGTAATTGGGAGGCAGGTGACCCACTGCTCTCTTGTGTGTGTGTGTTGGGGCGGGGGGGACTCGGAGTCTGGACATTGAGGCTACCCTCTTTGTAGGTGAGAACACTGAGGCCCAGAGTGGGTGGGGCTGGCCCAAGGTCACAGAGCAGCAGGGGTCCCGGGCCCATACAGGGCCCTGACTGGTGGTGCTGGGTGCCAGGCACAAATAATGCAGGGCCTTACACACGGCCCATGGCTCGCTGCCTCTCCCCAAACAGGCCGGCCTGGTTCTCTCGGTCTGGGGCTGTATAGGTGTGTACACGTGTGTTAAGTGGAGCGGGGAATGGCCAGCTTTGGGGAAGCTGAGAGCTGGGCACAAGCTGCTGCCTCACACCCAGCCCTTTTCCCTCCCTTTCCCCCCAAATCTGGAGCCCCCCACCAGGTTTGGGGGGTTCCTTTTCTCACGCAGTTCAAGGTTGACAGCCAGTCAAGTGCTCTCCCTCCCCAGCCCCAAAGCTGCCCTGGGTCCCCTTGGAAGCTGAGGTCCAGGACAGTTACTTAGCTCTTTCCCCAAATCCAAGACAGGTCCCCACTAGAAAAATGTTAATAACAAAAATGCAAATGTCTACCACGTATTAAGCTTGTATGATGAGCCAGGCACGATTCCAAGTGCCCTTCACGAACCTGTGGGGGAGGGACTCTTGTTATTTCATTTTGCAGATGGGAAAACGGAGGCTCAGAGAGGTCAAGTCCCCTGCCAAGGTGGCACAGCTGGTGAGCAATAGCGGCCAGCACGCACGCCCAGGCACCGAACTCTAGAATCCGGTTTCCTCTGGTGTCAGCCAGCACCGCAGGGAAACAGTGCAGGGGCCCATCAGCTCTCCCCTTGGTCCTGTTTTCCAGAGTGAGACTCAAAGGTGGGTGCGGCCTGGAGGACACGAACGAACCCAGGAATCAGAACCCCCTCTACCCCTCCCCCCCATGGCTTTGAGCACTTTCTCAGGCTGCTCCCCGACCTGTCAAATTGGGATAAATTACTGTTATTTTGCAGAAAGCCTCTCAAAATTAGGATGGGAGGGAAGAAGCCAACAGGGATAGGATGAAGGCGGGGGTGATGACGTACAATCCCAAATTGATAGGAGCCCCCAAATGACCCCGGCAGCACTGGCCACATCTCTAATTGGATTCCAAGGGCTCAGAAAGGGGTGGAGCTTGAGCTTGTTGCTTTGACCTACAGTAACCCAGAACCCCAAAACAGAGCCCCCCTCCCCTGCCTCTAGCTCACTGAGTAGAACATCTAATCCTTGGCCACCAGGGGAGCCCCAGCTTCTCAGGGAAGCAGTGGGGGATGGGAGGTGTCTCCCCCCTCCCCCCCATGTGAATGAAACCCACAATGGCGTTAATGAGGCCCTTCATCGCTAATTAACAGGCCCACATGACAGGAACCTGAAAAGGCCAGTCTGTCCCAGCAAGCTCCAGCAGGCCTGACCCCAGCGCCAGAGAGAGGACTTTGTCCAAGGGCAGAGGGGACGCTGAAGGTTGGGCTGGGGTGGGGCAGGAGCCACAGAGCAGAGGAGGGGGAGCAGAGAGGAAGCAGCCTTGGGGGGAGCGATGGGGGCAGAGCTCAGCACACAGGCCCTGAGCTTCCCAGCTGGGACGTGCTACTCCAAGCAGGCTCTGACCTGCGGGAGGCCTGCGCCTGGGAACCAGTGGAAAGTGCAGTCTCCCTCCATCCCTAACCGACCCGTCAGAATCTGAGCTCAACCAGGTCCCAGGGAGCCCTTTACTGCTTGAGCCGCCCTGAGCTGAAATGAGAGTCCTGTAACCTACCTGAGCCTTCCGAGTCTCTTTCCTCAACTGAGAAAATTGTATGTAGTATTTAGCATAGTGCCTGGTTCAGGAAATACTGATAATGCCAATATTATTATTGTTACTAATTTATTGGCTGGGAGAGAAGGGGCGCCTTGAGCCGGTCCGCAGGGCTGGAGGGAGGGCCTGTCTTTCTGAACTGAGCTGTGGAGACAAGAGGAGCTTATATAACGGGCAGCAGAGAGGGTGTGTGTGTGTGTGTGTGTGTGTGTGTGTGTGTGTGTGTGTGTGTGTGTGTGTGTGTGTGTGTGTGTGTGTGTGTGTGTGTGTGTGTGTGTGTGTGTGTGTGTGTGTGTGTGTGTGTGTGTGTGTGTGTGTGTGTGTTCTCACTGCCAGCAAACCACAGCACACCTCCAGGGGACGGGGTGAACAAGTCTCCTTCTCAGCCCTGCCCCGCACAGGGCAGCTTTCCGCAGGCAGGTGCCAGCCAGGCCCTGGCGGGAAATATGTGCTCAGCCTCTGGGGGTCGTGGCTTTCTACCCTTTAGCCTGGCCTGAGACTCAGGTCAGGGGACCCTAGGTGCAGGGATGACAGAACCAGCAGCCACCCTAGGAGCATTGATTAGGAGCTGGCCACAGTTCCCACACATTATTTAGAACCTGCAGGAAGCCTTAGGGGAAGAGAGTGGCCCAGCTCCCACCTGGGAAAGGAAACCCCAGGATTCTCAAATCTTCAGTTGCTAAAAATCCAGACCCCGGGCCCCAGCCCAGCGATTCTGACTTGGATCCCTGACTTCGGCATCTATATATATAAAAGCCTAATATGCAAAGTGTCCCCTCGGGAGTTCGACAGGGAGACCGGGAGTTCCATCGCTTGCTATGATGTGCACTGACCACCAGGGGGCGGCATGGAGCAAAGGCAGGCCCCAGCCAGTGGCCAGCAGCCAGGGAAGAGAGGCCCCAGCTGGCAGCTGGAAGGCCTAGGGACCGTACCTCTAGTTTTTAAATAAGTGTCCCCGGTGGTTGTGACAAAGGTGATTTACATTTGGAGGGGAAACAGAGTTCCCCAGCGAGCCGGGCTGGGGTGGGTGGCGGCAGATAAAGAAGCTGGGCTCAGGGAACCCAAGAGACCAGGGAGGAGCCCACAGCACCCATCTCGGGATTTGCCAAGACCCTCGAGTGGCTGGGGAAGGCAGGGGGCTTCGTTAGGACTGCAACTGCATTACATGAAGCCCTCAAGTGAAGTCAGCTTCTGGAATAAATGTTAGAGAAATTCTTCAAAGAACAGTGTATCCATCACCACCTTCACGGACTGTTTGCATTTTACCCGCTGCACCCAGCCTGCCCTTGTGCAAACAGATTGTTACAGAGCAAGCGGTTACTCCTGACTTCCCTCACACACAGGTTGATTTCCCCGCTACGTCCCACCACCTTCTCCAAGGGCTGGATGCCGCCAGCATCGCAGAGGGTATCACAGACTCAGGGACCGCGGGAGACCTTAGGATAGCTCTCCATGCCCGTTTCCTCTGGTCTACAGCAATGCTAGGCAGAGGAACTGATGCAGGGAGAGCTCAGGGTTGGGAAAAACCTGACAATAATAAAGGGCCAACTAGTGATTATGTTCAGCTTTGTGGGCCATAGAGTCTCTGCTGCAGCTACTTCATTCTGCCACTTTAGCAGGAAATTGGCAATAAACAATATGTAAATGGTGGGTGTGGCTGGCTGTGTTCCAATAAAACTTTATTTACAAAAACAGGCCATGGGCTAGAGTTGAGCCAGGTCCATAATTTGCCAATCCTTGCTGTAGGGCATTTCTTTTCAATGCTCTTCAAAGCACTAACATATACAAACCTCAAGCAGTCATCTGTAGGCAGACTGGACACCATCCCCATTTAACGGAAGGAAAAATTGAGGCCCAGAGACTGGCCAGTCCTCACATTATTGGCAGAGGCAGGACCCTAAGGCAGGTCTGAAATCTCTATCACATCCTAGAATCTCCAGCCCTGGTCCCTCCCATCCCCAGCTCCAAGTACTTGTCCTGTTCAGCAGGAAAAGAGGACCTCTGCCACGCCCACCGGCCCTGGTGGAACACCCCGCAAACACTGGAGAGCCATCCTGCCAGCAGCACACGGTGTCTCCCACCCCTCCGTGTGCAGGGTGCGACCAGGCTGAGTCAGCTGGCGGCCGGCCCAGCCCAGCCCTGGGTAATGGGAGGAGCTGCCCCCTGCCCAGGCTGGTGAAGGCAGCAGTTGGTTGGAGGTGCCCCCATGGAGATGCACCATGCCCCCATTTCTCTCACCGGAGGGAATGATCCCCACCAGCAGCTGGCTCAGTGCAGGACAAAATGTAGAGAAGTGTGTGTGTGTGTGTGTGTGTCCTCAGGCAGATACCCCGTCAAGTCAAATTCACCCTTGCATTACCTTCCACGAAGTCAATTCAACAAACTGGCTAAAAGCATGTTCTTTGGAGCCCGACTGCCTGGGTTCAAATATTGGCTCTGCCTCTGAGAGAAATGCTGGGGTAATGGAATGTTCTAAAACCCAGTTGTGGTCATGGTTGCACAACTCCGTCAGTCTACTAAAAATCATTAAATTGTACACTGAAGAAAGTCCTGGCTTGGCCATTTAAAGCTGTGTGATCTTGGACATGTTACTTAACCTCCCTGTGGTTCAGTCTCCTCACCTGTCAAGCAGGAATAATAATAGTCCCTACATCATGGGCTAGCTGATAGCGGAGGATTCCACGAGTCAGCAACACGAGGACTTTAGAATGGTACCTTGCACCGAAGGGGATCAATAAATGCTTGCTACACAGGCGAGGGGAGGTGTCCGGGCCTCAGAGAGTTATTCTTGGCGGCACACGTGTATTTGTAAATTCCTAAACCATGCCTCCAGCCGCCCAGCCCCTCCTAGCCTTTGCTCCTGCTGTTTGTTCTGCAACATGCTCGCTGCCCTTTCCTTTCAGCTCACATGCTAGCAGCAATCAGAGGTCATCTTTCCTCTCTCTCCTTCTGCCCTTAATCTTTTATAGCAAAGGCTTGGGAAGGGCTAAACGGCATGTGGTTAACTGTTCACCCACTGGTGTGAGATCCTTGGGTCAGGGAGAGGCGACCGCTTGCTTGCCCTGCTCCTGTCCGGTGGCTAGTGGCTGGTGTCCCTGCCGTGACAATCCGGGTGCCGAACTGAATCCAACAGCAGGGGCTGAGGCTACAACACCCTCTGTGGGTCCCGGCACAGTGGCCATCAAGGTCAGTGAAGGTAATGGGGTGGCAATGAAGGCAGGTGAACTAAATTTAGCACGGATGGGTGACCCTCCTGGGGCCCAGAGCCTTGGATCATAGGCAAGAAGGGAATTCCTGCCCTTTCCCTGCCTGGTTGCCTCGCAGTTACAGAGGGTATAAAACGCAGAAAGATGCAGTGATAGGGTGGCCTACAGCCGGAGCCCGGGGAGGGCCGGCACGGTGTTTTCAGATGCCTGCAGCCATCCACCACCCTGACTCCGCCAGGCTCAGGGTCAGGAGGGGCTTCCCTGGCCTCCCCGGTCCCATCCCCGGCTTCTCCATCTGAGCGCGCAGACAGCCCAGGCCCGAGGGAGTGCGCTGGTGTCTGGCACAGGCTGGTACCCCGCTGGCAGCGGCTCCCTGGGCTTTTCCTGGGCCTCCCCCGTGCAGAGCCGAGTGTGTGGGCGCCCAGAGAGCAGACCCTCCCTTTGTCTAAGACCCTGGGCGGGCGGGGGAAACGGGGGAGGGAGGGGCCGGAGGGAAGCGAGTAAACAGAAAGGGTGAGGGCTGAAGGGGGTCACCCCTCGCCCTCGGTTGTGGGGGACACTTCTGACTCAACAGTACCGCTGGGGGAGGAGGGGCCGCTGCGCCCCCAGGAAGCCTGCAGGCAGCAGCCCTAACTTCCAGTGCGGAGGGCAGGTAAACACCTGGGACGGAGACTAGGATCCGCCGCGGTCCGCACAGGTCCCCGCCCTCCGGTGGGGGGGGTCCCCTCCTTCCTTC
>NW_005371832.1:689013-709047 GCF_000412655.1 Myotis brandtii | reverse complement strand
CGGGGCTCCGCCCGGCCCGCCCCCTCCACCCCTCCCGCTGGGGAAGGGAGGGAGCGGGCCAGTCCCTCGCTTCTGAAGAGGGTCATGACCAGGTCAGCGTGGGAACCTCGGGAAGGACGGTGCCGACGCCGCAAGCAGCTCGCCTTCGATGGGCAGAGCGAAATGCCCCCCAGGAAATAGAGGGTGAGCGGGGAAGCAGTAAACCCGCACCCGATCTGCCCGCAAAGGTGGAAATGTCTCCATTGACAGAGCTCCGAGAGAATGCAGGACGGCTGAATCTTGGCGTTGTTTGTACATCAATTTTTTTTCGGTCAAGTTAAGTGAATATAATTTTTAAAAACTCAAGGTGAGCCAGACTTAGGGCTGGGCTCACTCTCCACGGAAATGAGCTGTGGGCCTTTATTTATTTTTTGTTAATCCTCACCCGAGGATATTTTTTCCATTGATTTTTAGAGAGAGTAGAAAGGAGGGGGAGACGGAGAAAGCGAAATCCGATTGGTTGCCTCCTGCATGCATATGGGGAAGGGGAGAGGGAGAGGGAAGTGGGGGTGCCAGCCTGCAGCCCAGGTACGTCACTGAAATCCAACCGGCGACCCTTCAGTCCGAGGGCTGACGCTCTAACCACTGAGCAACCGGCTAGGGAGAGCTGTGGACCTTTAAGGTGCTAAGCGGGGTTGCGGGGCGGGGTGGGGGGGTGTCCACTGGGGAAGGTGGGAAAGATGCCGAGGCTGGGAGAGTCAGGCTTCAGGGTTAGACTCTGATGCTTTCTGGGCAGCAGGAGTGGAAGGCTGGGGAGGTGGTGATCAGTCTCAGGCAGTGTTTCCCCGAAGCTGCTGGAACAGCACCCACTGCTGCACTTCCCCTGCTCCTTCTCCCAGGAAGTCGGAATTGTATCTTTCTTTGTACTAAAGGCATTTCCTCCTCAACTTTTCATTTTGAGAAATTTGAAAGACCAGTAAAATGACCACCTGTATTCCTTCCTCCTGGATTTATCAATAGTTAACATGTTGCCATAATTGCGCTCTCTCTCTCTCTCTCTCTCTCTCCACACACACACTTATTTTTTGATTTTCATTTTGCTAAAGGTTGAAAGTTGTGGATATCATGGCATATCTCCCCACCCCCATCAGTACTTCAGTTTCCTTTGCTTAAGAATAAGGATATTCTCCTAAGAGACCACAATACAGTCATCACTCTCAAATTTAACATCAATACACTATTATCATCTCCCAAAATGTCATTTTCGTTTTTTTTCAATCCACAGTCTAATCAAGACTCACACACTGCATTTGCTTATCATGATCCTTTAATCTTTTAATCTAGCACAGTCTCATGTCTTTATTTTTCATGACAGTGACTTTTTTTTTATCCTCACCCGAGGATATTTTTCCATTGATTTTTAGAGAGAGTGGAAGAGAGAGGGAAAGACAGAAATATCCATGTGAGAGAAACACATTGATTGGTTGCTTCCTGCATGAGCCCTGATTGGGGCCCAGAATGGGGAGGAGCCTGCAACCAAGGTACATACCCTTGACCAGAATCAAACCTGGGACCCTTCAGTCTGCAGGCCGACACTCTATCCACTGAGCCAAACTGGCTAGGGCAACAGTTTCATTTTTAAAAAGCCCCTCTACTTGCTCCAGTGTCAGTGGGCAGGAGGAGTTGGACCTTCAGAGACTGTGGCTGTGAGGTGTTCCCCAACTGTTTTTGGTTGGAGACATGCCTGTGGTCAACCCCGTCTCACCCACCCACCCACCACCATGGCATTCCTAGAACCAATTCCTGTTCCTTCAAGGAGTATCTGTGGAGGCGCGGTGCTGTGCTGAGGGTTTGGGGTACATGAGGATATAAGAGAATTTGAGAAGTATTATTTGAGAAGTACTGTAGAGCACCTTGCGGTCTCATCCGGTAGGTAAGGTTTTACATGATTCAAGGGAGCAGGCCACGGTGACTGAATGCAGATACTGTCACTAATACACACAGCAGGAATTTTAGAGCAGGGGAGGTCAGCTTGAGCTGGAGAAGTCCAGGAAGGCTGCTTGGAAGAATGAAGACTTGAACTGGCCCGTGAAGGATGACAAGGATGTTAATAGAGAAGGGAAGGAGCTCATTCTAGGGCACACACACATGCCATCCATCCTTCCACCCTCCTATCTCCACATCATGGTTCCGCCCACTGTCTACCGAGGAAGGGCTCCAGGGAACCCAGATGCCCCATCATGCCCTGGACATCCTCACAACCCACCCCAGTGCTCTAGACTTCAGGTACAAGATAAGGGCTTCTTTCTTGGAGGCCTCTGAGGTCTGAGGTCCTCTCACCTGGGTAGCTAGCTCCTGGCTCTGGCACCCAGAACCAGCCCCAGCAGAGCCCTCATCGAGTGGCTCCATTCGTATGCAACTTCCACTAGGTAACTACATTCTTCAGAACTGCCGTGTGCCCAGCTCTGGGCTGTGAAGGACCCAGAGAAATCAAAGGGATGGTTCCTGAGTTCAAGTTGCTTTCATCTGTTTGGAGAGATGAAGAGTGGGGCGGTAAATGAGGAGAAGACTCACAGTGGGTTGTGATTCAGAGGAGGAGCAGCCAGGGTGGGCTGGAGGGCTGAGGAGGTGTGAAGGCCTCTGCGGGGGCTCAGGATGGTGGGGCTGGGAATTAAGGGACAGAATGGAGGTCACAGCAAGGTTGGCCAGAGTGTGGAAGACTTAAAAAGGCCAGCTGGGAAGGCCAGAAACAACTCCACCTGGAGATGACTGATTAAATAAATTATAGTACATCCACACAATGGAATAATAATGCAACTCTAAAAATGAATGAGTCAGTCAACCGTGTCCAGTTATCTTCAAGATAAACTGATAGGCTGTTGACAAAACGGTGTGTGTAGTATGCTACCATTTGGGGCAGGATAAGATCTGTTCAGAGAGAAACTTTGGACAGATCCATAACAAATGAATAAAAGTGGGTCACAGCAAGGTTGGCCAGAGTGTGGAAGACTTAAAAAGGCCAGCTGGGAAGGCCAGAAACAACTCCACCTGGAGATGACTGATTAAATAAATTATAGTACATCCACACAATGGAATAATAATGCAACTCTAAAAATGAATGAGTCAGTCAACCGTGTCCAGTTATCTTCAAGATAAACTGATAGGCTGTTGACAAAACGGTGTGTGTAGTATGCTACCATTTGGGGCAGGATAAGATCTGTTCAGAGAGAAACTTTGGACAGATCCATAACAAATGAATAAAAGTGTTGGGGGGGGGGGAGGGTGGAGGTAGGGAGAACTGGGCAAGGGTTGGGGGGAATAGGAATGGGAAGGAGAATTTTCACTGAGGACCTTTATACGTTTTTAAATTTCCAACCATATAAATATTTCCTATTCAAAAATTAAAGAAGAATAACTAGGCAGAAGAGTTTAGCCTAGAGATGTAGTCCATGAACCAGCAGCATTTGCATCACGCTGGCCCCGTGCCAGACACTGAGCAACCTGTTTGGGCCTCAGTCTGTTCACCTGTAAAACAGGCTATTAATTTAAGGTCATTATGAGTCTCAGTGAGCTGACGGATTATGGGGCCCAGGAGAGCATCTTTGTTTGAACAGGATCCCCACGTGATTCAGGAGCATGTTAAGGTTTGAGAAGCCCTGGCTGCCAGGAGCAGGCACTGCTGACCGTGCAGGCAAGGGTGACTGGTAACAGCTGTGTTTTAAGGATGTTCATCTAACATCTGGATGAAGGATGGATGGGAAGGCAAAAGTGTAGGCTCAGGGGCGAAGGGAGGGGGCTTAATTCATTAGTGAACTGGATAACCAGGTGGTTAATTGATACAAGCAGGAGGGGATGGGGCCTCACGTGTGTGCTGGTGGCAGAAACAGAAAGAGTAGAGTTGTCTGTAGGACATTTCTTAGGAAGAAAGGAAGGTAAACAGCTTGCATATAGGAGAAATCAATCAATCAAACAAACCCAATTCTGAGCAGTTTTCTCAGCTGTGCATGGAGCGGTAGCAGTCCCCCCTAGACACTTGTTATGAAGGTTAAATAAGATGATGGATGTGAAGTGTCCGGGTCAGGGCACTCCTTAGGGGTGGTTCATTTCTCCGCACTTGTGGTCCCCTCACTTTTGGAGGCAAAGGGGAAAGCAGGGTGATGCGTGAACACCAGAAGGGCTTGAGGCTGCTCTCCCTGCCCCTACACACCCATTACACCCCAGTGTCATCCCCTGTTGGTGGGGGCCCAGGGGAGTCTCTAGACGCCCGGGTTCCGCAGCGAGCAGTGCCGCCCACAGTTGCAGTTTCACCTGTCAGCCTGCCAGCTTTCGAGGCCGAGTTCCCTGAGACCTGGCTGGGGCCCAATTGTCTGTCCAGCTCAGCACCCTGTACTGTTGCTGCTTGGTCCCCACTTCATCTAATAACAACACCTCACTCCTGCTCCCCCAGTAAAGAAACAGCCAAATAATAGGCTCTCCTCGAAACAGCCCAAAGCCCAGTCCTGTAATTAAATCTCTGCTGGGCAATTGCGTAGTAAGTTCTGGAATGTGGGGTGGGATTGGGGCCCGGAAGTTGCAGTCTCTGCAGAGACTCAGGCCTCTGTGGTCTTTCCTCCACCAAAGCCAAGTGCTCCTGGCTGGGAGGGTGCCCTCTGACTCGGAGCAGGGCAGGCTGAGAAGTCCTAAGAGTCACCTTCATCGTCCTCCCAGGTCCCTGCAACCAGATCTCCATGGGCCAAGGTCAGACCTGTGGTCATCCTAATGCCCAGACCATACTGAGCTGCAGGTCGTCTGGTCCAGCCCCTTATTCCAGGCCGATGACACCTGGTGCCAGGCCAGCGCCGGGGACTGCTTCCTTTGGCTGCAGACTGTGGGCTCCAACCCCCTGCCTGGCATTCATCTGAGCTGGGCAGGCTCAGGGGAAATCTGGCTGGTGTGAACCCCAACAACCTGAGAAGGGGCTCGGAGAGGTCATGACCTGGTGCCTGAGAGTGTGGGACCCAAGGTCCAGCCCTGGGTGGGGAGGGTGTGTTCAGGGGTGCTAGGGAGAGACCATGGACTCTGTAACCATGGACTCTGTTGCTGGCCCAGGACATGGTGGGGAAGGTCCCTGCTGGGGAATAGGTTTCAGTTCTGAGGAGGCTGCTCACGGGGCTGTGACTTGGGCTGAGTTACCACCTCTCTGAGCCTCAGTTTGTTCATCTGTAAAACAGGGCTGTTAATGTAAGGTTACCAGACTCAGCGAGATAGTGGGTTCAAGGACCCAGCCCAACTCAGCGCCTGCGTGTTCCTGTCCCGCTTCCCTACCCTGACTTTGGGCACGGAGATGCTGAGCAGAGAACACAGAGACGGAACAGAGGCCCTGAGGGGCTGTAAGAGAGCAGTGCCCGTTCAGCAAAGATCCTCAGGGGCAGCGGTCGCCAGCCTCTCGGACCTCATGGACCCCCAGTTGTCCTAGGACCACCGATTGGCGACTGCTGTTGAGGGAAAAGTCAACAGGGCCCCAGGAGACAGGATGGGGCAGGTGTCTACAAGGTCACCTTGAAGGCCATGCAAAAACATCCCATTATAAAACGCATTCTACCATCTGAAGTAATGTGTATGTTTGGTAAAAAAGAAGGGATTGGTAAGTACAAAACCCAAAATTCTCTGCAGATCACAACGGTACATATTTAAAGTGTATCTGTGTGTGGCCAGGGATGGGAAGGAAACAGACTGGGAAAGCCAGCACTCCTTGTGGGCTTTCCTTTCGAGTGATCTGCTCTGTTGGGAGAGCCTTTGTTTGAACTTAACCTCCACAAATAATAAAGAGCACAGTTTAACCTGGAGTGCATTTTCTTAGTGTTTCTTTTACTATATTTTTATTGATTTCAGAGAGGAAGGGACAGGGAGAGAGAGATAGAAGCATCCATGATGAGAGAGAATCATTGATTGGCAGCTTCCTGCACACCCCACCCTGGGGATTGAGCTCGCATCCCAGGCATATGCCCTTGACTGGAATCAAACCCGGGACCCTTCAGTCCGCAGGCTGATGCTCTATCCACTGAGCCAAACCAACTAGGGTGATTTTCTTTCTTTTTTTTAAAGAGCACTGGAGGGGGGACCTGGAGATGCGGACGTTAGTGCCACTTCTGCTACTCGCTGTGAGACCACCGAGCCTCCCTGAGCCTCGGTCTTCCCATCTGTAAAGTGGGACGGTGGGATCCAGCATTCAGTTGCAGTTTCACATCTGGCTAAACAGCTAGTTGGCTGGCAGAGCAGAGGCAGAACAACAAATGCCTGCACCTCCTGTGTGAGGGCTACTTCCGGCTCTGAGGAAAAAGTGAGAGATGGGATGCTTTAAGCATTTTCTGGGCCCAGCCATCTCCTCTGAAGCAGGCCCTGCGCTCGGGCTGTGGGAGCTTTTAACTTCAAGATCAGTCCTTGGCCTCGCCGGTTGCTCAGTGGTTAGAGTGTCGGCCCAAAGACTGAAGGGTCATGGGTTCGATTCCGGTCATGGGCACGTACCTCGGTTGCAGGCTCAGTCCCCAGTTGGGGTGCATGTGGGAGGCAACCAATGGATGTCTCTCTCTCACATTAATGTTTCTCTCTCTCTACCCCTCCCTTTCACTCTCTCTAAAAATCAATGGAAAAAATATCCTCAGACGAGGATTAACAAAAAATAAGATCAGCCCTAGCCGGTTTGGCTCAGTGGATAGAGCGTCGGCCTGCGGACTGAAAGGTCCCAGGTTCGATTCCGGTCAAGGGCATGTACCTTGGTTGTGGGCACATCCCCAGTAGGGGGTGTGCAGGAGGCAGCTGATCGATGTTTCTCTCTCATCGATGTTTCTAGCTCTCTATCTCTCTCCCTTCCTCTCTGTAAAAAATCAATAAAATATATTAAAAAAAAATCAATAAAATAAATTTAAAAAAATAAAGATAACAAATTTTCTTTAAAAAAAAAGAAAAAGATCAGTCCTTACCCTCGGGGGATCTGCACTACCCCATACACTTCTCACATATTTTGGAGACCAACTCTTGAACTGGGACTTCGAGCCTTGGGAGCAATTTCTACGCAACTCGTCCTGGGTCCGACTTATTTCTCTCTCTCTCCTGAGAAGAAAAGCAGCCACATCTACCATTCACTGAGCATCTTTCTGTGTCAGACACAAGGCCGAGTGGATTGCACGCCTTAACCCACTACCATCAAGTCAGCCCTGCAAGGGTGGGGGCAACACACCCATTTTATGGATGGAGAAAAGAAGACCCCAAATGATGTTTACTCATACTCTATAGCCAATCAGTTTGGCTCTCGGGAATATGCCTTCTCCCATAGCTGACATGGATGTGATGTCATTGCCATGCTGTTTGTGGGGGTGAGGAGTTGGAAGCACCCGGGGGAGTAAGATATAAAATGTGGCGAACACAGTGGGTGAACTACACAGTAATTGGAAGCAAGGAACTAGATGTTCATATAGCAACACAGATGAATCTTAAAAACATTAGGGAGCCATCAAAGTAAACAGAATGAGATCTAAAACACACATGGCACTTATGTAAATCAAAACAACATACATACAAAAGAACAATATATATACTTTGCAAGAACACATATAAACAAGAAGATACTCATTAAGCACCTGAGAATGGTTGCCTCTGGCTGGGGTGGGTGGGGAGTGTAGTTGGAAACTGGAGATTAAGGAGGGAAATTAAGACAATGAGAGAGGAGGCCAGGGATGGTAATGCACCATGACGCGAGATGTGTGGATAACTCGGCCTCCTGTACTCGAGGTCCAACAAAGGAAAAATAAGTAAGGATCAGAGAGGTTAAGTAATTTGTCCAAATCACACAGCAGGTAAGGAGGGGTGGAGAGAATATTCAAGTAACCAGGCCTGCTTAGACCAAGACACTTAAAACCGCCTGCCTGAACCTCAACAGCAGAAAGGCAGGAGGGATGGAGGCTGTGTGTGGGGGACGGTGTGGGGGTGGTCAGTGGATCCTCCTGTGAGCCAAGCCAGCCCTGAGTGGGTACAGATCACAGTTCTTCCTTCCTGGAACTTTGTCAGTAAAATGAGGCCGTGCCAGGAGTGTGGCGGAGAAGTCAGAGGAATGGGCTTCGGGAGGCAGGACTGAATCCGTGTCTTTCAAAGTTGGGAAATAACAACAATATGACGCGTGGCACTTAGCCTGCACCAGGCAGGCACTGCTCGCAACAAGCATTCCAGGTAAATTCTCTTATCAGCCTCACTTTGTAGATTAGGAATTCAGGCACAGAGAGTTTACTGACTTGTGAAAGTCACTCAGAAGGGAAGGTCTGGGATTTAAACCCAGGCAGCGTGACTTACAACTGAAATAAGACTGATAGAGCTGGGCTAGCCAGGCCTTCCT
The DNA here is from genome assembly GCF_000412655.1 of Myotis brandtii. Classification (NCBI taxonomy): domain Eukaryota; kingdom Metazoa; phylum Chordata; class Mammalia; order Chiroptera; family Vespertilionidae; genus Myotis; species Myotis brandtii. The sequence continues at coordinate 700,703 of NW_005371832.1, read as the reverse complement.
AACGGGGTCTCCCAAGCCACTGTCCCTTGTTGAAGTTCCCACGGGAAGGGTGACATGGCCTGGGATGGGGACAGTCCTGGCAGGGCCCACTCCTATGGTCAGTCGGGTGGGTCCCTGTCTGAGGTCCTCAGAAAGTGGTTCACTTCCCCTTCTTCAAATGACCAAAATGGAGGGACCCAGCACCCTCTCTGTGCACATAAGGAACAGGCCCAGGGATGGATGGGACTTAGCTCAGGTCACCTGGGACTCCTAGCAACCAGCCCAACACTCAACCCCGCCTGGGCTGAGACAGAGGGGGGTGTGTGCTGAGTCACGGTGCCCTGCTCCCCCAAACCCTCTCCACCCCCTCCAGCCTCCTGGGTTCCTTTCCGACGGCTGCTGGGCTGGGACCCAAGCCACTTTCCCCAGAGCCAGACCTGCTGGCCACTCCACCAAGAATGCCATGCTCCTACCTTCCCTCCCTCTCCCAAACAAGATATTACCACCCCGGAGCCTTGGAGATCCTCATCAGAGGCAAGCCCTGCTTGCTGCTTCTCCTCCTCCCTCCTCCCTCCCAGCCTCCTCAGAAATTAGGGGCCATTACCATCAGGGTGTGAGATCTGAGCACAGTGCACAAGCCATCAACACCCCAACTTCCAATCTGCCTCTGGGCCCCGGGGTCCACCCACTGACCAATAGTCAGGGCTGACACGGTGCCAGGAAGGAAACAAGTCCTGGACCCCGCCCAAGCCCGGGTGTCAGCGGGCAGGAAGTCACCAGCTGCTCTGTTTCCCTCCCCTCAGTCCTCTCCCCACCCGACCCCCTCATCCCAGGAAGAAGCCCAGGCCTTTCTACATGTGGGATTTCTGACACATTCCTGGGAGGTGCCCACCAAGTCTGGTGTTGGGAAGATGGTACTCAAGGGAGGAGGGGGGTCTGGTGTTTGAAGATGGGGACAGGGCAGCCCATTCAACAATCCTCCATCAATCCAATTACTCACACATGCTGATAGCTGCTAGTTATTGTGTGCTGATTCTGTGCAGACACTGTCCTAAGTGCTTTGTCCAACTCTCTTGATAGGGACCTTTAGTCCATTCATTTCACACATGAACAAACAGAAGTAGAGAGAGTCAATTACTTGCCCAAGTTTACACAACCAGCAAAATAGTAATTCCAGGATTCAAGCTCAAAGAGCCTGACGCCTAGGTCTACAGTCCCATCCTCTATAACATAACCCCCATCATCTACCCATTTACTGACCATCTACCCATCTACTCACCCATAGCCAACCAACCCAGCCACCTGTCTACCCATCTATCCATCCATCCCTGCATCTCCTAACCCCCTACTTAAATGGTCTAGGAGAGGAAACAGCAGATACAAAATCTCAGAGGGAAGAGAATAAGGTACATTTAAGAATTTAGCTACTGCATAGAGGAAAAATAGCAAGAGTTGAGGCTAAAAAGATGCGCAGGGCTCAAATCAGGAGGGACCACCCATCTACCATCTATCCATCTACCTACATTCTGCCCATCCCCTCACCCACTCTTCCGTTCATATCCATCCATCCATCCATTCTTCCATCCATCCATCCATCCATCCATTCTTCCATCCATCCATCCATCCATCCATTCTTCCATCCATCCATCCATCCATCCATTCTTCCATCCATCCATCCATCCATCCATTCTTCCATCCATCCATCCATCCATCCATTCTTCCATCCATCCATCCATCCATCCATTCTTCCATCCATCCATCCATCCATCCATTCTTCCATCCATCCATCCATCCATCCATTCTTCCATCCATCCATCCATCCATCCATTCTTCCATCCATCCATCCATCCATCCATTCTTCCATCCATCCATCCATCCATCCATTCTTCCATCCATCCATCCATCCATCCATCCACCCATCCATCCATCATCTCAGTAATTCGGAGGGCTCATAGGAAGAGAGAGAAAGAGCTCTTTGCTGCATTTACGGCAAGGATGAAGACCATGCTCAGCAGTCAGACTGTCGACGTTCCAGACAATGTTGGCATCACTCTATGCACAGTCACTGTAAAGGGCCCCAGCGGCGCCCTGCGGAGGGACTTCAACCACATCAATGTAGAACTCATTCTCCTTGGAAAGGAAAAGAAGAGACTCCGGGTTGACAAATGGTGGGGAAATGGGAAGGAACTGGCCATGATTCGCACTCTCTGCAGTCCGTACAGAACAGGGCCGGGTGCTCCACTGGCGGCCGCTACAGGGCGAGGTCTGTGTGCGCTCACGTCCCCACCTGCCGCTGTTCAGGAGAATGGTTCTCTTGTTGAAATCAGGAATTTCTTGGGCGAAAAAGACATCCGCAGGGTTTGGTGTCTCAAGCCCAGAAATATGAATTGATTCTTGAAGGAAACGACACTGAACTTGTATCAAATTCACCTGCTTTGATTCAGCAAGCCACAACAGTTTAACAACGAGGCTGTCAGAAAAAAATTTGGATGGATCTATGTTTCTGAAAAAGGAACCATTTAGCAGGCTGATGAACAAGATCTAAGTTGTCCAGCTACAGAAACTGCGAGATGCTGACTGATTTCTCGGACTTATTTGCGACATTTTAAAGATGCAATAAAAGCCATGTTTTGAGAAAAGAAGAAGAAGGAGAAGGAGAAGGAGGAGGGAGGAGGAGGAGGATGAGGAGGAGGAGGGCTAAATGATGACTAAGCAGATTTAGGATAAAAATCTTTAATTGCTCTTACAGCATCAATTGTGGGTAAAAGAGTAAGGGTTTCTTGGAAGAGGAGGAGGAGGGAGGAGAAGGAGAAGGAGAAGGAGAAGGAGAAGGAGAAGGAGAAGGAGAAGGAGAAGAAGAAGAAGAAGAAGGAGAAGGAGAAGAAGAAGAAGACAGGCAGAAAGAGAGAGAGAGAGCACGCACCAGCGAGTGCCTGGGGGAATGGGGACTTCCGGAGGTACCTAGATAACTCTCCACTTGTCCCACTACCCACAGCTCAGGGGTCCTGGGAGACTGTGGGAAGAGGGAACTGCAGAGAGGGTCATTGTCAAGGTTAAAAGAAAGACCTTTCCAGGCCTTGAAACTTCAGCTCCCAGCCCTGCCCCCCTGTCTGAAAGGCCTTGCTGGCCTCTGCCTGAGCCGGTGCGGGGCATGGAGGCAGAGTTCTACTCAGATGCCTTTCCTCTGCTCAGGAAGACAGAGGAATTGTGTTGTCAAAGAGACATCACAATGTCACTGCCCACACAAGTTCTCCCCTCCGGGCACTCCCAGTAGCCGCCAAGAGCCCCTGGAAGCCCCCGGGGCTCCTGACTACCAGAAGTCCCATCTCACCACCAAGCAAGGAAGAACCTGGTCAAGGATGCCCAAGGTGGGATGACATCACAGGCTAGACCAGGGCGGCCCAAGGTCACAAGAGGTTTGACTGACAGGATGGAGTAGAAAGGCCCCAGCCTGGCCCACCTGTGTAGCTAGGTGCTGGGGGCCTCTTACCAAAGGCTTAGGGGCCAGTATCACTGCCCGACTCGTTCCCCTACTCCAGGGCCTGGTGGGGGGCAGGAAATACGCCACCATCCAAGTCCTCTGGTTCTTCTGCCCCTTCACATCCCCAAGACACTTCCTGGACTCTTAGTTTGCATTACCCCATCTCATAGCTAAAGTTTATCGAGTGCTTGAAAGGTCTAGGCACTTCAATGAACTATCTCCATGAGGTGCTCATGGTAACCTTATGAGACAGATTCCCTCATTATTCCCACTTCCTAGTTGGGGAAACTGAGGCGCAGAGTATTATAAATACCAAAGGTCAGGTATTAGTGGGTGGTGGACCTGGAATTTGCACTCCGGGCCGCATGTCACACAGCCTCAGGAAGCTGAGGCCCCGTTTGCCCTTCCCCCTCTATGCCCTTCTGAGTCCCTGCCCCCAGCGCAGGCAAATGTGCTCTCATAAAGGTTCAGAGAGCGTGCTCAGAAGCAGGCTGACAGTAATTGCCATTTGCATTGTGCTTGCACAGTTCCCACACGCATCGCACCCCCACAGCAAGCCGATGCAGTAGATAGCAGCCTTCTCATCCCCATTTTGCAGATGAAGCAACTGGTTCTGCCACTTGGCCGAGGTTGCCTGACCTGTAAGGGCAGAGTCCGGCCTGGAGCTCAGGTCTTCAGCCTCCAAGACCCAGGCACGTTCCACAGAACGGGTGCCTCACCCCGTGCCATTTGCATTTCACCAGGGAGGAGGCCTTTCCACCCAAGAGCGAGGTGCTGATGGTGGAATGCCAGGCGTGGGCCAGGCTGGTGGAGGTGCCAGGGGCCTGGAGTGTTTGAGAGGATGGTGTCTTCCTGGAAGACCTGTAGTCATGTCACGTATGAGGTCCTCCGGCCCTGCCTAGAGAGCTCCTCTCCTGAGTCATCCTCTTGCCCATTCTAAGCCCTGGTGTAAGGGGCAAACACACGCACCGTCTGTCTAAAAGGCCTTGCTGGGCTCCGCCTGAGCGGGTGCGGGGCATGGAGGCACAGTTCTACTCGGATACCTTTTTTTTTTTGGCTCTAGCTCAAACCCCAAGTGAAAATAGGGAGGGAAGGGGCTGGTGGGATCCTCAAGTCTCCTTGCTCCCTGTGGAATGGGAGGCTGAAGCCAGGGCTGCCGGAAGCAGGTAGGGGAGAGGGCCCCGTCCTGAAACCTCTAAGCCAGGTTTCTCCACCTCGGCACTGCTGACATCGGTGTTGAGCTTCCTAGTGGAGCTGTCTGTGGCTGGGCCCCTGGCCTCACCCCACGCAATGCCAGCAGCACCCCACCCCCTCGTTGTGACAACCAGAAATGTCTCCCAAATTGCCAGTGGCCCCTGGGGTAAAGCCTCTCTCTCTCTCTCTCTCTCTCTCTCTCTCTCTCACACACACACACACACACACACACACACACACACACACACACACACGTGCACCTGACAGGGAGGACCTGACTGGGGAGGAGATGGTTAAATGAAACCAGATGTTAACCTAGAAAGTATGCAGTGAGGCCCCACCCTCCCTCCAGAGTTGCCTGTGCTGGGCCTGGGAGGGGAGGGGGTGTTCTCAGCCCTCTGAGCTTAGTCACCTGGGCCTCGCTAGGCCCCCGCAAGGGGCAGGGCAAGGCTAGGGCTGCCTGGGGTTCCCCCTCCTCCCTCTCCCTCCTCCTTGCCAAATATCTTCCCTTCCTCCTCCCTCTCCTCTTCTTCCTCCTGGAGACTATACAGTCCCTCTGTCCCTGGTTCTGTGAAGGCGTCGTCCCTGGATGTGCTTGGGGCCCTGGGGTCCCCAGGGTTGCAGCAGCAGCAGCAGCTGGGACATAGCTGACTGGTAAGCCCAGGGCAGGTGAGCCAGAGCCAGGGCCTGAGCTGGACAGAGGGAGGACAGTGTTCAATTCCTGGTTCCCCCACTAACCAGTCCCTCGATGTGGAGCTTCTACAAGGTGCTCACACAGCACCTCACCACCTGCGTGAACTCACACAAGTGCTCAGACACCCCTGAGCCTAGTTCCTGCATGTGAGGAATGGGAGAGACATCGCCAATGGCTCTCAGAGAACTGGCACTTGATGGATTCTCAATTCTGTTAGCAAAGAGTGTCACCCTTCCTTCTGCGGGGCCTCTGGTAAGACCCCCAACCATTCTGAACACACCTGCTTCTGTTACCCCCGACACCAGCCTCTGGAGCCCCAGGGGCGTCGTCCAAGTGGCTAAGACGGAGGGTGGGCTGGGGAGCAGGAGCTGTGGGGGCTGGGCCTCTGCAGTTCCCTCGTCGCCGTGGCCACAGGCTGAGCCCTTCTGTCCTGTCGGGAGGGCCGGAACCCCACATTCTCAGAATCATGCTTCACAGGAAGAAACCCGAGCTGCTCCTGTGGCCCAGGAAGGGGAAGATGCTACGGGGCCAGGCTCTCACCCTCAAGGCCGGGCGGGAGACAGAGGTTGTCATGGACTCCACGGCAGTGACTCTCACTGCCCGCAGGTGGCGCTGGCAGTGATGAGGGGCCTTTTTGTCTGTCACAACTGGAAAGTGGGTAGAGTGAGTAGAGGCCAGGGATGCTGCTGACAGGCCTGCAATGCACAGGCCAGCGCCCCCACAAAGAATCATCCGGCCCCAGATGGCAAGGTGCTGAGGTGAGGAGCCCTGCCCTCCCAGCCTTCATGTTTGTGTTCCCATCTGTGATGTCTTTGTTGCTGGCACACCCAGGGCCTGGCATATAAGGGGGATAGTTTTAATGAATGAAACAACCAATATCATATCGTCAGCTCTGCAGAGGGATGGCAATTCATGATGTAGTTGTCAGTGCATTGTCCTGTCCATGCAGAGTCCAAGAACCCAGAACCAAAGTCCAGCACTCAAAACCCACTGTTCCAGCCACCCTGGCCACCTGGCAGCCTGGCCCTCTCAGGGGCCTGGGGTGTGAGGGCAGCCCCGCACACCCGCAGGAGCTCACAAGTTGATGAAACGAGGGCAGAAATGACTCGGTAGGCCTTGTCCCCACAGTGTAGTGGACACAGGATATATCATGGAGTATAGGCTGTGGACCTCAGGGTCAGCCAGGCCTGGGTTCAAATCCCAGCCTGGCTTTTCCTAGCCACATGACCTCCTTACTTTGTTTTCTCAACTTGAAATGGGGTTGACAATAACACCTTCCTTAACGAATGACTGTGAGGATTAGAAGAGATCATCCACTTAGTTCGGTGCTACTGTGCTCAGAGCCGGTGGTGGAAAACGATCGTCGGTGGCCACCATCACAGCTCACGTCCGGTGCTGGCCCCTCTGCTTGTGATCCCGCATCCCAGGGCTGAGCCTGGGAGAGTCGGGGAGGCTGCTGAACACTCTCGCGCCCCGCCCCTCTCCAGCTCGGCTGTGTGCACCGGGTAAGCTTCAGAGACACAGGCGAGCAGGATGTGGTCTGGACCATTGGGAGTGGTTTGCAGGCCTGTTGGAACCTTAGCAGGAGCCGAAGGATCACGATTTGGGACTAGGATGAGGCAAGCACAGCACCCGGGGGCCAGACGTAAGGAGGCACTCACTGCCCCGCACGACTCCGAGTGAGCGCCTCCTTCAAACTGATGCATGGCCTCACCCTAGTCCTGCCCTGCAAAGACTCACATCCCAAGAGGAGGGCCTGAAGCACGGAGGGTAAGAGGGGGGCAGGGGCTGCAGCACCAGGGCCTTCCTGGAGGAGGTGTCCCCAGAGCTGCTGGCTTGAAAGGAGAGGGAGAATTTTGAAATGCAAAGCTGAGGAGCATATAATATATGTGTGGGTAGGAACCTATAGGAGCAAAGACTGCCTTTGGGAAAGCCCTGGGCATGTTTGAATTGTGCAAATAGTGTGTAAATTAAATGCAAAGGAGTGTGCATTGCGACTTGAGTACCAGGGATTGATTTTGTAAAATGATGGGGCTCAGGGTCAGTAACTCTGCAGCTAGGGGTTCTGTCCCAGTTCCTGGGGGCTGCTGCTCCGCATAAAGGAATTCTACTCCCCCCCCCGCCCCCCCCTGCCAGATGTATCCTGGGAAGCAGCACAGAGCCAGCCTGACGCACGGGCATCGTTTCTCGGGTAGTCCTGTGGCGCCTCCAAAGATCCCCAGTGAAGTGGGCATTCGGTGGCCGGGAGACAGTGTGGGGTTCAAAGCCAGAGGACAGTCGAGGAGGCGGCGACAGAGAGAGAGAGAGAGATGTCAGTAAACGTGATAAGTGTGGCCACGGGGACCTCCTGGGGGTGGACTCCATACCTGACCACCCAGCAAAAGTGTCTCCAGACAACAGGACACACTTAACAATGAGGGATGTTCTAAAATAGAACGGGCCGGCTGGCGGGCGGGGAGCGGCCTTCACCAGAATTCGGTTCACGGGAACCCATGTTCATTGTGTCCTCATAAATGCTTGGTTAAGAGAAGGAATGGGATCTCGCAGGATAAGGGTGAGAGGGAGCTCTGGGCTGAAAGGGAATTTCCCTGAGGAAAGGGAGGGAGGGTGCGGGGCTGGGGAGACTGCCTGAGCCAGGGCCTGGGGCCTGGAAGGGAAGGTGTGGCCAGAGGATGAGAGGGAGATGGCAAGGCCTGAACATAGGGTGCGAGGAGCCCCACGCTTAAAGCTCTTCCTTCCAGCTGGGGCCTGGGGCTTGTTTCCTAGGCAGGAGAAACCAAAAGAGGTTTTGAGGAGAAGGGCCTCCTGATCTGGCCATTGGCACGGGAAGATGAACTCAGCGTGAGTGCGAAGCAGGTGAAGAGGCAGGCGACTCAGAGGCAGGAAGATGATAGAGAGAGAGAGAGAGAGAGAGAGAGAGAGAGAGAGAGAGAGAGGAGAGAGAGGAGAGAGAGGAGAGAGAGGAGAGAGACCCTGCAGGAGGCTGCAGGAGGCTGCAGGAGGGAGGGGGTGCTTGGCCAGCAGTGCAGGGGGGTGTGGGAGGAATTGGAGGGTGGCTCCCAGCCTCTGAGCCTGCAGAGGCCTCTGCAAAGCGGGTGGAGGTCTGCATTGCAGTGGGTGGGTCAGCGAACCGAGCCATGAAGATGCTGCCGGGAGGTGTCTGACTCCACAGCCTGCAGAGCTGTGCTGGGGGGTGGGGAGGAGGGAGGGGAGGACTCTGGGGTCCTGACCATGGCCCCTTTGTTTCCCCCCTGGCCCTGCCCCAGCAGCAAGTCCCAGTGTCTGATGTCCCGCTCTCGCTTTCTTCCCTTCCTCCCAGGACTCACAGAAACCCTCAGGACCCAGCTGTGGGCCCACGGCACCGTTAGGCAAGAAGGGGAAGGTGGCCCTGGCGTGGCCTCCGCTGTCCCGGTCATGGAAGAAGGACCGCGAGCAGACTCTGGCCGCAGCTTACATGCCGGTGGTGGTGGACCTCAGCAGCCAGAACCAGGACAAGCTCACCTTCAATTTCTACACCTCCCAGTACCCCAACACCCTGAGCCCCTTCCGCACCATGCAGAAGCCGACGTGTGGCTACCTGTACCGCCGGGACACGGACCATACCCGCAAGCGCTTAGACATGCCTCCTGTTAACTCGATTCTGTGGCGCGCCTAGCCCCATGCCAGCCAGAGGCCCCCGCCTGCCCCTTGCCCAGGATCCCCGGTCCTGGAGGGGAGGGCTGCGCACCCCAGCGGCGGTGGACCGTGCCTGGGCTAGGACAGCTGTGCCATGCCCACTGTCAGCACTGGTAAGGGGAGGGTCTCTCTTCTTGGCAGCCATTAAAGTTTGTTCTTCTTTCCCTGGCATCTGAATGCGTGTCTGTGAGTGGGTAAACTGAGGCCATGGGGGCGCTTCACGGCAAGGTTATGTCCAGAGGGGTCTGAAGACCTGGAAGGACTTGATTCTTCGTCCCCTCACCCTGAGAAGACCCCCAGCTCCTTTCAGAGCCCCAGTCCCAAGCAAAGCCCGTGCTGGTCACACCTGGCCCCAGGGTCCCGGCCCGGCAGCCTCTCCAAGGACAAGGACGAGACACAGGGGCTGACCACGCCCAGCTCCCTCCTGAGGCCTCTCACCTCAGGGGCAGCAGCCAGTGGAAAACAGGATGCGATGGGGAGCGAGCCAGTCCCCAGGAGCCTCGCTTTATATGAAACCGCTGCTTCTGACTCCCCTTTGCTGGTGGGGATGGACTTCCTGTCTCTCCGCTGGTCCAGGGGAGCTGCCTCCCAGGTTGGTTAGGCCCGTGGGCCACGGATCATGGAGAAAAGCAATGAAGACAGAGGGTATGTGACCATAGCAGTGGGCTGAGTGAGTCCCTAGTCACTGCCAGGGAGGGTGAATGGTGGGGGGCTGAGGCCAGCTCTGACCAGCCCGTGAGAGCCAACTGTGGGCCTCTCCTCCCAACTCCGCGATCAACGACTCCTGTTGGCAGCTGGAAATTGGCTGTGGGAGTATTTACACCACTGAAACCAGCAAACACCTGCAAAGTGGGGTTTCTTTTCCCCAGAGAGTCCGTTGTTAGTCACCAGCACACCCTGAGTGAATCCAACCGGATTCATTTCTAGGAGTCCTGTCCCATTCTAGGTGGCATGGCGTATTCAGTGGCGCATACTTCCAGAGCACAGGAGGTTGGGCGGGTGTGAGATAGCAGGACAGGGTGTCCAGGGACTCCGACAAGCAGCCAGTGCCCGCCAGGCTGCCTGGGTGCCTTTCTCTGAGAAGGAGATGGTAAGGAGGCAGGAGGCCCTCCTGGGACCCAGGTTCTTCTGTTTGCTGCAGGCTCTCTCTCACCTTAGGGGGTTCCTCCGCTGTCTGGTGGTCTGGGCTGCAAGCAGGCCCCTTGGCGTCTGTACCAGGTCTCTCCTGCCTGGTTGTGGGTGTTTGGGGAGCCAGCATGGGAAGGAGCTGGAGAAGGGGGCGTGTCTGACTCTTCCCTTAACGCCCCAGTTTTCAGAACAGTCCTCTCTCTTCCTGAGCATAACCTTCGGCCGGGGTCAGGAGGGGCAGATGCCTGCTCTGCCGCCTGGCGGAGGGCACTGGGGAGGCCGTGGCTCCTTCCACTAACTTCCCTCCTGTCCTCTAATATCCGCCCCAGGTCCTGCACCCCAGCCTTCGGGGCACCTTCTGCACCCCCTCCTGAGCCTCCGGAGGCAGGGATGGGCTTTGTGACTGTGCCAACCTCCACGTCCTCTGCTCCTTGAGAGCATTTAAGTCTCAACTTTCTGCACTCTGATCAGTTACCGCTTGTCCATCTGCCTCCTGTTTTCCACAATTTTATTAGAGCCTCTAATCAGCTGTCTTCCCCCGCCCCCCCCACCCTCTGTGGGTGTGTAGCTTTAAAAAAAATGCTCTTATTATTATTTTTACTGGGGACTGAGCCTGCAACCCGGGCATGTGCCCTGACCAGGAATCGAACCGTGACCTCCTGGTTCATAGGTCAACGCTCAACCATTGAGCCACGCCGGCCGGGCAAAAATGCATTTATTGCCATTGTAGTGGGATTTGGAAAAGAAGCAGAGATAGATACAAGTTAGTCTTCAGCCTCCAGCCACTCGATCGTCCACCTGCTGAACACCTAGTGCCACCTGGGTCCCCGGGCCACAAAGATGAACAAGAACCATCTCTGTCCGCCCAGACCCGACAGCCGTGGGGGCAGTGGGGGTGAGGCCAGCATCTTCACTCCCTTAACGGATGGAAGCCGCCTCCATCCTTTGAAGAATGGTCTCCCCCTGGAGGTTCACCTTGGTAGAGCAGCCTCCACGAAGGTTCCAGGAACCTTTTAAAGAATCGACCAGGGTCCCAGTGGGTCTTGGGGGGGGGATGGTCCCAGGAGGCAGAGCTGGTGCTCCAGGTTCTGCTGTGTTTCCGTGAGGGAGGCGAGTGGGCGGGCCGGCAGCCTGGGAGGGGGATCGTCAGGCCCGGGTTTGCGGCCCCTCCAGTCTCTTCCTGGCCTGGCTTCCCCTCCGGCACTGCCCACCTGTCCCTCCTTGGCGCCTTTCTGCCAGGTGAGTCCTCCCCCTCTGGTATGGCCTCTGTCCTGGGGGGATTCCTGCAGACAAAGCCTCCTGGGAAGCCATGAGGCCTCTCTTCCTGCACTCCCTCTCCTGGGGCCTGTGAATGAGTGCCAGGCCTCCCTGACTTGGCGTCCGTGTCTTTGGGGGGAAAGGAGAGTGGGACTGAGAGGGGCCACTGAGGAGGGAGAAGCTGTAATACCTGGCAGATGCCCCACGAGGCAGGGGCAGCGAAGCAGCCCTCCAGTCTCTGGTTTGCCAGGAGCGCTTTGGCGCATTCCACCTGAAGCTTCC
>NW_005371832.1:655421-688992 GCF_000412655.1 Myotis brandtii | reverse complement strand
CCCCCGCCCCAGGTGCCAGGGTCTTGCTCTGCTGGTTCCTACGCGTCCTGAGCTGCTGAAAGGGGGTGTTCACCTGAGGAAGGGCTGCTGGGCTGGGGCACAGGTCCCCACCCCTCGGGACCCCTTTCCTCGCCCAGGCAGAGGGCACAGCCTGTGGATGCCCACAGTGGGTGTCCTGCGGTGGGAAGGTGGTGACTGTCCGTCCTGGACAGAGCTGGGCGCACCTCTGAGCTGACCTGCAGGCCCCTGGCCCTCCCGTCTGTCCGTTCCCAGGAGCCACAGCCTGACATTCTTACACAAAACTGCATGCGAACCACCATCTTCCTGGTGCCTTCATTCTCACACTGCCTCTGAGGGTTCGAGTTTGTTTTGTTTAAATGAAGAGGGGGTTCTTTTCCAAACACAACCAGAGCTGTGCAGAGGCAGTGGTTATGGCCATGGGCTCAGCCGCTCAACAGCCAAGGTTGACATCTCTGGATTTCGTGGCCTTCCCTCTGCTGATAGCCTCATGGTCCCAAGAAGGCGGCTGCAGTCCAGGCATCACACTCACATTCAGGCCAAAAGCAGGGGAAGGGCAGGCAGCCCCAGCTGCTTCGTTATCACTTCTTATCAAGAAAGTAGCGTTTTCCCAGAAAACCATGGCAGACCTTCCCTTACATTCCTTTGGCTGAACCATGTCATGTGGCCACGTTAGCTGCCAGAGAGGCTAAGAAAACAATTCTCTTTTCCAGCTTCTTGTGGGAGAGGCAGGCAAGGGGCGGGGAGGGGGGAATGGGGCTGAATCTAATGAGGTTTTAATGAGGCCTCTACCTTCTCTGGAGCCCGACCACAGGTGGATGTCTGTCCCCCCACCACACACAGCGCAGGGCCATGGTTGATGGGATTAAAGGGACAAGATGACAGGTTGGCTGCCATCCGGGGACACTGCTGTGCCCAAGATGCAACGTCACTGCACCTAGATCCTAAGTCAATAGCACGCCACCCCCGTAACAGATACGAAATAATACAGCGACCGCCAATATGGGGCCCTAACTCTTTTTTCCAGACCCGGTTCTAAATGCTTTTCACTCATTAATTTTAATTCACTCAATCCTCTTACCAGCCCTGTGAGGTGGGCACCCTTATCTCCATTTTAAGGATGAAACTGAGGCCCAGGGCGGTTAAGGCATTTGCTCAAGGTCACCCGGCAAGTAGTGTGAGCAAGAAATAAAGTTGTGATGCTTTAAGCCACTGAGGTTGTAGCATGGTTTGTTACTATAGCATCACCTGGCCAATTCTGAGATATTATGCATGTACTCTGATATATAATATATGTAACATAGATTGCATACCACTTATATAAGTTAATTCACATGTAAGTATACTGATGTCATTATATAGTTATATTATACATTTATGTACATATAAGTGCATTTACATACATACACGTGAATATAAAAACCTCCCTTCACTCTGAAGAAACAGTGCTTTGCACCTGGAATAAAGAATCCTCTCCTTGCAGCCTGGCAGTGTGGGAGGGCCAGGCACGCAGCTGGCGCTGCTAGAAAGACTCGTGACATTTGTGCAGTATTTATTTATTTAAAAATATATTTTTATTAATTCCAGTAAGGAAAGGAGAGGGAGAGAGAGATAGAAACATCAATGATGAGAGAGAAACATTGATCGCCTGCCTCCTCCATGCCCCACACTGGGGATCGAGCCCGCATCCTGGGTATGTGCCCTGACCGGGAATTGAACTGTGACCTCCCGGTTCATAGGTTGACACTCAACCATTGAGCCACACTGGCTGGCCTGTGCAGTATTTAAGATGACAGTCTTTGTTGTATCAGCCAGGAGAGGGTAGATTAGCTGAGGTAACAAACCACCCCCACAAGGCACCCCTTCCTCACGTGTAAAAAACACTTCTGTGCTAGTGCACCAGTCACAACCTGGACACAGTCCAAGTGCTGCTGGGGAAGCAGGAATGTGGGTGCTGGTTCCCTCTGGCTGAGGTAGGGGACAGGCATGGTCCCCGTGTAGAGGAGGGGCAAGTCGAGGAGGGGCAGAGCCGGACTTTCCCGGTAGCATCCACTTAAGCGCACCTGGGTGCTGGCTCCACAATGAACCGCTGTTAGTCTATGGCCAGAGAACATCCCACTAGGGTCAGAGAAAGCTGTTGCTGCAAAGATGGGCCCTGCGGCTTGGCCTGGGAGCTTCCCAGGACCAGCAGGTAACAGCTCACCCATGCATGCGTGTGCCCGCCTCTCGCTCACGCACACACACTCCCCAGGCCACTGGGAGGTGATGGTGTCAGATGCAGGGCTGAATTCGAGCCTCCCAGGATGGGAAGATGCAGCCTCCGGGAACATGACAGTGTGGCCAGGACAGGAGCGGTGAGTGTGTGTGCATGGCCATAAACGCTCGTGCAGGGTATTGTAGGAGGGCGTCCCCTCCACTGGCTGCTTCCGACTCGTCTTGGAAGCCGCACTGCATCACGCAAGTGCTCTCACATGTGAGCTATCATGCAGGGACTGGAACCCCTCAGTTGTGAGGCCAAGCACCGTGCACAGCCTGGTAACTGTACGCAGCAGCCCTGTCAAGAGCCCCCAGCGGGCCCAGCTCTGGAGGGGAACCGCTCTATTTCAATGTACCTCCACTCCATGTCCGAGGGAGGAGCCCACCCAAAAGAGGACGGGAAGGGAGTGGAGGTCACAGGATCAGAACAGCTGCCGGCTGGCACCTGCTCTGTCCGGTAAGAAGGGATAAGGAGGCTGCCCACTGGGTAAGGAAATCCTCTCATCTCCAGCTCGAGGCTGTAATCCTGGGCCTCCCTCCTCCAAGGCCGGTTCTATTTTCACTCCTCTCCCCCGCGAGCAGCCGGCAAGGACTTAGTGGGGGCTTGTACCCGGTTCTCTGGCATCTCCTGGATTGGGTGTAGGCTTGCTCAGCCCCATTACCTCCGCTCTCCTGCTCACCTCCTCCCGACATTTCCCTGAACCGGTTCATCAGCTCCCTCCTTGCTCAGATCTGCAGGACTCAGGCCTGTGAGCCAGGAGGGCCCAGTTCTGAAAAGCCAAGCCGTCCTGTGCAGGGCAAGTGGGGCACAGGGCTGGTCCGTCTCAGGCGTCCGCCTCCGCAGGCCTGGACGATGGGCAACGTGATGGAGGGTAAGTCGGTGGAAGAGCTGAGCAGCACCGAGTGCCACCAGTGGTACAAGAAGTTCATGACCGAGTGCCCCTCGGGCCAGCTCACCCTCTACGAGTTCCGCCAGTTCTTTGGCCTCAAGAACCTGAGCCCGTCGACCAGCCAGTATGTGGAGCAGATGTTTGAGACCTTTGACTTCAACAAAGTGAGCAGGGGCTTGGGTGTGGGGTGATGGAGGGAGCCCCAATCAGCGTTGGGGGGCGGGGGGGAGATGTGAGAACAGCAGGGTCTACTGAGGAGGGCTTCATTTATACAGGTCTTTGTTTACCTGGGAGGTTGAATGCCCACGTTAGGGACATTGGTCTCAGACTCGCTGAGCACCTACTGAGAGCCAGGCACTGGGTGCGGAAGGACGCGGACCATCCCTGCCCTGGCTCCCAGGGGAAGGCAGACAGGTCCCAGGTTAGGGTCCTCGCAGACGGAGCGGAATGGCTCCCTTTGCCTCCCACACGCACATTCAGATTTACTCCAGAACAAGTGTGAACACTTCCCGGACAGTCACTGAGCACCTACTAGGTGCTCGATGCTGCATGCGGTGATTTTGCACAGAAGCTCACAAGGATGCAGAAGGAGGGGCGGGGAGTAGAGAGCAGGGTGAGGAGGGTCCAACCCCCGGCTGGCCTGGGATGGGCAGGCCCACGTTACTGGGGTCACCCGTGATGGTCTGTGGACACTAGGTCTGGGGACAGGCAGGGTTGCTGGCCACTAGGGAATCCAGGCCACTCCAACTCCAAAATACCCAGTGACCTCAGTTCCCTTTCTCAAGTGGGTCAACTTGTACGTCTCCTCAACTGGGATGGGCAGGCCCACGTTACTGGGGTCACCCGTGATGGTCTGTGGACACTAGGTCTGGGGACAGGCAGGGTTGCTGGCCACTAGGGAATCCAGGCCACTCCAACTCCAAAATACCCAGTGACCTCAGTTCCCTTTCTCAAGTGGGTCAACTTGTAAGTCTCCTCAAGGAACCACCTGGACGCATTGGGTGAAGCCTTCCGGATAAGCTACAGGGCACACTGACAAAGGAGTTAGGCACCGTGAGTCTGGGCCCCTAGTTTTCATCAGCTGGGTGACCTTGAACCCATTCTCTGCCCCTCAGCCTCAGCTTAGTCACCTGTATCTGCCACGGACGTCGGAGCGTTAGTTAGAATGTTTGTTAGTTTTCAATAGCAAATCTTGCATTTATTTGGAGCAATTCAGTCAGGATGTAGTGGTGGGAGAACCCAGAGCGGGTCTTCCCACCCTGGCTGGTCCCCACCCGGCTGGCACTCCCTCGAAAGGTGAGATGCGAGGATGTCCTGCCGTGTATCCAGCGCACGCTGGGGAGAGGCTGCCCGGAGCTCTCCCAGCTCCTCTCACCACCCAGAGAGCCGAGCACCAATGTAGGCGGGGCTTCTAGGGAAAGCTGGGCTCAGAGCTATTTAAAACTCGCTAATATTTGGGGTCAAGGGGCCAAAGCAGATTATGAACTTTGAGTCCCAGCCTCAAGGGCAGCATCATGAGGGCTTTCCTGAAGGGGGCGCAAGGGAGCAGAGTACGGGAGCCTGGGGCATGGAGACCTGGAGGGGTGGCATCAGGACGCTGGGCCTCCCAACTCTCCCAGAAGCAGCCGTGATTCCTGAACAGGCAGAAAAGAGCCTCAATACCTACACCCAATGCCCCCAAATAGCTCAGCTTCTCACGTACTAAGGAAATCCTTTGGGGTAAGACATGTCTCCATAAATACCCTCTAAAATCCCACGTATGACACCAGGCAGGGGCAACCCGCCAACCCGAGTCATGCATATGCCCTCTCTTTAATCCTTGTCACATGCAACCACCACCTGGTCTGTCCCAAACCTGACTTCCTCGATTATGCCACATGCCCCCCCCCCACCCCCACTTTAGGGTTTTGGTGCTGCTTGGCTCACACCTTCCCCTGCTACCAGTCTCTGCTCAGATGTCTCCTGCCCTGACCTCCTGCTTCAAACCCTATTTTACTGGGAGCAGCCCCACCCCTGCATTTCCTAGTCCCACCCCAGAGCACGTCTTGTCTTCGAACGCATGATATTGAGCAGCATTTAGCCACTCTGCTTATGTTTGTCTCCCCGCCGGAATGTGAGCTCCGTGAGGGCAGGGAGTGTTTAAAATCAGTGCCTGGGGCGCAGTGGTTACTTTGTAGGGATTTGTTATCTGAGTGAATGGATGTATGCGAACTCACGAGTTTATGGCTCGTTTTATATTTCACACCAACATTCATTTAAAAACAGCTATTTATGTGAAGAGCATCTTGTAACATCTCAAGTGCCTCATGGACACCGATGGTCTGAGTCCCATTGTCCTGAGTACAGAGCAGGCGAGCAGGTTGGCTAGGACATTGATACAGAGGGGAGTTAGAGCTGGGTGTGCAAGCATGGCCCGTGGGCCTACATTTACAGATGAACACACCACACCCACGTGGTTACCTTGGGGGGCAATGGAAATATTTGCCATCGGGCCCTTTACAGAAAGTGTCTGCCAGCCCCTGAGTTAGGGGAGGGTGCTGTGCTGGGAGAGGAGGGTTGGGGGTATAGCAGAGTGAGTGGGAGTGTGACCCGGGGGACAAACATAGGCTTTGCTTATTTCAAAGTTTTTCGAGGGCTTGGCTGGGCCCGGCAGTCACACCGGTGCGTCCAAACCAGCGTGAACTTTCCATCCCCGCGTCTGAGCGCCGGGTGGGACGAGGAGGCCCAGGTTCCAGGCAAGCACTTGTCACCCCCTGGCTGTGCGGCCTAACCTCTCTCAGCCTCAGCTTTCTCAGCTGAAAATGGGGACAAAACTCCCAGCTCCTGGGAGCGGTTGTGAGGTTAAATGAGCGAAACGAGTAGAACGCTCAGCGCAGGAAGCACTAAGAAGCAGCGAGCTTGTTGGATGTCATTCTGATTCAGCCACCGCACGGTCTGGGAGCGTGCACACCGCCACTGCCACCTCAGAGCGAGGACACTGCGCCTCCAGGCGGCCGCGTGCTGTGCTCGTCGGAGGTCACCCCTCTCCTGCCACGCGGTTAGGGCTTTCTGAAAGCAAAGCCCATATCTTTCCATTGAACCTCCATCGATCCTTTGTAGCCATTAAACAACAACAAATTGCACAAGTCATACAGCACGTTGTAAAGTGTCCAACAACACAGAGAGGTAAAAACGAAAAGCAAAGGCATCCTCACCCCAAGTCCCCGCAGTGGAAGCGTCTTCAGCTGTTTCCGAGCCTCCGGCCTCGCTCCACAGCGGTCCTGGGAGGCGGGTGGGCGAGCATCCTAGGGGCTAAGGCGTGTGCAAAAGCCCTGGGACACGGGGCAGCACACGGATGTTCACTGAGATCACAGTCCTCGCTGTGGGCTCACCGTGGCTAAGGCCTCGCCTACGGCCAAAGGCCAGCACAGAGCCGGGTCTCAGAGGCCGTCCGGCCCAGCTCCTGCCACATCCCTGGTAACTGCTCTAGCTTCTGCTTGCGCACTCCAGTGGCAGGGAGCTCACTACCCAACGAGGCAGCTCTGCCTGTGAAAGAGTTCCTCATGCTTCTCAGCGACTGCCTGGTCCCGAGTCCTGGCTGTGAGCGGAGGAGTGGGGGCTGGACCCGAGTCCTGGCTGTGAGCGGAGGAGTGGGGGCTGGTCCCGAGTCCTGGCTGTGAGCGGAGGAGTGGGGGCTGGTCCCCGAGTCCTGGCTGTGAGCGGAGGAGTGGGGGCTGGACCCCGAGTCCTGGCTGTGAGCGGAGGAGTGGGGGCTGGACCCCGAGTCCTGGCTGTGAGCGGAGGAGTGGGGGCTGGACCCCGAGTCCATGTGTCTGACCCAGCGCTCCCGCCCTTACCAGGGCGCAGCCTGCCTGCGAGATAGGCTTCCCTCGCCAGCCTCACTCGGTTTGGGGAGAGGGGGACAGAGAACATGGTAGGACTGGCAGGGCCAGCAGACGGTCAGCAGGTGAACACTCGGGGGACCCTAAAGAAATGCCCTGCAGGAATGTCTGTGCCACCCCCTCCCCCCATGGCCAACCTCTCCAAGAGCCGATGAGGGCCTCGGCTCCCTCGGGAAGCCACCCAGGCCCCCCCCCACCCCCTGCCCGGGGCCCAGCAGAGTGGGTGCTGCTGTCCTGTAACCCCAAGACGATCCCACAGAGGCAGGTACCATCAGGATTCTCACAGAAGGCAAAAGCGAGGTTTGAGCCCTTGCCTCCACATCTACCTCCTGCCCTCACCGAGCTGGGAAAAGCTCACCCAGCCCCCACCCACCCCTGGGAATTCACATCTCTTCTCCCACCCACAAGCCCGCCGGAAGGGCTCGAGTCTGAGAAGCACAGGGAAGCAGCAGTGACAGCTACAACCCAAGTGCCACTCGCAGCCCAGCCGGGGGTAGCTTGTCAGAGTGGACCGAAGCCTCTGGGGCAGGCGGGCAGACGCTGGGTGGCCAGGACAGATGGGGTGGGCACCAAGGGGGAGGGTCTCAGGAGGGGTGGGAGAGGGCTCAAGGCGGCCTCCCCCGCCCAGGACGGCTACATCGACTTCATGGAGTACGTGGCGGCGCTCAGCCTGGTCCTCAAGGGGAAGGTGGAACAGAAGCTGCGCTGGTACTTCAAGCTCTACGACGTGGATGGCAACGGATGCATCGACCGCGACGAGCTGCTCACCATCATCCGGGTAACTCCAGGTGCAGAGGGCCGGCCGGGGGCTTAGACGGGTTTGGGTCTTCAGTGGGCAGAGCTGTCATCCCTGCAGGGGACAGGATGGAAGGGAGGGTCCCGGTGGCAGCTCTGACCCTCACGTTCCTTCCCCTCTCTGGGCCTCAGTTTCCTCCTGAGTCCCAGCTCTGCCTCCACTCCCCACTGCAGCCCCCGCACCAGCGAGGCTGAGTCAGGAGGGGCCCTCTCACTTCTTCCTCCCCCCAGGCCATCCGAGCCATTAACCCCTGCAGCGACTCGACCATGAGTGCGGAGGAGTTCACCGACACGGTGTTCTCCAGGATCGATGTCAACGGGGATGGTGAGGAGGCCGGGGTAGGGGTCCCCCGGGGAGGGGGCCCCAGGGTGGAGGGTCCCAGCCACAGACCCGGGTGTGAGGGATTCCTGGACCAGACCTTGCTCTCTGGCTCCTTTGCCTGCCCCCCTCACAGCTGCGTCCCCAGCAGTGGCCTGTGCCCCTTGAGAGACTCCAGCTCTGGGCCCTGGTGCAATGCTGCCAAGGAGACAACCCCTCCTCCTCGTGACTCCCTTTCTGGCCGCCAGGGGAGCTGTCCCTGGAGGAGTTCATGGAGGGCGTCCAGAAGGACCGGATGCTCCTGGACACGCTGACGCGCAGCCTGGACCTCACCAGCATTGTGCGCAGGCTCCAGAACGGGGAGCAGGACCAGGAGGGGGCCGGGGGCGGGGCGGCTGAGGCAGCCGGCTGAACCGCCCCCAGGTGCTTCTGCGTGGGGAGGGGTGTGTGGCGGTGCTGGTGGTGGTGCTGGTGTCACCATTGTCGCTTTTACCCCCTAGATAGTCTACTGAACTCAGGGCTCAGCTCCCCTCGCTGGGCAGCACGGTGGTAGCGCAGGGCCAGGGTGGGGGTCCGGAGGTGGGGATGGTGAAGCACAGTTGCTGAACCTCCTCTGTGTGACTCAGCTGGTGGTGACTCTTCCTGCTGGGGGCACCCGGCAGCCCTCTGCCCGTCTGGCACCTCCCCAGCTTCTCCCCTGAGCTTCTGCAGGCCCACTCTCTAGACATGGAAGCGCGAGGCTGATCTGATGGAGCCCTCCAGGGCCTGTGCTGCAGCCTCCATCCTGGTGCTGCAAGGAGCCCCAGGACCATCGAGCCATCGTGTGTGCTTGGCATGGATTTGCCCCTCCCACTCCACAAGCATTTATTGAACACCTACTATGTACTAAGGCTAGATGTTAGATGTGCAGGGAAGAGGAGCCTCATCTTCAAGGAACTCACAGGCTAAGTTCGTTATAATAAAACCAGTGGCCCGCTGCATGAAATTCATTCACATTAAAAGGGAATTAATTAGAGGAAATATTTTAACATTGCTATTTGCCCTTTCTCTATAATGGAAGTGTCAGAGATGAAAGAAAATTAGTCTAGTGGCCTGGTGCACGAAATTCATGCACATTAAAAGGGGATTAATTAGAGGAAATATTTTAATACTGCTATTTGCCCTTTCTCTAAAATAGAAGTGTCAGAGATGAAAGAAAATTAGTAAAATGTATATGAAAATGTTCCTCCTGTCAGAGTATGGGGCACGCTGCGGGACCCAGAGTCAAGTCCCCACATACCCGCGGTGCCTCAAAATTGCGCAAGACCCAGACCCAGCCAGCCGCACCCCCATTGGGCGAGATCCAGACCCAGCGGGCCCCACCCCTGTCAAGCTCCACTGGGCGAGGGGCGCAGCCTCAGGTCCCCTGGCCTGGCGCCAGGCGGGGGGCACAGCCTCAGGTCCCCCGTCAAGCCCTGCTGGGCGGTGGGCACGGCCTGAGGTCCCCCACCCAGCCAGGCACCACGCAGCCTCAGGTCCCTGCTGATCGGTTGTCATACATCACGATGTGACGACCATTTGCATATTAGCCTTTTATTATGATGATATGCTAAGGGAAGCTATGAATGGACTCCTGCAGGGGCACAGGAAACTGTGAGTGAGTTGGACTCAGAGACAGCCTCACAGAGGTGGCCCCTGACTGTGAATGTGAAGAGGAGTTGGGGTTGCATGTGGAGAAGGTGATGTGTGGGGGAGGTTGGAGGGTGCATGCTCTGTGATGTGTTTGTGTCCCATGTGGGGGCCGTGTGACATGGGGAGGAGTTTTCTTAGGTGTAAATTGGGGGTGTCTCTTAGGATTTACATTTTACCAAATTTGAAACAATAAGGGGTCGTCATATCCATTTTTAGGGAGCACCTCCAAGAGCCCCAGTTGTGGGGCGTAGGGAGACACCTCCTTCAAGAGGTTACAGTGCTACCAAGGAGATGAGGATGGAGTGTTTGGATGTGAGTGCAGATCCGAATCATGACCAAATGACAGCCACACGTGCGCGCATTCACACCCCGTGGGAAGAAGGGATGCTTGAGTCGGATGTTGGCCAAAGCAGTGAAGGAGGGTGAGGTGGTAGTATAGAAAGTCCTCAATTATCCAGAGGAAATCCGTATTTATTCAGAAGTGACCGTGCAAACCTCCTACTCCCTTGCTGGCTACTTGGTGGCATGCGGTGCCTGCGGCCTGGGCCCCACAGCTCTGTGACTCACTGAGGCGGCCGGGCCATCCCTGGCCTCCCGTCAGTCTCTCCTGCTGCAGGACACCTGGCATCAGTTGGGAAGTGGGGCAACCTGTTCCGGGTGGGCCTCCTGCCCATTCTGTGCGCACCCCAACTTTAGGAAAACCTGTCCGAGGACCTGGGAGAGACAGGCTGAAGCAGTTGTGCCCATTTTCAAGATGCTCTCTCTTCTGGGCTTTGAGTCTTCACTTCGCTGGGTGTGTGTGGAGGGTGGGGGCGGGGGCGTATGCATGGAGTTAATAAAAATGCAGCAGGAGGGAGAAAAGGGGGAGAAGGGAGTGAAGCCCCTGGTTGCAGAGAGCCCCCCTGGGAGGGTGAGAGGGTGCATTTTGCTCACACCCATCCTGTCCACCCCTTGGAAGCCAGCCAGGCCTGAGCACGGACGTGGAGGGATGGTCAATGCGGGCAGCCTGGAAACACTGGGAGCTGGCACTTCTGTTCTCTGGTGGCTGCCTGTTGGGAAATCCTGAAGGTCAGAGCTGGGAGGGTATCTGGACAGAATAAGGACGTTCCCCATCGTCACCCACACACCACCTTCATGACTTGGGGCATATCTGTGTCCCACCTGGATTATTACTTTTTTTAAATCGGCCATTTTTCACCTAAAATTTCTATAGGAGCCTTTATATGAATATCAGACCTACGAAACCACAGGTTCAGCAGGTTGGTTTTATTTTTCGTGCATCAGCATAAAGACATACCTCTTCACGGTAAAGCAAGCGTGTCTCCAGGTCCCACTTTAGGTGGGTAACGCTGGGTAACACTGACCAGGCCTCGCGTTCTCAGAGGTGCCTCTGGCTCCAGCGGTGGGAGGGGTCTGAGTCGCTCAGCCCCCTTCAACCAGAGCGCCTCCCTTTTAATCTAGTTTCTACATCGGGGTTGTGCACAGAATTTGTATAACAAAAATAATTCAAAATCTAAAGAATAATCATCTGAAAACTGAGGGTCTAGTCCAGTCCCGCTCACGGTGCAGACCAGGTAACCGAGGTCCAGAGGAGAAATGGCCGTCGGGGTCACATAGCAGGTGGAGGCAAAGCCTGACCTAGAACCCAGGTCGTCAGGCCCCCAGTTCTCCCCAGAGGCAGGGAAGGTGTCTCCCTTCGCTAAGGAGACGTGCTGGGCTTGTGGCTGGGAATCGTGGGAATCGTGGGAGGGCCATGCTGGGGAGGGCGGTGGAGAGGCAAGCGTGGGCACCAGGGGTAGGGAGGGGAGCAGAGGGGTGGGGTGCAGCGGGGGCTGGGGAAGCAGCGCAGCGGACCCTCTGAGGGCGGGAGAGCCCAGCCTGCCTCGCCAGTTTCCCCGCGGGCACCCAGGTGGGGGCAACTGGGGAGGAGGTGAGCGCCCTCTGTGAACACTCCTCAGGATCTGGGGGGACATAATTACACCCCCCCCCATCACACACAGCAGATGCGTCTTTTCTTCAGACTCAACACTTTCAGGCCCTACCTCCTAGGACCTAGGCATTCTCATTGTTAGTGTGGCCTGTGGGACCCCACCCCTCCATGTGCCCTGCTTCCAGCTAAGAACCCTGTAGGAATTTGTGGGAGCCTCATCATTGCCCAGCCCAGGAGCAGCTGAAGGGGATAAGCTGAGTGGGCATGAGGGGGCTGAGCCAGCACCCACCTCCCCGCCACTGCTCTGGACACCTGCTGAGCCTGGAGTCTGGGAGGGGCCTGTGGATTCAGAACATGGCACTTCTCCGCCTCTGCTGGGAGATCCAGCCGCCGGGGTTCACGTCCATCTGCAGCATCTTCATCACCCACTGGTCCCGGCGGGCACCTTCGATGAACTCATTCAGAGACAGCTGGCCTGAGAGAGGGGCGGGAGAGATGGGCGTGCGGAAGACGGGGAGAGACGGGGCAGGGGGCAGGGGAGAGGAGAGGAGGGGCAGAGGAGAGGTCTTCTCCCCAGGGGGCCTGCAGCTCTCACACAGGAGCCTAAGCCCAGCGCCTGGGATGCTCCAGGTTCTCCTGGAGCCTTCCAGGCTTTCTAAAGGGACTTCTTCACGAATGAACTGAAGTGTTCCTTTTGCCCGTGGAGCCCTGGGCACGCTCTGGAGGGCTCTTCTGGGCGTGTTCCCAACAGCTGCCTCCCTGCACAGCCTTGGGCTTTATTACCCACTTAGTCCTCCCAGCCATTATCACCTGCTTCCAGACCAGGCTGAGAGATCATGTGCCATCCTACCATCCGTCTGCCCGTCTCCAAAGCTCCCACCCTCTCGCTGGCCCGGCCTCCACCAGCCACTCCATAGGAGTCTTACTGGCTCGTACAAACGTCATGGGCTAGACACCCTTTGCTGTTTCCTGGCGTCCTCTGCACACCCAGCTCGCAGATGAGGACACCAGTTGACAGGTGGAGGGGTCTGCCCAGGTCACACGGCCAGGAAGTGGGGGCGCTACGGGTGGGCCACCACCTCTGCCCCTCCTACCGTCTCCGTTCGTATCCACCAGGAGGAAGATCCGGTCCACGACCTCCTCGGGCGTGAGCAGCTGGCCTTGCTGCCCGGCCTCCCCCTCCACCCTGCAGGCTTTCTTCAGCTTGTAAATCGCCTGTGGAGGAAGCCCAGAGGCATAAGGGGGTGGGCGGCCCTACAAACTCCGCACCTCCCCCAACCCACGTGCCCGCACCCTTTCCCCAGTGCTGCTCCCCAGCTGTGCGTCCGTCCGGGGCCCACAGGACCCAGGTCCAAACCAACACTGATGTGCCTCCGGGTCCCACTGGCCTACTTGCAACTGGGGATCCTGACCGCACATGCCGCCCCACCCCGATGCCACCTGTGGTTCCATTGTGAGCCCCAAAGATGAAACCCAAAACCTCTAATGAGCCCTGGCGGGTGTGGCTCAGCTGGCTGGAGCATCCTCCCTCCGGCGCACTGACAGGGCAGGCGCGTGCCCAGGTTGTGGGTTAGATACCCAGTCTGGGCACGTGCGGGAAGCAGCACATCCATGTTTCACTTTCACATCAATGTTTCTCTCTCTCTTGTCTCTCTCTGTTCCTCTCTCTCTAAAATCAATAAAAGCATGAGGATTAAAAAAAGAAAAAACCACCAAAAAACTCCCAAAGCACAAAACACAAGTCTTAAAAAAAACAAAAGCCCTCTTAATGAGGATGTGGATGGCCCTGTGATGATCTCGCACATCCATGTTTCACTTTCACATCAATGTTTCTCTCTCTCTTGTCTCTCTCTGTTCCTCTCTCTCTCAAATCAATAAAAGCATGAGGATTAAAAAAAAAACAACCCACCAAAAACCTCCAAAAGCACAAAACACAAGTCTTAAAAAAAACAAAATGAGGGATTTGGATGGCACTGTGATGATCTCAACACTACTTTACGGAGGAAAATGGAGATTCAGAGAGGAAAAGAGAATCCTATAAATAAAAGGGTAATATGCAAATCGACCGAACAGCGGAATGACCGGTCACTGTGATGCACACTGACCACCAGGGGGCAGGCACTGACCTCTACAATGTCGAGCAGCTCCGGGCGGTCGATGCAGCCGTTGCGGTCCTTGTCATAGATCTTGAAGGTCCACTTCAGCTTGTGCTCCAGGGTGCCCCTCAGCACCAGGTTCAGGGCTGCCACATACTCCAGGAAGTCGATGGTGTTGTCCTGCTTTGGGAGTGGGAGCTGTGAGCCCTCCTGGTCCACTGCCCACCTCCAGGGCACAGGTGGGCACCTACTCTGGACCATCCACTGCCACAAGCTCAGGGCTTTGCCTCATCCTTGCAATACGTTTGGCCTCTGCACCTTTGCTCATGCTGTTCTCCACGCTGGCATCCTTTCCTCTCCATGATCACCCAGTTCTACCTGTTCTTCAAGGCTCAGCTCAAAGGTCCCCTCCTCTAGGAAGCCTTCCTTCTCAGACCACTTCAGCCAGTGATCCCTCCCTCCTCTCACATTCACAGCACCTGCCTCCTATTCTGTGCAGTTTGGGACTTACTCTGGCATTGGCACCAATTGCTTCCTAAGTAAGCCTCGTTCCCTAGCTAATGTGTGCTCTGGAAACAAGAGAGGGGTTACATTGCTTTTGTTTCTCTTCCATGCCTAGCACATTGCCATTTCTGCAGAGTCAGGATCTCAAAAATATTTACAAACTAGAGGCCCTGTGCATGAAAATTCTTTTGGGACCTCACTCTCCAAATTTCCAGGCTGGGGGTCCCTCAGCCTGGCCTGCCCCCTCTCACAGTCTGGGAGCCCTCAGGGGCAGGAGGTGACCCAATGATCAGGGGAAGGCGATGCCCCATCACCCCTCTGTTGCTGCCACTGCCGGCAGCGCAAGCCTCAGCCGGCCCTGGTTACCTGAGCCTCGGGCAGTCCTGGGTGGCTGGGCAGGCACTATTCGAGGCTCGCCTATGCCTCAGGCGGCCCTGGGCAGCTAGGCAGCCGCTATCCGAGGCTTACCTGCACCTTGGGCCAGCCCTGGGCAGCTAGGGGGTGGAGAGGACTGGGGGACTCCAGAGGCAGGCACTTGCCGCAAGACTGCCTCCTCGGCAGGGCTGAGGGGACTGGGCACTGCCATCTTGTGGCTGTGGGCACCACCATCTCTGAGGGCAGGGCAGTCAACTAGCATATCTCTCATCATTGATGTTTCTCTCTCTCCCTCTCCCTTTCTCTCTGAAATCAATAAAAATATATTAAAAATATATTTATGAATCAATGAATAAATGATCAACTGAATCTGAATTTGAGACCAAGGTAGTTTTGAAAGATTAGAAAGCTGTGCTCACATTGAAAATTTCTTTTGCACTTTCATTCACTTGGTGCCCGGGGAAAGGGACAGGCCGTGCAGCCCTGCTCACCTAGGCCCACGTGGACTTGACACTGAAGGATAGGCCTGCACCCCACCCCCACCCAGGAAGCGGGAGACAGAGCTCAGGTGCTAAGGGGCCAGCGGAAGGAGGAGGGCACAGGTCACTTCCGAGGTGACCCTGAGCTGGAAACCAAACTTTCCCCCAGCAGAAATGTGACGGCAACGATGATTCCAACAGCAGTGAGCAAGAGGCTGGGGAACCTGCTGTGACTCTGGAGGAGTGTGAGGGGAGAGGCTGCTGGTGGTGGCTGCAGCGGGTCAGTGGGGCCCCGGTCTCAGGCTGAGCTCCACGGGGCGTATTTCAGGGCGGGGACCTCACTCTCCAAATCAAACACCTGAGTCATCAGCTCCCCAGGAGTGTCTCATTCCCATGACTGTGTAATCAGAAATGGTGCTGCCGGCCCAGAGCACCTCTGTCTCATTGGGTCAGGCCACCCGGAGTCCCAGCCCCAGATGGGGGTGCCTGGGTGAGCAAGATGTGAGCAACAGGAGAACACGGCAGGAAATGGGGAAAACAGCATAAAAGCCTCTGGATCAACCAAGAAGAAAACAAAAGGAGCCCATCTCAGCACCTGAAGTGTTTATTCTGTATCTTTTATATAGTTCTTCTGTTCCCTCTCCCCCCACTGTGTACTACATAATTGAGATCAGACTGTAGGTATAGTTTCAGTTCCTGGATTTTTATTTTAAAACTAGAGGCCTGATGCATGAAATTCATGCAAGAGTAGGCCTTCCTTCCCCCTACTACTGGCACCAGCTTTCCTCTGGCACCCGGGACCTGGGCTTCCCTTGCAACCCCGGTTTCATCCGGGACCTGGGCTTCCCTCCAGCCGCCGGCAGGCACCTGGGAACCGGGCTTCCCTCGCAACCCCGGTTTCATCCAGAAGGTCATATGGAAGGAGGTCCAGTCTAATTAGCATATTACCCTTTTATTATTATAGATGTCCCATTCTTCAAAATTATTTAAAATCATACCTTTCATTTTCTGAGGTGTCCTGGACACCCCCTCTTTCTGAACGTGGGTTTAATGTTTTACACCACAAGATGAACATCTTTGTACACACGTATTTCTCTAACATCTCTGGTGGCTTCTTGGGGGTAGATTCTTAGCAGTGGCTGTTGGTCCCCACTCCCCCACTTGTCTTTAGTACTGTTTCTCTGTAGGTGTATAATTTTTTGTTTTGGGGGTTTTTAATTTCCAAAAACAATTTTTTTAATATGTATTTTTTAAAATTGATTTCAGAGAGAGAAAGGGAGAGGGAGATAGAAACATTAATGATGAGAGAGAATCACTGATTGGCTGCCTCCTACTGGGGATCAAGCCTAAAACCCAAGCATGTGTCCTGACCAGGAATTGAACTGTGACTTCCTGGTTCGTGGGTTGCCGCTCAACAACTTGAGCCACACCAGCCGGGCTGTAGGTGGGTGGCTTCTTGGGGGTAGATTCTTAGCAGTGGCTGTTGGTCCCCACTCCCCCACTTGTCTTTAGTGTACTGTTTCTGTAGGTGTATAATTTTTTGTTTTGGGGGTTTTTAATTTCCAAAAACAATTTTTTTAATATGTATTATTATTTAAAATCATACCTTTCATTTTCTGAGGTGTCCGGGACACCCCCTCTTTCTGAACGTGGGTTTAATGTTTTACACCACACGATGAACATCTTTGTACACTCGTATTTCTCTAACATCTCTGGTGGCTTCTTGGGGGTAGATTCTTAGCAGTGGCTGTTTGTCCCCACCCCCCACTCGTCTTTGGTGTACTGCTTTTGCAGGTGTATAATCTTTTGTTTTTGGGGTTTTTAATTTCCAAAAACAATTTTTTAAAATATGTATTTTTCAAAATTGATTTCAGAGAGAGAAAGGGAGAGGGAGATAGAAACATTAATGATGAGAGAGAATCACTGATTGGCTGCCTCTTGTTGTGGATCAAGCCTAAAACTCAAGCATGTGTCCTGACCAGGAATTGAACTGTGACTTCCTGGTTCATGGGTTGACGCTCAACAACTTGAGCCACACCAGCCGGGCTGCAGGTATATAGTTTTATGAAATTTTTATCACATTCGTAGATATGAGTAACTCTCGACACAAACTCACTTGTTACCTGTTAATAGTCACGTTCCTCTCCCCATCATGACATCTGGCAAACACTGATCTGTTCCCCATCACTGTAACAGTATCACTTGGGGAATGGTACAGCGTTAGAATCATATAGTATGCAATCCTTCAAGATTGGCTTTTTATTCCCCATCACTGTAACAGTATCACTTGGGGAATGGTATAGCGTTAGAATCATATAATGTGCAATCCTTCAAGATTGGCTTTTTAAAAAATACATTTTTTTAAATTGATTTCAGAGAGGAAGGGAGGAGAGAGAGATAGAAACATCAATGATGAGAGAGAATCATTGATTGACTGCTTCCTACACGCCCCACACTGGGCACCAAGCCCACAACCCAGGCATGTGCCCTGAACGGAATCAAACCGTGACCTCCTGGTTCATAGGTGGATGCTCAACTACTGACCTGCACCAGCTGGGCTGAAGGCAACTTTTTTTTTTCTTATAATTCCAGTTGTTTTTATTTTATTTATTATTTTTTTAAAACCCACCCGAGGATATTTTTCCATTGATTTTTAGAGAGAGTGGGAGAGAGCGGGAAGGACAGAGAGAAACATTGATGTGAGAGAAACACATTGATTGGTTGCCTCCTGCAGCCCCAACCAGGGCCCAGGCAGGGAGAAGACTGCAAGCAAAGTATATGCCCTTGCCTGGAATTGAACCTGGGAGTCTTTGGTCTGCAGGCTGATGCTCTATCCACTGACCCAACCCGGCTAGGACTGAAGGCAACTTTTTATTGCTGAGTAGTATCCATTGCATGTGGGCCCTAAAGAAATGTCTGCCCCTCCCTTGACTACCTAGAAGAACTGGAATTTGGGGCCTTGTCCATAATTGATTACCAGTGATAACCTCTTCTGAGCTATCTATACTGCCGGACGAATTGCGATTTCCTGAACATCTGCTCTTCTTACCCTGCAATGACCCTGTGAGCCCCCAAGGCACCTTAGCTCATCCCCAGCTCAGGATGTCTTGTTCCCGCATTCCCTTTGTCTCTGAACCTCCCGTGCCCATGCATGCGAGGTCTCTGGCTCCCCTGTATGTGGGGTTCCTGGAGGAGGAATTAAATTTGCTTATTTTCTCTTGCTAATCTGTCTCTTGTCTATTTGACGATTAGACCGGCCAGAAGAACCTTGAGGGTAGAGGTCCTTCCTCCCCCAACCTCTTGTCCACAAGAGGCATGTTCTAGAGGAGCCCCTTTCAGACAAGTGGTCTCCCCGGTGAGGCTACCGGGAACCCCAGGGCCCTTTCTGGGAAGCTTCCGGCTGGGACCAATCTCATCCCTGTGCACCGCCCTCCCCTCGTCAGCCTTAATTACCCCAGAAGCCCAGGATGATGGAAACACCTGTCTACTCAAGCGGCAGGAGCAGAAGTGACAGGCGTGTGATCGGCTCTGGGATTATCTGCCCCATTTCTCCCTGAAGTGACTGCACCTGTGCACCAGCCCTGACCCCAGTGCATGTTACATAAGGGTCCCAAGTGACATTTGAGCTTCAACCCTTTTCTTCATTCCAGTGCGTCATCCCTGCTGGTCACCACCACACCCATTTCTGTCACCCCAGGTTTTGATGTGTGACCTAGATCTATGAACTCTTTTGATTTTATTTGCCCCAGAAATCTCAGACCAATTGCCCAGAAATGAGACTCCCTGATATAAAGATTGTGGGCATGGAGACTAAGCGGGAAGAGGAGAGAAAGAAGGCTCAGTCCCTGAGAGAGGCACTTAGCACACCTCCTAGGAAAGCTCTTCCTTGCAGCGGAATGTCCATTGAGAAGGGATGGTGGAGTTAGAAAACCAACAGCGGATGCCCAACCCAGTCGGTGAAAATTGGATGAGCAACAGGATATTTGCTTTGTCTTAAGCACCCTCTATATTTACAGTGATGGCGAACCTATGACACTCGAACTCATTTTTTTGGTTGATTTTTCTTTGTTAAATGGCATTTAAATATATAAAATAAATATCAAAAATATGTCTTTGTTTTACTATGGTTGCAAATATCAAAAAATTTCTATATGTGACACGACACCAGAGTTAAGTTAGGGTTTTTCAAAATGCTGACACGCCGAGCTCAAAAGGTTCGCCATCACTGCTCTATAAGATGCTTACTGATTACAAAGGGAAAATAGTAACGTGGAGAAACCCAGCAGGTACCACATAACCAAATGGAGAAGTCAGCAACCCCAGGAAAGGGACAGACCAACGTCACCTGCCCCCTGACATCGGGCACCGAGGATAAAGGCCACTTCTGCAGCACTTCTGCTAGAAGTGCACAACCCGGATCTAAAATGTCAGGGTCAAACAAGACAGAGAAAAGCTGAAATTAAAGGCTCCAAATTAAAGGGTAAGGAGACAGGACAAGTAAATGCAATGAGTGATCACCCCCCACCACCAAAGGGAAAAAAGCATAGAAGGGCATTATCGGCACAAATTGACCAAATTTGAATATGGATTGTTAATTAGATAATAGAATTATATCAGTGCAAAATTTCCTGATTTTAATCATTGTATTAGCTTATTTAAAAGAATGACCTCATTTTTAGAAGAAACACAGAAATACTTAGGGATAAAGGGCGTAATGTCTCCAACTTGCTCTTAAATTTGAAATCCTATCAAAATAAAAGTTATAAAGAAAGGAAAAAGAAATTGATGAATGTATATGCTAATTTGTAAGACCAGATGGGATATAAGGGGCCCAGCTATATTACGCCCATGGCTAAATAATCTCTTTTGGCTCCTGAATTGTTATATTAAATTTTTAGATGAACAAGGAAGATCGACACATTTAGGATAGTAAGTTTTGTGGCATAGGACCTGGGCTAAATAATCTCTTTTGGCTCCTGAATTGTTATATTGAATTTTTAGATGAACAAGGAAGATCGACTTAGGATAGTAAGTTTTGTGACATAGGACCTACTTTTAAAAAAATAATTTTCTCTCTTTATAAAACACAAACTGCCTCCCAGGCAGGCACACTTGTCTGGGAGTCTGGACCCCTGAGTAGCTGATTGTGGGCAGGTGAATTCACTTCCTTTTGCCCCCATTTCTCATCATTTAATCTGAAGTAACAAACGCGCTCACGCCCTCGCCGGCTTGCTGCTGACTCAGAAGCAGAGGAGGAGCTCTGGGTCTATGCCAACACGCTCGTCCCATTTGGGCAGCTCTTTTGCTCCTTATCTTTAGAGTGACAGGGGCTCGGGTGGGGGTGGAAACCAGGTCCTCAGGCTGCGAAGCCCTGGCTGTAAACAGTGTGCCCGCTGCCCAGCCCACCTTCAGCACCAGGAGTGGAGACAGGGACAGTCAGACGAAAGGGCAGATGGAGAGGAGGGGAGAGAAGACGGGAAGGCACAGAATGATGGGAGAGGGAGGAGGAGAGTTTCGGAGAAAGAGTGAGACAGAAAAGGTGAGGGGAGTGGAGAGAGAGGAAAAGCAGGAGGACTGGGAACGGGGAGCCCACGCGAGGCTGTTCCTTGAGCACAAGGATGAGAAACGGGCCAAGTGGACGGGCCACCAGTCCCCCCTTCAGGGTGCCTTACCCCGTTCTTGTCGAAGGCTCGAAACATGCCCTCTACATACTGGGTGGCCTCCTCATTGCCTGTGACCTTGAAGAAGCGCTTGAACTCGTGCATGAAGAGCGTGCCGCTGGGGCACTCCACCACGAACTTCTTGTACCACTCCTGGAGCTCCGCCACGTCCATCTCGCCCGCCGCCTCCGCCTCCTCCCAGCTGAACTGCTGCCCCATCCTGGCCCCGGAACGGCAGGGAGCAAGGGTCTGTCTCCTCTCGGCTGCTGCTGGTCGATTCGTAGGTTAGGGCCCTCTCCCTCCCTTTCCTTAGCTTAGCCAGCCTCTTCACCATCTCCCGGGCAACTGAACATGATGGGCGGTATAGGGCGCAGGTGACAAGGTGGACAGAACCAGGCCAGCTCAGCGTCCTAAGATCATTAGAAGATTCCCTCCAGCCTGCTAAGCTCCCCCAGCCGCACCCCTCCTCTTCATATTGTCAACCACTCAGCTAAGCCACCCAGAAGATTCTGAAGAGGGAGAAAGGGAGGAACCTGAGGGGAGGAGAGAGCGAAGACCAGTTGGGAAGACAGGCTGAGACCCTCCATGGCCCACACGCTCCCTGTCCCTTTGGTTGGGCACCACACTGCCCCAGAGAGGCCCATCTGGGAGACATGCGCTCCTGGGCTCAGCCCCTCCATGCTGCCTAGTGAGAAGCAGCAGCACCTACAACTTGAAGGGCTCTAGGTGAGCAGCTGTGCCCGAAGCTAACTCAGTCCCCGGCACAATACAGATCGCCCCCTTGAGTCTTGGAAGTTCCCCACTTTCCAGTTTAAAGTACAAATGCTTCCCTCCAACACCCTTCACCCAAGACCTGGAGGCTTTGCTATTTTCTCTCCGCCTGAGGAGGATCTGGGAGCGCGGTTTAAGATATCTCTGAAGTCTCTTACTTTTATACTAAAGGTGTATGCAAATTTGTTTTTGAGTCAATTTTATATTCATGCTTATTTTAATGCAATATAAAAAATGATACCTCCAAGAAATCAGAAAACCCGCAGCACTGATTTTTCTAGAATTTAGGGGGAGTCATTCCAGTGACGGCCCGTCTTTGGGGCAGCACCGCCTGCCTCCCATTGGGTGCTCATGGCTCCCTGCCTCCATGCGTCCCTAACCTCTCCGTTGTTCTACCTTCCTCCCCATTCCTGAAGTAGGAACTGCACTTCCTGTCATCCTGCAAAGTGCTGGTGGGTTTTCCCCCACAGCCCCCACCCCTCAGGGTCTGGAGAATAAGGCCAGTCTCCTCCTTCCTCTTAAGCATTGCTTCCACCCTTTCTCTTTTCCCCCTCAAAATGCCAGTCCCTTCGAAGCCATGTCCGACTCCACCCCTCCATGTACTCATCCTTGTTGCCATTATTCACTAGTGACTTCACGTGTGTCTCAAAGCATCGCTCAGGGACAGCCTGAGGTGGAGAGCTGACCATCCCACAAGCTGGCCTCAAAGATCCTCATCTCCTTAGTTCCAAGAAGCTCTCCTTCCATCCCACACAGGCCTCCCATCGCTGAGGTCCGGCCCGCAGCTGCAGCATCTGGGAGCTTGTTAGACATGCAAATGCCCAGGCCTCACCTCGCCTACCGAATCAGGAACTCGGGGTGGGCCCAGCCATCTGTTTAAGCCCTCCAGGTCCTTCCAATGCACACAGTTTAGGAGCCATTCCTAGGCCTTGCTATCAGGCACTTCTGTCCCCCCTCCGAGACATTCGAACAGCATCACCTCTCCTTCTAGCTCATGTATCCTAACACCTGCACTCCAACAAGTCTCCAGCCGCATTGAGACTCGCAACCTATTGATCTTGTATTTTTTAAAACATCTGTCGCCCCGCTTATATCCCGCTTTCCTCTTGTCCTTACCCACGGCTTGACACACCTGACGTTTCCTTGCCATGACCCTGACCTTTGCACCCCTCTCTCCCTCTAACTGCTCACTTGGCAAAACCTGACCCTGGCTAAAGCTAACCACTAACTGTGCTAACACCTCGCCTGCACCCAGGAGGCTGAACACAGAAACAATCATAAAGTCATGCTGGCTGCACACACAAGTAAGCTTACGCCTCCCTGCCGACCTCCTCTCCCCTCCCTGGGATGACTATCCCACATACTTCCCACCCTCAAACCTTTTACTCCCTCCCACGTTCAGCTGATGACCTGTCAAGCTTCATTTCAGAGGATCAGACACATCAGACAGCCACCTCATCTTCCCACCGGACACACTCCCTGCATCCGAACCACGTGCTCTGCCTCCTCCTGGTTCAGCGGAAGCAGCGTCCCTTCCCCGCTTCTCGCCTGCCAGGTCCTCCACTTGTTTTCTAGGCTCAGCTCTCCGCACTTCCTCCCCACAACGATTCCTTTCTCTTCTGCATCCTGATTTTCCTTCTCTAATGGATCATTCCCACCTGAAGACAAGCTTTAGTATCACCATTAATAAAACAAAGTCAAACAACAAAAATCCTGCCCTGACGCCACATTCAGGGTCCCATTACCACCTGCATGGGCCTACGCACGTTACCTTCATGGGCCTACGCACGTTACCTTCATGGGTCACAAGATAAATATGGAATAAATAAGTATTACTTACATAAATATTTAAAATATTTTATCACTCATTGGTATAAAGATGAATATAACCCAGTCCAGCCCAGACTAGATTAAATTCATCCTTCTGATTTTGAAAGAAATTACAACACTTAAAAAGAAATTTAAAATATTGTGGTCCCTCGGCACTCTGGACCCCTG
Source organism: Myotis brandtii (assembly GCF_000412655.1). NCBI lineage: Eukaryota > Metazoa > Chordata > Mammalia > Chiroptera > Vespertilionidae > Myotis > Myotis brandtii. The sequence goes on along the minus strand of NW_005371832.1, from coordinate 665,349 downwards.
GATCCACTGGCCCTGCCCGCCATCCCCTCCATCTACTGTCCTAATTTTGGCTTCTCTTACAACAAAACCCTCTGTGGCAGATCTGTTTTCCAAAAACGGCACAGCAACAGATCTGGTGTCACGTGTTCCTCCACCAAGGGGCAGTCTACTTCTCCTTCTCTTCAACCCGATGGCACTTTGTGGCTACCTCATCGAAGAGGATGGGCAGAGGGACACCATGTGACTTCCAAGGCTAGGTCATCAAAGGTGATAGGGTCTAGGCCTGGCTCTCTCAGGACTTGCCCTCGGAACCCAGACGCCATGTTGTCAGGAAGCTCAGGCACATTCAGGGATTCCGGCTGTCAGCCAGCCTCAACCATCAGACTTGTGGGTGAGTGAGTGACTCCAGGCCCAGCCTCCCAGACACCCCAGTTGATACCAAATGGAGCACACAATCTCCCCGCAGAGCCCTGACCAAATTGCAGATTTGTGTGCAAAGTAAATGTTGTCTTCGCTTTAAGCTACTAAATCTGGGTATTTTTCTAGGGTAACAATAAATAACTGACCATTCTCAAACCTGTCTTGTGTCCTCATCTTTCTTATTCTCGCCTCAACTTACTCCAATTGGATGCTCATCCCCATCACTCCATGGACAAGGCTTGTACAGGGGTCACCAATGACCTGCTTTCGTTACTCAGCTTGCCAGCAGATTCATCATGGTTCGCCAAGTGAATTCTTCCTCCAAACACTCAGGTTTCAAGGACCCACACTTGTCTGGTTTCACTCCAACCTCACTGATGGCTCATCGCCTCCATTTTACCAAATCTCTACATGCTTGGGGCTTCCCAGGCTTGTTCTTGATACCCTTCTCATCTACCCACATTCTCCCCATCCCCAACATTACATACCAGTTGTAGGCTGACAGCTTCCACACTTACATCTTCAGCCTGGACTCTCTCCAGAACTCAGATTCATGAACTCAGCCGCCTACTGGACATCTATCCTCAGATGGCAAACTTAGCAAGGCCAAGGCCAAACTACTGATTTTCTTCCCAAATCCCTTCTCAACTGCAGTAATGGCATCACCATTTACCCAGTTGCTTAGGCCAAAACCTAGATGTCATTCTTGACATCTAGGTCTCATTTCGATCTATTAGTAGGTCATTCCATCAGCTCCACCTCTAAACTATATTCTGAATCAACCACTTTTCATCACCTCCACTACAACTCCAGTCCAGGCCGTATCCTCTCACCTGGGCCACTGCAGAAGGCCCTAACCAGTCTTCCTGCCCCTCCTAACAACCCCCTCCTCACAGCCCCTACCCAGCAGCCAGAGTAGTGTGTTCTAAGGCATAAATCAGATCCTATCACTTGTCTGCTCCAAACCCTCCAATGGCTTCCCACTGCACTCAGAATAAAACCCATACTGCTCCCCATGGCCATGATGCATCACATCATCTGCCCCTGCCTGCTGTGGTCATGTTCCTCTGTCCTTGTCTGCTGACACACCAAGCTCACTGGGTCTTAGCACTGACTGGTCCTGCTGCTTGGACTGCTCTCCCCTCAGGTCTTCACGTGGCTGCCTCCTTGACTTTCTCCCCTCCTCAAGGAATTCTGACATTATCTTACTTCATTTTCTTCATAGTGTTTAACTAAAGCTGAAACTATCTTATTTTTTTCCTTATTATGTCCTCCCCATAGAGTCTAAGATGCTTGAGGAGGGGGACTTCACCCCGTACACCACGGAATTCCCAATGCCTAGGACAGTGCTTGGCACATACAAGAAACTCAAACACTTGTTGAGTAACTGAGCAAAGTGCATGACACACAGTTAGTGCTGAATTAATGAGAGCTATTAGTCCTTAATTTTGCAAGACAACTCCTCTTGACTCCTTTGAGTGCCTGGGTTAGCAGGTATGTATCGATGTGAAAGATAATGGGCCTTTAGAACTAGAAGAGGCCTTGAAGATCCTGCTCAGTGATTTCCACCTTCCTCCCATCTCATCACACCTGAAGGCATGTGCCCATCAGTGGCTGTGGCTCTGAACCAACAGTGACTCAACTGGCTCAGTGTGAAGATGGTGTCATCCCTGACCATCTCTTCGTATTTATGGATATTTAAGCAAAATTGAGGAGTGATTAAAGGACATTAAGAAATTGTATGAATGAGATATAACTTGATTTAGACTCTGGCTAAAGAATCTAAAATTCAATTGGCTTTTCATGTGGGTCAGTTGACCATGACCTGCCCCATTAATACGCTGAGCTGTTGAAGTATAAATATATCACTTCAAAGAGGATTAGGACTCCACAGAGAGAAATGATAGCTTAAAGTGAGTAATAATAGTAAGGGTTTAAGGAGGGCAGGGCTAGGAATTGAACGGGGATTTGCAGAGAACCCGGGGGTTCACAGGCAGTCAGCCATAAGCTCGGCTCCAGGTATAAGAAATGCTTGAGCCATAGACCTAGTCTGTTGAGCCCTAGCTGGGCCTGGCCCCAAGCTACTGCAAATAACCTCCATGCTGGTTCTTGTGACCCAGTGGGACCCTCCTTGATGCAGCCTAAACTCTTATGCTGCCCCCTCACACCCTGTGGACCTTGAGACCACAGGGATCAGAATCGCACTGTGTATTATACTTTTTATCTTTATTCAGATCACATTTACATCTTTTATGCCTTAGATTCCCCCACTCCCAGTTGATCATTTTACTTCCAAAACTTAGGGGAAATAAGTACGTTCTGCCAATGTGAAAGGGGAAATAAATCTGGACTTTAGGTTTGAATATTCTGAGTACCTCCTACTCTTTAAAAATTAGGTTTGGGGCTGTCCCTGTCACGAATCTGAACTCATACAAATCCGTTTCACCCTTTTTGCCTCAGCTTTATCTGTAAACTGAAAGGATACTGAATGGGGAAGTCAGAACTTGGTTTTCTGTCCTGGAAAATGGGGGTAATAACAGTAACTACTTTATTGGGTTGTTATAAAGATGAAATGAGAATATCTGTGACTATGTAAAATGCTTGGCATAATGTATGGCGGTGATTACAATGCACATTACATGCTTTCTCGGCTAAATTAACCTTCACAGCCCTTCCAGCTGGTATCTAAACCGGGCAGTGCACAAGCATCTGGGATGCCATTGGATTCGCACTCCATCTAGTGATAACTATTATTCACTCATGTCTATTACTTACTTGGAACTGTGAGGTGTTCTATAAGTGACCTAATTTAATACTCCTACCTTAATGAGGAGGCACTGTCTTCTACATTTTACTCAGGAGTAAATTGAGGCTCTGACAGGATTAACTACCTTGCCCAAGTTTATTGCAGTTAGTGGGTTTGAACTCTTATCTGACACAGACCTGTCTGACTCCAAAGTCCATGTTTTCTCTACTCTGCTACTCATTAGTGCTGCAGTAAAACTGAATGTAGGGAAGGAGGAATGGCAGCTGACAAACAGAAATGCTAAGAAATTAGACTCCTTCTTTAAAACAATGGCTTTCTATATTTACTATGTTCTGTGTAAGGTGACCAAAGGAACATATAAGTAATTCTTTGAAAGCATTGAAACTAGGCACCAAACAAGTCTAATTTGTAGAGTTCTATCAATAATTTCAAACAGACCATATTATTATTTTGTTTAATCTGAAAAGGAAATATATTTCAGATTAGAGGAAGCAACAGTGAACTCAGGGCTACCTCTCAATCATGTCACTTCGTACCGGCCTTCAGGTTCATTCTACCGTCAGGCTCCATTTTCTCTCACTGCCTCCCACCCCCACTGTGAATGCTAAGAAATTAGACTCCTTCTTTAAAACAATGGCTTTCTATATTTACTATGTTCTGTGTAAGGTGACCAAAGGAACATATAAGTAATTCTTTGAAAGCATTGAAACTAGGCACCAAACAAGTCTAATTTGTAGAGTTCTATCAATAATTTCAAACAGACCATATTATTATTTTGTTTAATATGAAAAGGAAATATATTTCAGATTAGAAGAAGCAACAGTGAACTCAGGGCTACCTCTCAATAATGTCACTTCGTACCGGCCTTCAGGTTCATTCTACCATCAGGTCCCATTTTCTCTCACCACCTCCCACCCCCACTGTGGACAGACAGTGAGACTTGGGCATTAATTCCAAGCTTTAGAACATGCATTTTACATGGGAGATTCAACTAAAAAACACTTTCTCAGCCTACCAGGATAAAGAAATTACCTTGTTTATATCAAGAAGTAGGTTTCAAATACTTTTGTCACGAAAGTATCACTACTTTTTGTCACATGTGTAGTTTATTTGCATATTTATCTTAAAACAAGATTTTAATATATAATTTGAAGTGCCAACCTGAGTAATCTGGTTTACGGGTTAACTGAAAATGAAAACAGTCGGACTCGGATGCACCCCTTTAGCTCACAGTGAGTCACTGGGGCTGAGTGTGCATAGATTATCCTATCATACTACAGTGATTAATATGATCTAAAAACACATACAAAAAAGCTGTATTTACCTTTAAAGAATTAAAGTTCAAATGGGTCACAAATTGCTGCTTTGCTAGATATAATTACCATTATATTGCTCTTGTTTTATTGACTAGTTCTTAATCCTGAGGCTTATACCTGCTTATACCTGAGATAAGCATGCTTTAGGCATTTGTGAATGACATAGTCAACAACTGAGCTGAGAAGGGAAGGAGGCCAGGGGCCCCAAGGCTGTAATTCTTTTCATGTTAATGACAGTAATGTAAGTCTGATACATAAGCAGTATGCATTCAAAACACCGATACCTGATAGCAGGTAAGGAAGAGAGAACAGGAATTCCAGTGCAAGGGGGGAAAAACTGAGAAGACATAACTACTCCAAAGATGTGAAGAAAACGACAAAAGACGAGGCCCTGGTTCTGCTGTAAAAAGGAAACGAATCACTCCCTTGGGGTTGATCCATCAACAGTTTCAGCCCGTTGCAGTCCTGCTTCTTTCAGGGCTTTAACCTCTATTTAATTTCATGGAAAAGTAGACATCTCCAAACAAAAGACTGCCATTACCAAAAGAGGGAGGCCTTCTTATCAGTGAGGAACTTAATAAGGAAAATGGTTTGTGCCTTGCACAATTTTCAAAGGCTGTTATTTCTATTCAATTTTTGGTAAGTTAACAAAATAAGAGCCCGTTGAATGAATGAATCACAGGATGGGTGAAATGATACAGTGGTAATGTCTTGAGAGCTTAAATTCCATTACAGTGACCCTTTTAGGCAGCCCTGCAGGGTCTGGGCCACTAGAAGGTGCAGTGTATGCCTCAAGTGTGCTTGGTCTGCTGCAAAGTATATTCATTTTCAAGAATGGAGAGCTTAAATGAGGTCAAATTTGGAGGTCATCACCCCCGAACAAACAACTATATGCTGCCTGTTCTAGAGTATCAAAAACTTCAATTGCTCAGTGTTAAATTAATCAAATTAACCAAAGGTTTCTTCTAGGAATTTCTAAAGAAAAAAATGTATGTGAGCAATATTTCAAATATTCACTTTCAGATGAATGATATGATGTAAATTAAAATTAGTACAAACTAATAATTGAACAATAGCAGAATAAAATATAAACAGACTCTTTTGGTGCATAGTGGTCAAAACAGTTTACTCACATTTGGTAAAATCAGAACTGAAATGATGACATGTATAAAAGGACAGATAAAGTGGCTCTTCCACTGTAGTCCATTGTATCCTTAATGCTCCATCCCCTGCTGCCCATGATCAGGACATGTGGACTCAACAGTGAACCGTCTCAACTGGCAGCACTCTCCACTTGAGCCCACGTGGCTGGCCCACCCGAATTCAAAAGCCCACACAACTAGTCTCTGAGACTTTATGACTTGCTTTCTTCCTTTGCCTCTGGTATCTTTTCCCAGATTGGCTCCTTGATGTGTTCTGGTAACCGTTCTAATTTTGTCTAAAAAGAGAAAAATAGAACTATAGTATAATGTGGACTTAACTGAACTCTTTGGCCACAAAATAGATGAGTTTTGTTCCCTTAAATCCTCTTGACTTCTTTTATCTCCTAGCCCCTACTTGCCACCCCCCTACCCATACTCCTCTCATCTTTTTGTAGGCTTTGAAAACAGAGAGAAGAAAACTTGATGGTATATAAAACTCGGAAACAGATAATCTATTCGATCCTCAGTGATCTCTAGGGACTGCCACCTAATGTGGTCCCCGTGTCTGGACAACTCCTGGGAGGGAGGGAGACTTCGGAGGTGGCTCGGGGAGGATGTGGCTACAGTGCAGGATGATTTGGTTGAACTGCCACCACTGCACAGGGAGGTGGAGACCCCAACTACTGTGGCAATCCTGCCTCCAGGTCTGCCACAGGCCCTCCCCTCCACTCAGTGGGACAGGACCAGGCTGCAATCCTATATAATAAAAGGGTAATATGCAAATTGACCGAATGGTGGAATGACTGGTCGCTATGATGCGCACTGACCACCAGGGGGCATATGCTCAACACAGGAGCTGCTCCCTGGTGGTCAGCACCGCTCAGCCACAATTTGGGCTGACGGCTGGCAAGTGCAGCAGTGGTGGCAGGAGCCTCTCTCGCCTCCGTGGCGCGCTAAGGATGTCTGACTGATGGCTTAGGCCCACTCTCTGTGGGGAGCGGACCTAAGCCATCAGCTGGACAACCCCTGAGGGCTCCCGGACTGCGAAAGGGTGCAGGCTGGGCTGAGGGACACCCCGTTCCCCGCGCCAGTGTATGAATGTCGTGCACTGGGCCTCTAGTGTATTACAACAATACAGATTGTTGGGGAAGGTCATCAAAAAGACATGACCGCCTGTTTGACCTGTGAGCTGAACCCGGGCAATCAAAGGTTCCTTGCCTCCTCCCCTGTGTTTTGGAATGTGTGTTCTGCTGCCTTCTCTGCTCCCAGAACCTGCTCCAAGGATACAGGTTTGAGATAGAAATGTGGTATTGAGACTATCTGGACTGAGTACATGACTGACCCAGTTAAGGTCTCCTGGGTACGTGAATGACCCAAGTTGGGGCCTCTATATAACTTTTAAGATTTGGCAGGTGTGTGCAGAAAGCAAACTGTCTGGCAGCTGCCCATGACAAAGCTGGTGAGTAAGTTCTCCTGCTTATTAAACCTGCCACCTACCACTTGGAGTGGTCTGCCTCTCTGCGCTCTCTCCTTGCCTCCGCATCCAGGGGTGGTTTCAGATTACACCTGGGGAGCTCCCAACACACACTACCCCCCAATAGAGGTAGAAATTAAAGTCATACCTTTGTAACTTCCATGGCAACTCCTTCAGGTAAGTTTCGCTGAATGTATTCCAAGTAGACATCTGCTGTACTTCCAGTTAGATGTTTTAGCTGAAATTTCAAACATAAAATTGGTTCATACTCTGCTGTTAGAGTAGAAATTTTAAAGTTTTATTGGTAAAAGTGGTAGAGCCTTTTCTTCCTCTATGGAATCTACACAGAATCCCAATTTTAAAAGCCCTGTAGCTCCTCTGGTGGAACTGAATGGGGAGCACGGCCCTGAAGCACCCTCCTCCCAGACGTCTGAGAGCCAGAGCTGCACGGAACCCAGCTGGCCAGCAGGTATCAGAGCAGCACACTCACAAGGCAACTTAACACACAACACAGAAGGACACAGACTAGATGGTAAGAGTTAGCATGAGATGTTGTGCATGCTCCATGCTCAAGTGTTTCTGTTGGACATGGGTGCATACAATTTTGGTGTTTTTTTTTTCCATTTAAGGGTGGAACTACATCTTAATATTTGTATCCTCAACGTCTAGTACAGCGCTTCCAATGTAAAAGATACACAAAGTTGTTTTAATAACATTTATAAATCATTTACTACGTGACGAAGTATTCGCAGTGTTTTAGATAAATACCTCATTTAATCCTCACATAACCTAGGAGATGGGTACCATTATTATTCCCATTTTGTAGATAAAGAATTGAGGCACAAAGCATACAGCTAGTAAGTGCCAGGACTAGGACCTGGCTGCCTGACTCCAGAACCCATGCACTCCTTAACCACAAGACTATGTCAACCCTAGTGGATGCACAAATGAATAAGGTGAATGAAAAATCGTAATGCTGCCCCACACAGACACGGGAAATCCAGGAAGCATGTGAAAACAATTATTAGAACTGTGTGAAAATTTAACTAGAATTTTTGAAAAGCAGGCAAAATTATTCCAATGCTATCTTATTGTATAAAACTTAGTCAGCTGCCCTAGCTGGTTTGGCTAAGTGGATAGAGAGAGCGTCGGCCTGTGTGGACTGAAGAATCCCAGGTTCATTTCTGGTCAAGGGCACATGCCCGGGTTGTGGGCTCGGTCCCCAGTGGGGGGAATGCAGGAGGTGGCTGATCAATTATTCTCTCTCATCATTTATGTTTCTATCTCTCTCTCATTCTCCCTTCCTCTCTTAAATCAATAAAAATATATTTTAAAAAAATAAATAAATTAGTCAGCTCCCTAGCCGGTTTGGCTCAGTGCTCAGTGTCGGCCCACGGACTGAAGGGTCACGGGTTCAATTCCAGTCAAAGTCTTGTACTTCAGTTGCAGGCCGATCCCTGCCTGCGTGAGGCAACCAATCGATGTTTCTCTCTGTCTCTCTGCCTCCTTTCCACTCTCTCTAAAAATCAATGGAAAGAATATCTTCGGGTGAGGGTTAACAAACAAAAAGTAATGCGTGATGGTTTGATCTGTTGCTCTGAGAAATACAAATTGTTCTAGGGGTAATCAAATTTTAAAAAAATTAAAAAAAAATTAGTCAGCATCATCTGCATTATTGAGCAGAAGTAGAACTATTCTAAAGGATGGCTTTATTTGAGTTTGATTTTCCTGTCTGTTGCTCCCATAAACACAAAAGGTCCTTTTACCTTCTCTGCAACCATTAGCATGAGCTGACTAAAAGGAAGTCAGCCAATGTGAAAGGAAAGTTATGGTAGTATGAAATGGGGCATTTCAAAAATACCTGCATATCTGAAATAAACTCACCTCTAAGCATCTGTAAAGTGTTCTCATTTCATACTGAACTCTGTGCTTCTTGAAAATATGCACTGATTTGAGAAGAGTAAATCGCTCTATTTTCCTTGGAGGTTCATGTCTGAAAGTTAATGGGCAAAACAACAAGCTTAAGCTAAGTGATGATAAAACCTTAGTCAGCGATATCAAAGCATGATCCCACAATTTTGTAGGTCAGGTTCATGCTCAATTACAGGCATTAACTACCATTTACAGACTTCTACTTGTCAGGACTGTCATCTATGCTTAACAACTGATGTCATAAAGCTCAAGCCAAAATAAACACCTTGGACAGCAACACAAACATTTTTTTCCACAGCCCCAAAATTGAGCCTTGGCATGCAAGTGCACGCACCCTCCAACACACACACACACACACACACACACACACACACACACACACACACACACCTCTAGCTTTTACAGCCCTGAGGTCCCTTACTGACAAATATATGAACTGTGAAAAGCAACACCCGTGTGATGGACACAGTTGTAACGTCTGCTGTATGTGTTATTTTAGGAAAACTTACAGATGACCCATAATCATAAAACTATAGTCTGTTATGGAAAACGTGGATTCATTGTATTTTGTAAAGAGGTGGACAGACTGGCAAAGCCCCAAATGGGCCTTGTTCTACATCAGGAGCAGGTGACAAGACAAAGGAGGTGGTTACACTTGACCCTGCAGTGACTTCAGGGCCATATGAAGCTCACCTTGCTCAGGCATGAAATTACTGGGTGACTGGTGCTTCTGAGGGCAGTTTTGAAACAATGATATATTAGCCCAGTGGTCGGCAAACTGCGGCTCACGAGCCACATGCGGCTCTTTGGCCCCTTGAGTGTGGCTCTTCCACAAAATACCACGTGCGGGCGCGCACGTACAGTGCGATTGAAACTTCGTGGCCCATGTGCAGAAGTC
>NW_005371832.1:650112-655172 GCF_000412655.1 Myotis brandtii | reverse complement strand
GTACCTCAATCAGATTGAGGACGTTTTTAGCAAAGGCCAGCTTAGGAGTACCCTAATTAAGTTAATCACAATGTACCTACCTATATAGTTTAAGTTTTAAAAATTTGGCTCTCAAAAGAAATTTCAATTGTTGTACTGTTGATATTTGGCTCTGTTGACTAATGAGTTTGCCGACCACTGTATTAGCCAAAGAGCATCAAATCAAAGGATCTATAAAAGGACTGCTTGCCCACCTAACTGCCTCCCTGCCTCATCGTGATCCCAGACATGAGGGCTTCTTGGATCTCCTGTCTATGAAATCGGTAGAGAAAGGATTTCCTTCATTTTCCTGGGTCACTCATTCTAGTATTTAAACATTCTAGAAGACAGGAGGGATGATCTTGCTTAGGATAATAGGACAAAGCTACACCCTACCTAGCATGAGTTCTATCCCATTTTAAGAGCTCACACTTGGCTGGAATCAGCACCATTTTCTGGCTGATCATGTTACAACTGACAAGTCAGATTAGGAAAGATTATACTTACACTTCAATAGAGATACCAAGTTCTTTAGCGGCAAGCACGGCAAAATATTCATAACTGTCCAACACAGCCTTATCATGGCCTTTTACTAAAACTGACAGGCGCTTATACAATGTGTCCGGTTCATCGGAAATAGTTATCTACAATTTTGAAATAAAAAAGGAAAGGTTCATTTGTGGTTCCTCTAATATTTACAACTAAAATATTTAACATATTATCCTCACTCAATTGAGCAATTTCAGAGTTTAGTAATAAATGGGGAGAAAAATGCTATGTAACATTTTAACACTATAAGCTTAAGTATCTAATTACTATCACATTCAGATCTGCACAATGACCCTTAGAATCTGTTAAAATGCAGTTTGAATCAAAGGGACTTTCAAGGCAACAAAATCACTAATGGAACCTTCTAACTTAAGAGTTATTGAGCCCCAAATTCACAATGGGAAAGGATTTTGGGGTTTGTTAACAAAAGTAGCCTGGTCAGAAGACCTGAATTGAGAATTAAACTCTGCTACTTCTAGCTAAATGACAATGGGCAAGTCACATAATCTCACTGCACTTTAGTTTTCTCATATATAAAACAGAATACTGATGCTACAGCTCACAGCATTTCATTAGAGAATAAGGAAACAGATTAAAGTGTTTATAAATGATAAAACATCCTATATAATAAGAGCGTAATATGCAAATCGAGCCAACGGCATAATGACCCGTCAGCAGGGGGTGGGGCTGGGGAACAGGAGGCCAGCAGTGGAGGGGTGATGGGGGGCGTGGGGGGCAGGGCCAGCTGCTCGCCAGCAGGCACCTGACCCCAGATCAGCCTGCCCTGGTCACCTCCCGCAGAGGGAGGCTAGACTGCGGCTTAGTAGGACATCCCCTGAGGGCTCCCGGACTGTGAGAGGGTGCAGGCTGGGCTAGTTGTTAGATAAAGGTGAGTAATTACTATTCATATTCTTTTTTTTTATGCTCACCTGAGGATATGTTTATTGATTTTAGAGAGGAAGGGAAGAGAGAGAAACAGAGAGACAAACACTGATGTGAGAGAGAAACATCAATCAGTTGCCTCCTGTACAAGCGCTGACCAGGGATCAAAACCTATAAACTAGGTAATGCCCTGACCTAGAATTGAACCCGCGATCTTTTAGTGTAAGGGATGATGCTTCAACAAACTTAGCCACCCCGCAAGGGCCCATTCATATTCTTTATTTTAAAATGTCTTTTTATTAATTTTAGAGATAGAGAAAGGGAGAGGAAAAGGTCAATGAGAGAAACATTGATCAGCTGCCTCCTGCACGCCCTCTACTGGGGATTGAGCCCACAACCCGGGCATTTGCCCTGACTGGGAATCAAACCAGTGACCTCTCTGTGCATGGGACAATGCTCAACCAACTGAGCCACATGGGCCAGGGCCATATTCTTCTTAAAAAATATATTTTTACTGATTTCAGAGAGGAAGGGAGAGGGAGAGAGAAACATCAATGATGAGAATCATTGATTGGCTGCCTCCTGCACACCTCCTACTGGGGACTGAGGTTGCAACCCGGGCATGTGTCCTGATTGGAATCGAACCACAACCTCTTGGTTCATAGGTCAACACTCAACCTCTGAGCCACACCAGCCGGGGTAGGGCCATATTCTTTATTAGGCTTTATTCATGGTTTTTCCTGCCATAATAGAAAAATTACTCATTTCTAATTAACATGTTATGATACTGACTGTACATATAACTTCTAACTCTTCCGCCCTAATACTTAAAATCTTAGAAATAATGGGTCCGATGTTTCTTTCTTCCAAGAGGTGAATTACCTTCACTTCATTCATCCATTAAAACAGTAATTTATATACTAATCCAATGATTCAGGGTTAATTACTTCACCTCTGAAGGGAGATCTACTTACACAATCAGGAAGCTAGACATTCACTCTCAATTACCCCAAACAGGGTAGTTGGAAGAACAGAATATACTGATATCCTATGGCAAAAGTTGGGGGACAACGGAAGGGGGAATATAGCCCTAAGATGTATTCTTATTGGTTCCTATAGATTTTTTTAAATTAAGTAATTAATTTATTTTTTGAGAGTGAGACAGAGAGAGAGAAAGAGAAAGAGAAACACTGATTTGTCGTTCCACCTATTTATGGATTCATTAGGTGATTCCTGCATGTGCCCTGACTGGGGATTGAACCAAACATACCTTGGCTTATTGGGACGACACCCTAACCAACCAAGCTATCTGGCTAGGGCTCCCTACAAGGTTTTGAACCTGTTAAAAATACTAAAATTCAGGAGATTTCACATAACAATTTATATTTCAGTTTAGCTGGAAAAATTTAGACAATCTGGCATCAGTAGGTCTGACTTCTGAACGGCAACAAGTGGCTAGAGTAAGTAGTAGCTGTCTCACTTATCAGGGGCACAGCGGTCATTGTGACCACCCTGTCACCCCTCCTTACAGCCTGGGCCATGCAGGCATCTGAGTTGCAGACCTGAGGTTATGTATGTATTGTCATGGAAATATATCCAGTCTCTACTAAGTGAAAAAAATGAAACAGAGTACATTATGTATAGCAGAATTCTATTTTGGGGTGCATGTGCCTAGATAGAATGATTGCGTACAGACTAATGTCTAAAAAGATTCATACTAAATTGTTAGAGGGTTATTTGAGGGGTGGAATTAGAAAAAATGGGACTTTATAAGGATTTCAAAAAATTACAAATAACACAAAAACTGGATTGAAGGAATCATGGCCTTTACTTAAATGAAACAAGGTCATATGCTACTTCTGATTTTACTAGTGTTACTGCTCTCTCTCACCGTCAAGGCCTGGCTCACTGTCTTAAAATGAGAACAAAGACTTGACAGCTACAGGAAACAAATGTTCCTTGAACACATCACACGTTCTGCATCATTAGTTATGACAATTCTTCACATTATTCTGAGTTACAAGCAAAAGACTGCTCACTCCCACAGTTCTGTGGGATAAATAATTAATTCTTTTAGAACTTGCCTACATACCCTGAAAGAGAACATGAGCACCAGGGACATCAGAGAATACTCTACTCAGGCACACTATGCAATTGCCAGTAATCCCGAACAAAATTTTTAGTCATAAAGCATTTGGGAAACAACCCCAAATGAAATAAGGAAAAGTAATAGCTGACGTGGCTCCCTATGCCAAGATGTAGGGAGCACATACCGCAGGCTTGGTCAAGTCCTTGGGAACATCAACATGTAGGCTTGAAAACTGTACCCACTTCATACTGGAACTGCTGTGTGGAGGGAAAAAGAGAAACCTAAGTAAAACAGCACAAGCGCCCATTTTCTTGTTCAGTGCAGCACATCCAACTGCATACTTACAGAAGAAAGGCACCATTTTTGGATGTTCTGCTCTTAGAACTGCTTACAGAAAAATCCTTCGAACCCTTAAAAAAAAAAAGGGAACATGTAAGAATTAAAGTCAATCCCCAAACCATTCATAGTTTCCACTAAAAAAATCAAAAGATGTATGTTTCAAATAAAGAGCTATCTCGTTATTTCTGATGAAGATATTGGGTAACTAAAATGCCAAATTAGATTTTATTAAAAAAAAGACAATAGTAGCATTGATAATCAAAAGGGACTCTCAAAATACTAGAGAACCTACATATTTTAAAGCTTAGAAGAAAATTTTAAAAACAAGTAATTCTCACATTAAAATAACAGCCACAAATTAAATTTGTAGACTTCAAAGAAAAAAATGTGGCTTAATTTCCCCATTATTTTTTACAGATTAAATGTAATTCAACATAATACTTATTTGCCTCAATACTTTTGAACAAAAATGTCTTTATAATTTAAGTTATTAAATAGAGTTGAAATAAGAATTCGGAAGTACACTTCTTTTGAAGCTTTTATACATCTTTTCCAGCATATGCATTTCTTGGCTTGGCGGGGACTACTAGCTTATAAACGGAAATATACACTGAAACTGACATCCATTTTACACCATGACTGTGCCTCATAACTCAACAATCCAGCTTTTCCAATTCCTTTATTGTCAGCTCCCCCTAGTGGATCAAAACTTCTAGTTGAAGGAAACATGGTACTATATATATTTAATTTGCCATCTGTTTTTCCTTTAGGCTTTCCTGAGATTTAAATACAGATCTTGTAACATAGAAAGCCACACCTGAAACCTACATGATCCTATTAACCAATGTCACCCCAATAAACTTAATTTAAAAAGTGTAACCCAAGAAACTGGAAGCATGCTAGGATCCTTAAAACTACTCTGAAGATGAGAATAACTGTTTAGCACAAGTGAAGTTTAATTATAACAACTGAAGGTCATCTAGAGAAAGATAAATATCACATGATCTCACTCATTTGTGGAATATAATGAACAACATAAACTGATGAACAAAAACAGATCCAGAGACAGAGAAGCATCGATCAGACCGTCAAACCTCAGAGGGAAGGCAGGGGAGGGTGGGGGTAAAGGGGAGAGATCAACCAAAGGACTTGTATGCATGCATATAAGCATAACCAATGGACA
>NW_005371832.1:611319-650095 GCF_000412655.1 Myotis brandtii | reverse complement strand
GGTGGGAGGCAATGGGGGGATAAGGACACATATGTAATACCTTAATCAATAAAGAAAAAAAACCTACTCTGAAGATGAGAATAACTGTTTAGCACAAGTGAAGTTTAATGATAACAACTGAAGGTCATCTAAATATGTTAAAAGGCCTATTCTTAGTTTATGGTCCTTCTTCCCCTCTTAACCCAAGATGGAAGCAAATTAAGTATTTTATTTAATATAAATAAATGTTATTTAACATTCTCCCTTGGATCAGGGGAAAGACAAAAAGAGGAGGCAATCAGGTACGATAGCAGGTAGGAAGTGCCATTCTTCACCCATAGCCACATGGAAACTCCCTCCCCACCTGTCTGCCAGGGACCCCACTGATTCAGTTGTACACCTGCCACTTCTATTCTCCCAGTATCAACCTCTGCTTTTACTTACTTATGTTTTAAACGTATTGATTTTTGGAGAGACTGCGAGGATGGGAGGAGAGAGAGTAACATCACTTGGCTGTCCCACTTACACATTCACTGGTGGATTCTTGTAGGCGCCCCGAATGGGATCGAACCCAAACCCTGGGACCAGCTCCCACCAGCGGAGCTACCCGGCCAAGGCCAACACCCCTGCTGCTGAGAGCTGGGGGCTATGCGCTGTTACAGCCAAAATTAACCTTCAAAAGTTCTTAGTTTTCTTTTTGAGGAGGTTAAAGGGTACCTGGGTAAGTGTCTTGGTTCAACATTTCAACCTCTCACACCATCAGGCTGGTCTTAAGAACAGCGGTTCTCAAAGTGTGCCCTGCGGACCCCTGCCCCGCGGACCCCGGCACACCCTCGGGCCCGGAAGGCGGAAGCGACTCCATAGTAACACTGCGGCTTCCACTGCGCCTCTCACCCTCGTTCCTTCACCGTGAACGCTTCCAGGGGCTGAGTGATGGCGGTGTGAACGCAGGTGCAGATGCGCGACTCCAGCCGTCTCCCATTCAGCCAGACATTAGAGAGATTTGGGAAAACATGAAACACGGCCAGTCGTCTCATCCTCACTAACTGTTTTGGGAAATTTAACTATTGTCACAAATATGTCCATTAGGCTAACATGTAAGGAGCGTACTGGTGTTATTTTTCAAGGCGTAAGCACTTTTCGGATTCTCAGTTTTATTTTCGAATAAGCGAAATACATATCGGTAACCAAGACCCACAAAAACCAGTTGTCCGGAGCTGACCTTTTTTAGGGTGTAAAGGGGTGCCGAGACCCCAAACCTCGAGGACCGCTGCTTAAGCTGTTGCTTCTCCAGGGAACCTCGCGGAGCCTATGTCCCCCAACCCCCAACCCCCGTGACGGGGCCCTAAACCTCAGAACCCCGGGCCGGAGGAGAGCGTCTCCATTCAGTCTGCGGGGAGAATCGAGACCTCAGCCCCGAATTGTCTCCAGGCGAGTTTCCTGTCTTCGGAGCCTCGGCTTAGTTTGCAAACATAAAAGGGGAGGAAGTTGGAATGTATGATGTTCAACATCCTTTCCAGCTCTGTCATTCTTTTTGTTCCTGCCTTTGCCCTGATTTCTGTTTTATCCCGTGCGAGAATTCGAGGTAAAACCAACCCCTTTCTTGCTACCGTCCTGCAAACGAGCCGAGATGCGGAATAAAATCGGGGAAGGCTCCTGGTGGCCGGAACGACGGCTGTCAGACAGACTGAGGGGGCAACTGTCCCTGCGGGCCCGCCTAGTCCCCCCAGCCTGCCCGGTACCTGCCTGCCAGAGACGCCGGCACAAGGCCCCGAGCGCTGCTCGCGCCGCCATCTTGCCGTCGGCGTCCCAGGATCGCTTCCGGGTCACAGTGCGTCCTCGCCCATAGAGTTCCGCAACAGGAGAGAGTGTACCCTCTGTTCCGGCACCGGAACGACCATAGAGATAGAATTCCGTGCTTTTTAAGGGCGCGACTGAGAATGCAGGCGGCTTCCCGGCCCGGGACCCGAGCTCGGTGAGGTCCCTTCAGCCCATTTGTAGATAGTTACCAAGGTCCCGCAGTGTTTTCCTCTACAAATCGTTTTTTGTCCTGTGTGGTTCCTGTTCTTTAGAGGCAAACATAAACACGTGCTTGGAAAAAATATATATATTGACAGCGGTTATCTCTGGGTAGAGGATTAATGGTTGACTTGTTTTCCTATTTCTGTAGCCTTGTAGTTATGTCCTTAACCCTGCCTTCCTCCCCCACACCAATTGGCATTTTTGTCCGTCAGCCATGCTGTGCACCACTGCCCCACGGGGCTTCCCAAGTCTTCATTTCCTTAGGATACTCTAGTGCTTCAGACCTTCACCCAGGACCACAGCCAAAAGGTGTTATGAACAAAAGTGTCTGGTTATTAACGTCTACCCTAATTGAGCTCCAACTAAAAGGCTTGTAATAAAAATTTTCTTCCATTGGTGCAATTCTTGAAGCTTTGTTTCCCTCAAGTGCTTTCACATACACCATCCTAGATAATAAAAGTCTAATATGCTAAGTGTCTGGTCGACTGGTCTGCCGTTCAACCAATCAAAGTATAATATGCTAATGATAAGCTAAGGCCGCTCAACTGCTGGCTATGACATGCACTGACCACCAGGGGATAGACGCTCTGACAGGTGGGTTAGCTTGCTGCTGGGGTCCGGCTGAGGACCACAGCCAAAAGGTGTTATAAACAAAAGTGTCTGGTTATTAACGTCTACTCTAATTGAGCTCCAACTAAAAGGCTTGTAACTGGGTTTTGCTGTAATAAAAATTTTCTTCCATTGGTGCAAT
The DNA here is from genome assembly GCF_000412655.1 of Myotis brandtii. Taxonomy (NCBI): domain Eukaryota; kingdom Metazoa; phylum Chordata; class Mammalia; order Chiroptera; family Vespertilionidae; genus Myotis; species Myotis brandtii. Next base: position 647,343 of record NW_005371832.1, on the reverse strand, counting down.
TCTCGGAGCTTTGTTTCCCGCAAGTGCTTTCACATACACCATCCTAGATAATAAAAGTCTCATATGCTAAGTGTCTGGTCGACAGGTCTGCTGTTCAACCAATCAAAGTATAATATGCTAATGATATGCTAAGGCCGCTCAACTGCTGGCTATAACGTGCACTGACCACCAGGGGATAGACGCTCTGATAGGTGGGTTAGCTTGCTGCTGGGGTCTGGCTGGTCAGTGGAGTCCCTCGGCCTGGCCTGCACCCTCTCACAACTGGGACCCCTCGGGGGATGTTGGAGAGCTGGTTTCAGCCAGATCCCGCAGGCCAGGCCGAGGGACCCCACTGGTGCATGAATTCGTGCACCGGGCCTCTAGTTTAGTATCATGGAAAACGCTGGGCTTACAATGAGGAGATCTGGGATGTGGACCCAGGTTTACCATTTAGCTGAGTGACTTTGGGCAAGTTACTTCCCCACTCTGAGCCTCAATTGTCTCATATATCAACTAGAGATGATAATAATAATTTCCTACTTCAAGTAGTTGCTATGAGGATTAAATGAGAGACTGATGTATGATGTTTAGTACAATGCCTGGCACCTAATAATGCAAATAGATGATATTTGTACCATAAAGTTGCTTCCACCTCACCTGCCTCACAAGATTGTTAAGAAGATTAAATTTTTTAAAAACCAAGTTTGTGGGAACATTGTGTAGCATTTAAAGTATTGTGCACATGTCAAGTTGTTTGTTTGTTTTTCCTTCCCTGCCCTAATTTGCAGCCTAGAGAACCAAGGGAGAGGTAGAGTGATTTGCCCAATATCACACAAACTGATGAAAGATCTAGGACCCAAACCCAGTTTTCCTGCCCCTTAGACCGGCCTCTGCTTATTGGAACTCATTCCTTGCAGAGGTGTGGCGGAAATGCCCCGTGCGGTCCTATACCAGCGCGTGGAAACTCCACACGTTACCTGTGCACACCTCTGCCGCGCTCGGCTCTGCCGCACCTGACAGGCTGCCCAGCGCCTTTTTCAGGCTCCCACTCTGAACTGTGACATTCCAAGCTGGCTGGTCTGTCTCAGCCAGCGGGGTTTCCAACAGCTCTGCAATTCTGTCGCTGCTTCTCAAGTTGGCACCAGTCTATTTGCAACTTCTGTGATGCTCCTCGGCCTGCCTCTGCCCTTCGGGTACCCGCAGCTGGGGGGGTGGTCCTGCTGCCACATGATGGTGACATTACAGCTTGCAGATGACTTTCACCTATGTTACCTAATCTGATCTTCAGAAGAGGAAGTGAGGAAACTGAGGCTCAGAGATGAAGCGACTCACACAAATCATATGGTGAGTTAGTTACAGCCGAACCAGTGACCCTCTTCAAGACCCCGGTTCGATGCCTCTCCGCCCGTGCAGTGGGCTGGTGCTGACCCTGTGATCAGCTCAGTTCCATTTAAAGCCTCTTTGGGTGTGAGGATTGGATTCCCACTTCCCCACCCTCCTGCAAGTAAAGGTGTTTATTTTATTTTTCAGTCCTCATCTAAGGATATTAGTTCCATTGATTTTTTTTTTTTTTTTGAGAGTGAAAGGAAATGGAGGGAGGCGGGAGAGAGAGAGAGAAACATTGATATGAGGCACATTGATTGGTTGCCTCCCACACGTGCCCTGAACGGGCCAGGAGTTGAATCTGTAACCAAGGTACATGCCCTTGACCAGGAATCAAATCCATGACCCTTCAGTCTGCGGGCTGATGCTCTGACCACTGAGAAAACCAGCCAGGCCTATTTTTTTGTTTTTTACTTTAAAAGACATGTGTGGCCTGGACTGCTCTTGCAACTGGGTATGTGGACTCAAAGCATCCTTTAGGACTGGATACCCTCTCCATTCCTGTGGCCAAGCATGGTCTCTTTATTGATGGGCTCTCTCTGCTTACAAATAGTGTCTGTGCCCTCAGAACTCTGCCTTGATGTGGCCACTGCCTGCTGCCTTAGACTCATAAAGTTTCTCCATTCATACTCTCAAATGTGGGAATTTGATTTGGTCCCCTTGTTTTCCTGGCTAAGCCTTGCCAAATGTCACCTAATGGCCTAGGGCAGTGGTCAGCAAACTCATTAGTCAACAGAGCCAAATATCAACGGTACAAAGATTGAAATTTCTTTTGAGAGCCAAATTTTTTAAACTTAAACTATATAGGTAGGTACATTGTTATTAACTTAATTAGGGTACTCCTAAGGCTTAGGAAGAGCCACACTCAAGGGGCCAAAGAGCCGCATGTGGCTCGCGAGCCGCAGTTTGCTGACCACGGGCCTATGGGCCTAGTAGCTTGGAGTCAGGTGCCAGCCGTGGTCCAACTAGCTGAGGGCAGGTGCGAGTCATTGTGAGGGGCAAACCCTGGTTTTGCCAACAGCAGGGCTGTGGACAGGGCTCTGTGGTGTGATATGTGGGCAAGGACAGCGTTCTGAAGCTTGGCCTACTATAGGTCTCTTCCCTACCACCTTCCAAACCTCTAGCCTAATGCAGATGAGTAGGAGGTCAAATAATTCTGGAGAGTTGATGCAAGTCCACCTTGCTTTATATCCAGGAAAAATAAAAGTATGTGCATCAAATATTTCTAAGTTATATTTTGATTGCACCAGTGGTTCTATCCTATTTTTTAATTTTTTTGTTAATCCTCACCCTAGGATATTTTTCCATTGATTTTTTTTGGGGGGGAGGGCGGTAAAGAATTATGGTCATCTGGAAAGCCAGATGGGCTGAGCCACAAAATGGCACCCGGCTCCATTGATTTTTAAAGAGTGGAAGGGAGTGGGAGAGACAGAAAGAAACACCGATGTGAGAGAGACACATTTGGTTGCCTCCTGCACGTGCCCTGAACCAGGGTTGGGAATCAAGTCTACAGCTGAGGTATGTGCTCTTGACCGAATCAAACCCAGGACTCTTCAGTTCTCAGGTTTACGCTCTATCCATTGAGCCAAACCGGCCAGGGCCAGTGGTTCTGTTTTAGGAGACAGCCCTTTTCTCTTGGTTGTGATGGTTTCATGGTTAATACTTATTTCCAAACTCATCAAGTTATATACAGTAGATATGCATAACTTTTTATGTCAATCACGTCTCAATAAAGTGGTTAAAAATGGTAATACTGCCAAAAATAAAATTATACAAGCAGAGGAAGTATCGACCCAAAACAGCCAAAGGAGAGATCAGTGTTGCATGTAACCGTGTGTAGGAATGCAAAGCAAGCATGTAGGGCTGCCTGAAGCAAACACTTCCCTTGGGGTGGGGTCGGGGGGAGAACAGCTCTTTTCAAAAGATTATCTCTCTTATTTAAAGGACATAATCAGCCCTTGGGCTTTTATACAGGAATATCTGCGATCCAAAGATCACTGTGGTTCACTTAGGAATATATTATTCAATTTCTTAACATGCCTTCCTAATTGTCTTGCTTGTGTCAACATTAAAACTCATCCGCATTCCTAGAGCGAACTGTAGCCAGCTGGCTGTGGCTGAGTCTGTGGAAATTCAGAACTGACTTTAGGTAACTTCAGAAGAGGTTTTGTTTACACACACACACCTGAAACATTAGCGATAATTAGTTTAACAGATTGTTGCTGAGCACCTATTCTAAATTGCTGTGCATATGTGGGCAATGGTGAGGCAGTTCACAATATTAGTAAAGCATGACCTTTGCTTTTCCCAGCGGTGGAATTGGATCAGTTCCCAGGGCCCTGTGTTCTCTTTCTAAGTATTGAATTCCTTGGCAGGAAGGAATGATGTCACAGTCGTTTTCATACACTCAGCTCCCCCGGGGATAATACAGTGTGGAACAGTGCCTGGTACACGGGGCTCCTGGGGACTGAATGGATGACTGTAACAGTAGGAGAAGGCTTCGGATTGGACACCTGAGCCCCTGGAAGCAGAACTTAAATGTACAGTACGGGCTAATGCAGCGCTTCTAGAGAAGCGGTTCTCAACCTGTGGGTCGCGACCCCTTTGGGGGTCGAACGACCCTTTCATAGGGGTCGCCTAAGACCATCGGAAAACACATATATAATTACATATTGTTTTGTTTGTTTTTTTAAAATATATTTTATTGATTTTTTACAGAGAGGAAAGGAGAGGGATAGAGAGTTAGAAACACTGATGAGAGAGAAACATCTATCGGCTGCCTCCTGCACGCTCCCCACTGGGGATGTGCCCACAGCCAAGGTACATGCCCTTGACCGGAATCGAACCTGGGACCCTTGACTCCGCAGGCTGACGCTCTATCCAGTGAGCCAAACCGTCAGGGCTACATATTGTTTTTGTGATTAATCACTATGCTTTAATTATGTTCAATTTGTAACAATGAAATTGGGGGTCACCACAACATGAGGAACTGTATTAAAGGGTCGCGGCATTAGGAAGGTTGAGAACCACTGTTCTAGAGGAATAGCAGCTTAACACTGATAGCCAAAATAAAAGTAAAACAACAAAAGAACCTAGAACAGTGGTCGGCAAACTGCGGCTCGAGAGCCACATGCGGCTCTTTGGCCCCTTGAGTGTGGCTCTTCCACAAATAACACGTGCGGGCGCGCATGTATAGTGCGATTGAAACTTCGTGGCCCATGCGCAGAAGTTGGTATTTTGTGGAAGAGCCACACTCAAGGGGCCAAAGAGCCGCATGTGGCTCGAGAGCCGCAGTTTGCCGACCACTGACCTAGAAGATCAAGGTCTTCACAGGTGTGCCCCACTTAAAGCAAATTCTGTATAGAATCCAGAATTTCAGATTTCTCTTGAAGTTTATTGTTGACCATTAAAAAGTAAACACACTCTTTAGAATCTGGAAATCCAGATTAGCAATGCATGCAAACTGTGAGATACCTGTGTGACTACGAGGCCCCTAGTGGTTAGAGACCACCAACTCATCCACTGCTTGAGTACAGAATTCTCAGTCCCGGCCTCCCAGGTGGGGGCGGGCACTTTAGTGAACATTAAATCTGACCAGCAGACTTGTAACGGGTCTAGAGAAGCCAACTAACAGGCAAATTCGCATCTATCCGGCACTGAGAAGTCATTTTCGTGGCTAGAAATAAGGAATGTTTAAGCCAAATGAAACTCAGAAAGGTAACATTTTATTTTCAGAGCAGCTGATGCAATATATTGAGTCAGGTTTTCACAAATAAATAAGACAGTGGCTATCTGCTTACATCTCTAGTTGAAGAATGCCCCTCGAGTGGAACTGCACACATTTCTGCGGCTCCTGACCGGAACCTTTGCAGTGGAGTTCTCCTGGCTCTCTTTCTGAAAATAAATATTGTGATAATTTAAAGAAAATGCTATCGCTTGGGGGGAAACCAGCATGGAATGCCCAGATGCTTTTGTTTTAAAGGAATGCACCTTTTTAGGACAAGTCTATAAAACATCTTTATTTTTTTGTTACATGTGATGTTTAAATATAACTTTGCTTTCAAGCTTCAAACTTTTTTTTTTTTTTAAACCCCTGGTAAAATAAGACTTTTGGTTCGCCTTTTAACAAAAACTGACCTAGGAAGAAACATTTTTAGCAAAATGTATTATAAAATCACTAGAAAATACTGTCCTCTTTTTGCCAAAATGTTACATAAAATCCTTATTAAAAATACACACATTACAAAAGAAAAATTATGAATATGCTATACATAGTGCTCTTGATATGGACCAAGGGACCTGCATTCCGGGGGGGAAAATACAGTTAAGCACACTAGATATTATGATGTCAACTTATAGTGCAAACCTGAATAAATTACATCCTGAAATGGGAAGGCATGCAAGTCATCTGCTGAGAATAGAACATAACAAAGCCAGAACAGGAAGCAATCACAACCACTATTTAAAAATGTTTTCGTTTTTATTACATTAATTTTTTTCAAAAATACTTTTCTTTACAATAGAACTCCTAGAAAATATTTACAACCTTCCTCTAATAAAATATAACAGCAGTTAAATATATTTGAAAATAAGATGGGTTTTTCCATAAAATATATCTGTTAACTTTTTATATACAAGCTTTCTCAAAGAGATCTAAATTCACTAATGAAAAACCATCTGATAGTAAACAGTAACCATGTTGAAGACTTTGACCTTCAGGAAGAGAAGTTCTCTGGGGTGGGGAAGGCTGGGGGGGAAGCCAAAACACAACACATACATGCAGGCAGAATCGTTTCAGAAAAAAAAAAAAAAGCACAATGTTCTACTATGAAGTCAATTCTTTTTAAGTTGATATTGTCCAAAAATACTAATTCAGGAATTTGAACTGTCTCATTAAGGAGGAGTTCTTTGGTTATTTCAAGTCAAAGAATGCTTACACTATACTGCATGGAAAATCAAAGTTATATTGTGCATTATATTTTTTGCCTTGGCAACTCAAGTTTATTTTTCATGTTTAAAACTGGAACGGCTGGGCAAGTCTCCAAACATAACGAATACGTTTGCTTTATAAACATTTTTCTGGGTGTTGGCTCCTTTGTTAGATAAGCTTTCGTACATCCCAATAGCAGAACCTTTCCAGAATCACTCTCAGACATCCGCAAGCAGAGGGGAGTGGTCACTGGGACAGGGGCCATCGGCCAGTGTCGCCCTGGGATGGTTCTGAGACAGCTCGGCCGTGAAGGTGATGCAGTGCCCAGGCAGGTCTGGGCTCAGAACATACGAGAATGACCTGTCTGAAACGGCAGCAAATAAAACACCTCGTTTTCCCCTAAAGAAAAAGGAAACTTCCAAGATCTCTTTTCTGAAAACAGAACGATTGAAATGAAAAGAACCTTTGTATTTATCTTCTGCCCTTGGCTTTCCTGAGATTCAGAGAACACTGCCTGGGTGGGGCCGCCGAGGGCCATGAATATGTGCTAAATGCTTCTGCAGAGACAAACTTACCCTCCTGCTTCCGCTGATACTGCCTCTAATGTTAAGCTATTAACATGCCAGCAGAGCGGCCCAGCATGATGGCTACACCCACAGGAGCTGGGGAACTAGCCTACCTGGGGCGGGAGTCACACATTCCAGGGGCCCCCTCCCCACCAGAGCGGTCCTCTCTGTGCCGGGCCTTGTCCCGTCTGAAGGCGCGCTCATTTGCCCCAACAGTGGGACAGGTCCGTCTGACTCAGCTCAAAGCCTGAGCTACATGGCATTTTTGAAGGATTACAGGTTTATTACCTTCAAGTACAAACAGAAACCCTGATGACAGGGACAGGAGGAGGCAGAGTTATGTGGCTTGGAAGATTGTAGAAGTGCTTTGGTAAATGACTAACGAATACATTCATTGTTTGAATGCAAACATTGTAGCTAAAGTGGTATGTGAAACCATTTTTGTTGGCCTTTAGTGCTACATCCCTTGAATTTGCTATCAAATTTCTTAGAAAACCCTTTTCTTCATGGTTAGCATCAAGATAAACTTCGGTCCAGCACAGATGAGTTACAGCAAAGTCCCAAGTGAGTGAGGTTTCACAGGACTTCGGAATGGCACAGAGTCGTTTCAGGACTCCACTGACCACTAGCAGTGTTGCAAAAACAGAACGGGCTCTTCCCATCTAGTTTTTGGGCAAAAGAACACTTCTTGGCCTTCCGGGGACTTCAATGTGTGCCTCTCAACCACCCTCCCTACAAACAGCCCCGGCAACTAAAGAGTTGGGGTTATTTTCTTCCAGATGGACCTCGAGTGCACGCTCACGGAAACACAGCTCTGCCCACCCACAGTGAGCACGGAAGAGGCCGCCACACTGCTCCATGGACCAGGTCTTCAGCAACTCCCCTCGGGGGAGCGCGAGCCTGAAACCATGCGGTAATCAGTTCCTAGGAACAGGCCAGTGACAGGCAAGGCAGCGAGCAAACTTATTCTCCCAGTGGCCAACTCTTCAAAGGACCTGTGTGTGGAGGCAAGCGTGGCACGAGGGCTTCCTTAGCTCTCTGGAAAGCTACCCGCGAGCACAGTCTCCCGGCGAAGACGCCAAGTTCACGGCGCGCTACAGAGTGAGGTCAGAGCAGAACCAAAATAACTCTCGGTGGGAAAGGATGGCCCAAGGCCCCAGCAAGAGGAGGGCGGCCTGCTTCACACGGACACACGCACACGCACACGCACCGCAAGCTTTGGGACAAAAGGCAGTCGGGAGGGTTGACATCTGAAAGCAAAAGAACATCAGCGTCGGGCTCACCCCCTGCCAGGAGTGAGTTCACGGGAATGCAGCCCAGACGAAACACCTCTTACAGAGAGTTGTGCCAATGATTTATTCCCCCCAACCTCCCACAAGAAAACAAATTTAAATAAAAGGAAAAGAAACTGGATTTTTTTTTCTTCTAAACCTGAATAAAACGACCATTTTTTAAACAGGTAGTTTAAAATGGTTACAGAACAAGCAGGCAGTCCAGGCTTCCTGATGCGTGAAGACGGAGGAGGCCGCGAGCTTCGCCGTCTCTGAGTGACAAGCAGGCCTTTACAGTTCCGTGTCCCCCTGAAGCAAAACGGGGTCTTGATCATCCAAGAGGAGGTCGGTGTCCACGGCCTCGGCCTCTTCCATGACGCCTCCCAGCTGCTGGACAACGTCGTCATCGAGGATGTCCACGTCCTTGATGGGTTTGAGCAGACTCAGCTGGTCCAGGGGCAGCAGCCGCGGCGCCCCCACCGGCCCCGTAGTCCTCTCGATCGTGGCTGCCATTTCCGCCGCAAAAGCCGCCTTCTGAGCCTTTTGCCTCTGCTGTTCCTCCTGCTGCCTGTGCGTTTTCATGTGTGCGTTTCGGCTTTTGATCTTGAAGAAGACTCTAAACGTGAAGAAAAAGCAGCGTGTGAGACTTGGGAGGTCCGAGCACAGGGGGCGCGTGGCGGGCCTCTGTCTGAGCTGGCTTTGACAGGGTCCTCGGCTCCTTAGCTCCTAGGACTTCCTCCTCTTGGGACCTGTCACCTCTCCTCTGTCTTCTCAAAGCATGGCAAGGAAAGGGGGTGGGGACAGAGACACATTACGGTGTGTCCGGCCTCCTTCCTGTGGGAAAACCCTCAAAGGCCTTCCTGTCCATCTGTGGTCTGGAACACAGGCCCTCTCTCTGTCCATCACTACCCAAGCCTTTTCGACCAACCTGAGAGTCCCCAAGCCATGCCACTGAGCTCCGGTGGTTCCCATCAGAAACAACCCATCACCCCCCGCCCCAGCCTCCGGCCCTGTTCTTCCGCAGTCAGAATTCTTCAGGATCTGCACCAACTGGACTGTTGTCCCCTCGACTCCAACCCAAGTGCTCTTCTCAAGGTCACCAGTAACTGTGTGGCCAAAGCCCATGGCCCCTCTGTCCTTGCTGTACCTGACTTCTGAGCTGCAGCCACCAGTCTTTGTCACCTGAGACCCCTTCTTGTTGGCCGATTATCATTGTTTTCTACCGTTTCCTTAAGAATGAAACAGTGGTTCTCAGCTGGGGGTGACTTTGCTCCCCAGGGAACATCTGGTAATGTCTGGAGACATTTCTGATGGTCACAACTATGGGAGGAGTTACTCCTGGCATCCAGTGGGTAGAGGCCAGGGATGATGCTAAGCATCCTACCGTGCCGAGGGCAGTCCCACTTCCACAAACAAGAAATGATCAGTGCTGAGGCTGAGAAACCCTGGGATAAGAGGGCTGCAGACTACGGTCAGCGGGCCCAGTGCGGCCAGCCACTGCCGGTTTTGTAAAGAAAGTTTTACTGCAACACAGCCACGTCTGGCCTTCATGTTAATGTGCCCTATCGGGATCTTTTTCAGAAAGCTTGCCTAGAGGTGAGACTGCCTACTTATGGAGTGGGGACAGCGTAAATGCTCTACACTCATTGCTGAGCTCCTAAAGGAGGGAAGAACAAAAACAAAAAATCAAAGCTGATTCCTAAGACCAGAGTCAGAGTTGATGAATCACAACTGGACACACGGAAAACTGAATTTCAGCAGCTAAAAGGCATTCTGCAACCATTTGCCTAATGTTATTCCCAGTTGGGAAAACCACAGAAACTACTTCTATTTTCCATATAAATCTTTCCTGGAGTGAAGGTAGGAAAGGGTTCCAAGCAACATAAAGACAAGATGAGCCAGATGTCCCTGGGAGAGCCGGAAAGCTCGAAACATGAATTTTTGTTAAAATGCCCTTTGTCTCCACCCTGCGGGAGCAGAGGAGTGGAAGTGCCGTCTCCTCTCAGAGGAAACTGGTGAGACCCCGACACCCCCACCCCCACCGCCCCAAAGCAAGCAGGTGGGAGGTGAGGAGTCAGCCTGAGGAGGTTCATTATTTCAAGCCAATAACCCTAATGATCATTGCAGGGGCACTTCTTCCCCGTGACACGAAGATGACAGCACACCCTGGCTCCGAAGGACATCAGAGCAGAGAGGAGGGGACTGGCGCCTAAACCCGCCTGCCCCACCTCTGCGCTTCTCAGAGGGAGCGCGCCGCTGGCTCCAGCTCCCTTTGGTGGGGGCTGCTGAGCAGTCAGGTGTCCTCAGGGGCTAAGAACCTGGGTCGGGCCAGCCTGCCTGCTGTCGATCTCCACTCAGCTATGCACCGTGACAAACTGCTTAGCCTCTCTGTGCCCTGTGTCTCTGCTTATAAAAAAGAAGCTACTAAAAGGACCTACTTCACAAGGCTCCTGTGAAGATTGAATTAACCAACACGTGCAAACATCCTTGAAAGGAGTGCCAGGCAGGGGGTGAGTGCCTGATAAGGGGCAGCAACTAGTAAGTTCCTCGAAATAGCCCACGAGAATGTGTATCGTAAAGTTGGTCTTGTTCACCCAACTAGGGGTGTTTTCCTGGTAGAGTTCCAGCAGCTACCTGGTGGCCATCTCTCCCGGTCATATCACTCTTCACGTGTGAGGCACTGGAGAATATGGGAAGAGAAACTCGGCGAGGGTCCTAAAGGATGTCACTCATAACGTCTCACCTGACCCCTGCCAGTCGGGCAGGCTCACTGGGGAGTGAACTGGAATTCTGTACTGGATGCTGTGGGAGGGAACCGTGTGCATCTTACCACCAATGATATTTTCTCTCTAAAGTAAATAAATGAACAGTGCAAGCCAGCAGGAGGGAGCAGGGGTCAGGAGCCGGGCTCTGCATTTGAACACAGCCGGGTTCAAATCCCAGCTCTGCTCTTATGAGTGGTGTGACGTGGGGCAAGTCATTTCACCTAACTTTCAACCCAAATTTGTAAAACAAGTATAAAAACTTGGAGTTGCTGGGTGAGGATTCAGTGAGCTCATGCACATGAAGTATACGGCAAAATAAGTGCTCAGTAAATGCGAGCTGTTACTATTACTACCCACTGTCAGTTTCCCCCTCTTCGCTGTCCTTTTAAATCATACTTAAAAGGGCAGGGATGCTAAATAGGTGTTCTCTCACGAGTCAACTCTGATCAATTGATTGGGCCCGCTTGAAGCATTATGATGAAAAGGGTTTGAAGTCTTGTCTTACAGTGGTAGCAAAAGTGCAGCGATTGATTGGTGATGTCTGCCTGGGCACAGGAATGACAGCAGGGGAAGGCAAGCCATCTCTGCTACAGAGTTCCTGAGTAGGTGTCTTAGAGCCATTCTCAAACTTCACAGGGATGCAAAGAGAGCAATGCCAATGAATATGGTTTGGGAGTGATGGGCAGAAGTTGGAAAATTTTACATTTCCCACATTTTTGGAAAAGAGTAAAATGTTGTCACTAGAGGTTTGCTCTCTGAAGACATCCACCCTCATTAGGCTGTGAGACACCAGAATGACCAAATCCCAAGTCAGAGACAAAGTGCACACCCCCGAGGCCCCATGCAGACCCCCTGGGTGGTATCAGGGAGAACTCAGAGCCCAGGTTATTTTTCTAACTGAAGACACCTCGGGCCCTCCTGGCCCGGCCCCCACAGAGCGCATTACCCATCGCACACTTAGATCCGGTCCCCGGTCCAATTCCACCTACTTGCCACACTCCTTGCAGGGGAAGACGGTGGTGGGGTCGGTCTCGCCGCTGGTGGTGCTATGAGAGGGCGAGCTCTTCACCGAGCAGTACCCGCTCTGGGCACTGCTCGGCTTCTGCTTCCCAGAGGGGACAGCGCCCCGAGCTTTGGTCACCTGGTTGGTGCCACCGTGGATGCGGGCGTGGCCGTTCAGTGCCTGTCGGGAGCTGAACACCTGGGGAAGAAAGGGAGTGACATGACATCTACAGTCCTGAAAAGGAAATTAGGGTTGTTAGTGACTCGATGGTAAAACATGAGATTCCTGCAACAGCGTCTAACGACAGGGCACGGGGACTTGACACAGCAAACTTGGGCACACACCACCCTCAAATGCTAGGCTATCCCAAGCCCCACCGCTGTGCTAACGGGAAGACGGGAGGCGAGGTGGCAGTGCAGAGGACCCAGCTGCCGGCCGTAGTCCGGGGCTGGGAGCCAGACGCAGCGCCTGTCCACTGGGGGTGCTATGGGGCCACCCTCCCCTCTGGTCCATCTTATTTTCGCCCCCATCTGTATAATGAGGGGGTTGGGCCAGCTTTCAAACTTTTTTTTACACCAGTAACTATCTTTTTCTTTTCTTTTCCCCTTTCCTTTCTTTCTTCACTTCGAAAGGACAAAAATAAATCAGGTCTTCCTCAAAAACTCAAAGTGACAAGCAGAGGTGCCCTGGTGGAAATAGAGCCAGCACCCCAGAAATGAGCCCGTTTGCTCAGCTCCTCCCAGGAAGCCCTAGGACCTGAAGGAGCACATTGGGAAAGACACTGTCCGGCTGCTCTGAGTCTGTATGCGAAGTCCAACCCCCAATCAGCAGCCCATGACGGAAGCAATGTTTCAGACCCCCCCGTTTCACTACAGGATGATGAACAGGGGACGGACCGGACAGTTTTATGAAGCTGGCCATAAAGCAGGCTTTCCCGAGCTCAGCACCACCCACACGTGGGCTGGGTTACTGCTGTGGGGGCTGCTTGTGGGATGCCTGCAGCACCTCCTCAGCTGTGACACAGTCTCTGGACATTGCCAAACGCTCAGGGGTTCTCACAGTCAGTTGAGAACCACTGCTGTGAAGGGATGGAAGCCACACCCCCGAATTCCAAGAGCCGACCCCAGCTAGTGGGATGCCCCCAACCTGCCCAGCTGTGGGTGGTCGTGCCCTGTTAGATTCACGGGCTCTGTTCGTGGTCTTACAGGGAAAAAAGCTCTATTGCTGATTTAGCAACCCAAACTGCCATGGTTCGGGGCAAGGATTAAAACTACCACTTTTTTCCCCAGTGATTTTTAAAAGTTATTAAAAGGCATCATCCACCCTGCTGAGCCCTTCTGATTGGGAAGCGTAAAAGATGACGTCCCACTTGGTAAAGAATTTACAGCAAAAGTGTGAATTGAGGAAGCATCCAATTTCTAAACAAATCTACACAGAAATACTGTGAAGGTGTGATGAAGTCACATCTTCATCATCCCTGAATGGAAGAGCTCCATACAAACATTAAAAAAAAAGCCAGCAATTTCTTATGTTCTCTTCAAAACAAATGTAAAATATGTGTGTGTACTTTTTTTTTTCCCTTTTCATTTTTTCTTAAATATAAATCAAGTGAATTTCTGCCTTAGGATCTACATGTTTTAAAGACTGTTTCTTTCTTCACCTCAGTGACTGCCCAGACTCACTAAGCAGCATTCAGCACTCTGTTCCCTGTAACGGACAAGCAAGGACAGGCGCTCACCCAGGAAGACAGGGCTTCTTGTGAAAGAAGCAACAGTCTCCTTTTTCGAGTGACGCCTCTAGAACTCGCCTGTCCAGGTGTGCCTGGCTTTAAGAAACCTGATTTGGGAAAAGCTCGATAATTCAGACCAGTGGGGGACCGTCCAGAGGAAACAACTCTTAAGAAATATCCTTTGAAATACACAGGGAGCCTTCGGCCAGGACAGTTCACGTTCTGTAAGGCCTTCCTCTAGTGCTCGGAGTGATCAAATGGTGAACTGGTTTTCTTTTAGCTAAATGATGCCTCCAATGTGCTTAAGGTTAAGTAATTACACAGACTCCCTTTCAGTCTATTTATTTACATGATTAATTTTGCTAAGTAAATCTGCTTCGTCTCCCCCAAAGAATACAAAGATAAACTTTGGCTGAGTCTTTGCAATTACGCTGCATAAGGATAATGCTCTGTGGGCTTTCCCAGTGCAATTAAATGCGACAGGGCATGACCCGGAATAACACGCCCAGAGCAGTGAGGAGGCACCAGGACGTGGAGAAGTAAGCTCTGGAGGCCAAGGCTCACCGACGAGTTCGGAACCTCACGCTTCCTGGGGGCAGGGACCTCCTTCGTGTCCTCTGAGCATGTAGCTCAGGGCCTGGTACAGGGCGCCCACTCCAGAAATATCTGCCGGCCGAGTGAGTCAACGGGAGAAAGGACCGGAAGCCATGGCAACATGGAACTCCTTCTGCCCAACTTCTACGGCAGAAAGTGCATCCTTTCCAAAATGCATCATCTCAAAGCCAGGCCCAGCCGTACGCCTGGCCCTCGATCCCGGGAGGACACACGGACACTTACAGCCCCACAGTTGGGCATTTCACAGATGAAGGAGCCTGCGGGCTGGCCGAGGGCCTGCAGGGGTGGCCCCTCCGCGAGAGCCAGGACAGGGCCTGGCTGCGGCTCCGGGGACTTGGGCACTTCACCCTCCTCTTCTCTTGTGGATTTCCTATCTTCTTCCTGGTCCTCCTCCTCCTCCTCCAACTCTTCTTCTTCTTCACTTGTCTAGTGTTAAGGCAATAAAAGCAAAAAGGGGAAAGTCCCCAAATGGCATTTTTAGTGAACAGAACTCACAGGCCAGGAGAGGGTGGAGGGGCTGGGTGCGGGGCTGCACCGGCTTCTCCCTGCACGAGGGACGCTGATCGAACCCTGGGCTGGAGGTGGGAAGTACTGTCTCACTGGACGCTGGGAATTCTGAGTCAGGGAAGTCCCGTCCACCCTGGGTCCCTCCTTAACTTATATAAAATATTTTAAGGCAGGGAGGAGAGATTTCTGTAGGTAGAGTTTCACCCCCTGGTTCGAGACTAAAACCCAGGCAAGGCTGCCCACTTGGGTCTGTCTGCCCTCTGTGTCCCCAGAGCCGTGTGGAGGGTTTCCAAGCAATAGCAACACTGTGGGACCCCGTGGAGAGAGGCTCAAGACCTATGGGATCTGTGCTATAGGCCTCGTAACCCACTTCCACGCAAGGTGCCCGAGATGTTGATCTGACTGGGGAAAGCACGTGACACTGGGTCTGTCTGCCCTCTGTGTCCCCAGAGCCGTGTGGAGGGTTTCCAAGCAATAGCAACACTGTGGGACCCCGTGGAGAGAGGCTCAAGACCTATGGGATTTGTGCTATAGGCCTCGTAACCCACTTCCATGCAAGGTGCCTGAGATGTTGATCTGACTGGGGAAAGCACGTGACATGGGTGTCCCAATGCGCTCCTGCTCTGATCTCGTCAGGAAAGAGAATCAGAGTGAACCACAATGACTGCAAAAAGGAGAGAACACGCAAGGGGATATTCCCTTCTATTTATCATGTGTTTTTCCCATCCTGGTCTCCGATCATGAGCTTGTAGAAATGCCTTCCAGAGGCATTCTAAGAACAAGAAAAGGCAGGTATTTTCTATGAATGATTATCCGCTCTGCTACCGTGTCCCCTCCACTTCAGAACAGCAACCAGCTGCGGAATTAAGCAGAAGGCCCACGCCTTCCCCAAGGTGAACAAGATCGTGAGTTAACAGAGCAGCTTGGAGTAGGCACCCAGGGTGGGTTGGGATGGAGGGCAGGGATTTAGAAGGCCCTCATTCTGCCTCTTGTTTAACTAATGTCCTCCTTCTGCTCTCCATCTTCATTCGGCCGGTGGGAGGGGTGACAGATGCTGGCTCCTCCAGGCCCAGTAAGGACTGGGGACCAGAAAAAGGGAGTTCTATGTTACATCAGCCTCGTTTCAGCTTCTGTTTTATAGCACTTTACAGTTTACAAAGTGCTTTCACATGGCCATATCACTGAATAGTCTGTAAACAGTCTCCACAATTTACGAGGAAAAGAAAGGCATGCCCAACCAATGGCACATTTGTCTCTGCCCGCCTTCCTCTCTCTTTTTATATTAAGTTTTATTTTTTTTAATTAAATGTATTTACATCAGCCTCGTTTCAGCTTCTGTTTTATAGCACTTTACAGTTTACAAAGTGCTTTCACATGGCCATATCACTGAATAGTCTGTAAACAGTCTCCACAATTTACGAGGAAAAGAAAGGCATGCCCAACCAATGGCGCATTTGTCTCTGCCCGCCTCCCTCTCTCTTTTTATATTGTTTTATTTTTTTTGAATTAGTATTGGGTTTTTTTTTACTTCAAAATAAGATATGTGCAGTATGCATAGGAATTTGTTCATAGTTTTTTTTTAAACTATAGTCCGGCCCTCCAATGGTCTGAGGGACAGTGAACTGGCCCCTGTTTAAAAAGTTTGAGGACCCCTGGCTTAAAGCCTGTGGGTTCCAGTTTGGTTTCCCCAGGCATCGACGTAACCGGAGTGAGCCTACGATTCTTAGAACCCAGAAGCAAGAATTCCCAAGAAGAATAAAGATTTCTGAGAGCAGTGGTACCCTGGGTCCTGAAACCACAGCTTCCCCTCTCTGGTTTGGACTGGGCTTGGGAGAAAGACAATGCCAGCACATATGGGGCATGTAGCCCTCCCCTCCCTGGGTCAGCAGTGTCTGTATTTAATACCACATACGCATATTTAAGATGATGTAGTAACAGGGTGTATTTAAGAACCAGTCCCAGTTTCCAGTGAGTTAATTAGGATTAATTAGTAATAATTACATTTGCTGAAAGACTTCAGTGAATACAGATGTAGGACTAATACATTTACAGAGTGATTTATGATAGAAGCTGTAGGTTTCGTACTAACGTACAAACATACAGGTTGATTTCATTTAAATGGCCTCATTTCCATATGAATCCTCCATCTTCCAGTCCCTAAGACTTTCAGCTAAAACCACGTTATGTCAAACTGCAAGGGTTCACTCCATTCCTTTATAGAACTGGAATTTTGTGGTCTCAAATACCAATTTATTAAGCAGCCCAAGGCCTATAGCTTGGCTTTTAAAATAAATTATGTAATAATTTTAAATGACAATGGCATTATTTCATGGTACTTACTATAATTACAATTTTCTCACAGTGCCATATTTTTGGCTTAAGAACTCTGAGGGGCCTGGCCAGTGTGGCTCACTCCGGTTACGTCGATGCCGGGGGGAAACCAAACTGGAGCCCACATCTTCCCATGCACTGAGAGGTTGCAGTTTGATTCCCAGTCAGGGCACATGCCCGGGTTTTGGGCTTGACCCATGGAAGGGCATGTGCAGGAGGCAACTGATGGCTCTCATATTGATGTTTCTCTCTTCCTCTCCCTCTCTCTTCCTCTCTAAAAACCAATAAAATAGTAAAAAAAAAAAGAACTCTGAGAAGAAACATTTCAGATAGCCACAAAATTACAGATTCAATTATACTGTCCTGTGATTATATATGTCTTAGGAATTTAGATAGATTGGCAATCTAAACATGCTCACAGAATGATTTATCATTAAGTCAAATGGCTCACCAAAGTGACTAAGAGATACAAATATAGGAGGACAAAAATCCTGACATGTAGAACTTCTTATCAAGTTGGCTATTTTATGATGTACTGTGAAACGAAACATCTATCAATATTCCAGATTTATAAGTGAAAATACAAATGTTCAACAACCCATATTTACTCCAAGACACAGATCTGAGTGTTACAGTCACTAATGGTGATGGTGGTGACAACATACTGAATGACTGCTGAGTCAGGATCCACACACATTGCTAGTTCTCACACAGCCCTGTACAAATTTTTCTTTTTTCTATTTATTTATTATTTATTTTTATATTGATTTCAGAGAGGAAGGGAGAGAGAAATGTCAATGATGAGAGAGAATCATTGATCAGCTGCCTCCTGCACGCCCCCTACTGGGGATTGAGCCCGCAACCTGGGCATGTGCCCTTGACTGGAATCCTGGGATCCTTCAGTCCGCAGGCCGACACTAATCCAATGGAGCCAACCGGCTAGGCCAAATTTTTCTTTTTCAAACAAATGAGGAAATTAGCCAGAAAACTAATTTGCCCAAGGTCACAGGGCTGGTAAAGAAGTTGAACTGAGATTTAAAACCTGGGCTATCTGATTCCCAAACCTCCCCCTTCTTCTCCCCTCGGCCCTGATGCAAATGTCCACAGGCGTGCGTTTGTCCACTTGTACATGGAGGCTTAGGTTTTCAGCTCAAACACAGAAATCCTAAGCCTCTCAGAACCACTGGGACCAGCTGCCTTTACATATCAAAGGGAAGCAGGATGTTTCCCTGGTTGGTGGACCATGATGTAGGTACCTAAGGTGCATAGACCACGATGAGCTTTGCCCTGGGAGCCTTGACCGCTGTCTTCCAAAATCAGTTAACTGTGTCAGTTTCCTGAATTGTGTTATCTTTTGGTCACAGCCAGACCCACAGATTTGTCCGGAGTGGAATCATGAGAATGGACAGGGCACAGGAAGGGGAAGTCAGCACACTCTGCTCCCATCTCCTTAACACAGACCATCTTGGCCCCTTCTGCCTGCGAGGGGGCAAGGGCCTGAGATGGCTTCAGGCCAGAAGGCAGACTACCCTGCTGGTTCCCTAAAGAGCCGCTGTTCCTCACAAACTCTCCTGCTCTCCCCTCTCCCCACACACGTCCCTAAGCTACCCGAGCATGTTCCAAGGTGGGGAAATGGCCATCTGTCCCTTTAATAACACACTGAGGACACGTGATCAGCAGAGCTACCCCCGGTGTCCAGGCAGGCTTGGGGGACAAAGAGCAGGACCCTGCCCTAGGACAGCGCCTTCTGCACCCTCCCCAGTCCTTGTACGGTCTTGACTTTTCACCTGTAAACTATCCTCAGGAGGCCGAGCCCTCACAGTGCCCCAAAGGGAGCTGAGAGCTACCACACTGGCCTTAGATCAAGGTTTTCTTGTTTTTGTGGGCCCGAGTCATCTCTGTACATACCTGTCTATTCTCCCTAAGCTCAGAGGTCATGAGGGCGTGGATGCTCCTGATCCAGCTCAATACTGGCTTCTGGTGACTAAGCCCAAGAAGGTGTGGCCCCTTGGGCACCAGCTCAACCTCTCAGAGCTCCTGAAGCTATAGGCTGGCCTGGCTTTTCTACCCACTTCACAGCCCTGTTGGCCAGGATGGTGCCTCTGCCTTGATGGTAACCTCTTCTTCCTCAGCAGCACCCTCTGCTCAGGATCACTGCTCACCTGTCTCCCTCCAGGGAGTTCTTAGAGGGATTATTACTATGCACCTCAGAAAAATGTTCATTCATTCATTCAGCAAGTATTTGTTGAGTGCCTCTGTGATGCCAGACACTATCCTAGGCACCTGATAACACCCAAGCCCAAGAGACGCCACTCTGCCTAAGGAAACCCTACCCTCTGGGTTGGCCTCTTCCAAAACATGGCTCTGACAGCCCCGAACACTCCAGAGTTGGAAGGGACTTTCCAGATCATCTAAGCCGTTTGCTCCATTTTACAGCCTAGGAGCCGGGTCCTGGGTCTCCAAGGGCAGGATTCTCGGTGCCTCCTTGTTTACTGTCTATTCGACCCATTTGCAGAGCAATGCTCGGTGTGACCTGGGCAGCCTCTGGCGGTGGAATGGTGGAGCTGGATGAGAAAGAGACTGCCTAAGGCCATATCTGAGAACTCTGTTCTCATCGCATGTTGCTTTAAACACGCTTGTGTAGCCACATCTTCCCAGCTAGAACATATGCTCCCCTGGGGGGGGGGGGCAGAGGCCATTTAACACCCGGAGTCACCCCCTGCGCCGTACATATTGCAGCTTACGCCGTGGGAGCTCAACTGGTCTTGTTTGCTTGAAGCAGATGAGGCCGAGTTGCTCTTTTTATTTTTTAATGTCTTCAGTGCCTGCAGCCTAGGGGTAGAGGCAGGCAAATGGTTCAAGGCCACAGTCTGCTCTGGCATGGGGCACCACGAGAGACCCAGGGGGACAGCCCTGCCCTAAATCCAAACCCATGCATCACATTGCTTTTTCCAACATTAGGCCACAGATGAGCAAAAGGCTATCCTGCTACAACACATCACTACTTCAACCAGTCAGACAAAAGCCCTGGTGCAGGAAAACCTCTCTACAGAACACTGTCCACTTTAATCAGAAGAATGGAAACCCCATTCTACTCCACAGATGTCTATTTTGTCTGATATTTGGGTCCAGATATAAATTTACATATGTGTGCAAATATCAGAGCTAGGGCACATACTTAGTTAGGAACGTGGGACTATGTGTTTTTATATTTCTTTAAGAGAATTTGCATTTGACTTAAGTATTACATGAGGGAATCAGGCTCAGACAACACACTCCCCAGCCATTGACCACAGCGAAGTTACTCTGTGCCTCAGTCTTCTACCTCATGGAATTGGAATGAGGATTAAACGAGTCCATATTTGTAAGCGCCTAGCACAATGCCTGGCACACAGCAAGTGTCTTTTTAAGAACTGACTGAGGACTCTCAGAAGGAAGGCGGGGGTGAGTGGGTGGCCGGGAGAAGTTAACCGGAGAACTTACATGCCTATACGCATGGCCCACGGACACAGACAATAGTGTGGCCAAAGCCTGGGAAGGGTGGGTGCGGGGTGCAGGGAGTCAATGGAAAAAAAACAAAGGGGACCTCTGTAATACTTTCAACAATAAAGATTAAAAACACACACACAAAAACGTGTCTTTTCAAGAAACCCCCTCACCCCCCACATATGTGCTAACACTCATACTGGGGCACCATGGGGAATGAAAGTATGATGACAAATATTCACCCCATTCATGAATTCTAGGCACCTTCCCTGATGACGACAGAGGCTGGGGTTCAGTAATTGGTTGTAGACATGTACCTTGTACATACATACATGGCAGGGACTGTTTTCCACAGCAGGTGGGAGTGCCCCTGGCCACGGACACAGAGAGGAGCGCTCCCCCCAAGGGTGAACGTGGCAGTAACGACCAAAGCCACACGATACCAGGGGTACATGGCGATGTGAGGGCTGCAAGGATCACTCCTCAATAACCCAGCGTCCCCCGCCCCATCTGGAGGTCACGCCCCTTCCTGCTGTGCTTCAGGGAAGCCGCGGCCAAGCTGAGGCGCCTTCATCTTTGGGAGGCACCTCACGTTCTCTGGCCAGCGCCGTCCACGATGGGGAAGGACGAGGAAGGGGTGTGCCAGGGGGTCAGGGCACCTGCTTATAAAAAAACCACCCACCCAAGGCTGGGGCCAATCTGGCTTAACTCTCTGGCTCCTGACAGCTACAGGCCGAACCCAAGCTGCCTTCCCTCGGCCTCTACACCAGAAAGTCAGAGCCTGCATCCCACCAGGGAGCGGGCTCGTCACCCCCTCCCTGAGGCCACCTGGGCAGCAAAGCCAAACCAGACAGCGGCCGCTTACTAACCTGGGTGTGGGGTGGGAGCAGGGCCAGCATAAGCAGTGACTCGGCGGCTTCACTCACCATACAGTCATCCGCGAGCTCCGTGAGGCGTGTGCGGTGCTTCCGACCCAAGCGCATGATTTTCTTCCACGTGTAGTAGTACTCCACGCACTGAGCCACCGTCTTAGACTTCACCTGCGGGGAGCCGGGGCAAGGTCAGCTCCGAGCAGCAAACTCTGGTGAACACTTCGTTTGGTAACAGGCGGCAGGCTTATGCGGTTGAATAGAGAGTGTATCCAGAGAGAAATCTCCTTCTCACGCCTGCTCTCCAGCCAGCCAGCTCACTCCCCGCCCGGCCACACAGCTATAGCCCCTCTTACTGATTTCTTGGATAGCATTCCAGAATTTCTTTACTATTATTGTCACTACGATGAGGGGCCCAACTCCAGAAACTACTGGCTTGAGGGGGGAGGGCACACATCTTCCCTTCTCCAGTTTCCCAGAAAAAAATTCTGCTAGAAACACGATAGATGGGTCAAATAGACATGAATACATTATTTTAATTGTGAATCAGAAGCCCCAGGTCTATTTATCCCAATAGGATGCATAAATTAAACATTTTTATGCATATTACTAACAAACACAGAAGCACAGTCCTGCCCCACCGTTTTCCTCGCAGAAGGTAGCACATGCATGTTTTGCAATTTGATTTTTTTACAGTGTAGCCTGGGGACTTTTTCCTGTCAGGCCTCTGAGAGCTCATTCCCTTTTTTAACCCATGAAGCAGCCTGCTTTTGCATTAAACGTGCTGGAATGTGTCTGGGTGTCTGACTTGCTGACCTTCAAAACCCATCTATGAAGAATGTTCCTTAGTCATGGAACAGGAACGTAAGGCAAAGCTATAATGACAAGAGCTTAGTTTTCGCAGGAAACAAGCCTTGCTCTGCTCGCCCCAAAGGGGGAAAGGTAAATGTCTTTTTTTTTTAAAAATATAGTTTATTGATTTTTTACAGAGAGGAAGGGAGAGAGATAGAAAGTTAGAAACATCGATGAGAGAGAAACATCGATCAGCTGCCTCCTGCACACTCCCCACTGGGGATGTGCCCGCAACCCAGGTACATGCCCTTGACCGGAATCGAACCTGGGACCTTTCAGTCCGCAGGCCGACGCTCTATCCACTGAGCCAAACCGGTTTCGGCGTAAACGTCTTTTAAAGAGAAAAAAGTCCTTTCCTTAGTTCATGTATCTCTAAGCTCTGAGTGCGGTTGGATAATGTGTGTTTTCTGGAGGCAGGGAAAAGCTGGCGGTGCCCTTGGGGGCGGGAACAGGGCCACCGCACGGTAAGATGAGGACACCGGACACCACCAGGAGTCTCGTCTCCTCAAAGCTGCCCCTTCACATCCACCTGATACCTTGAATTTCTACACTAGAATCGCCGGGGGCGGGGGGGGTGGGCGGTGAGGACAGTGTCCCAGAGAGCCCTGGCTTAAAAACCCATGCTTCCTGACAAGCTTGGCACATGAATCTATCCTCAGTCAACAGGTGTGAAGCCTGCAAGGAAGGAGGCCTAGGCCTGGCCAGTTTGCTCAATGGTTAAAGCCCCGGTCTCAGGTTCAATTTCCGGTCAAGGGCATGTACCTCAGTTGCAGGTTCGATTCCCAGCCCCGGTTGGGTTGCATGCGGGAGGCAACCACTCAATGTGTCTCTCTCACATCGATGTTTCTCTCTCTCTCCCCATCCTCTTCTCCCTTCCACACGCTCTCTAAAGATCAATGGAAAAAATATCCTTGGGTGAGGAAAAAAAAAAAAAAGGAATGAAGCCTAGGGCAGGTGACTCAAGATCAGAGCAGGGAGCTGGCGCAGAGAATGTGGTGGCCTCCAGGGCAGGGAGCCGGGAGTGATACAGATCTGGAGACAGGCCAGCTGGACAGAAAGTCCACCTATTCAGATCTCCGTCCATCAAGGCCCTCAATCAAGGACATGTACCCAGCTCACCCCTGGTACCACTGGCCCAGCTCGGATCCAGGGGAGCTGTCACCTGTGACCCCGTTCTCTGTGGACCTGAACACCTTTATGAGCACGTAATGAACATGCTCCGTCACTCAGCGATCCACTTAGAGTCATTTTAACTTCTAGCCTAAACCACCTCTGAGCCAAGTAAGGCCGATTAGGTTTGCCACCTGCTGCATAAAGTGCTACCGCGGCTACTAGTACGTGCAAGAGTTCCATTTTGCTGTGAAGTGCTGTATATATATGTAAAGCATCATTTTTACTATTACTGTCATTATGATTAGGGGCCCAACACCAGAAACTACTGGTTGCGGGGAGGGCACATCTCCCTTCTCCAATTTCCCAGAAAAAAAATTCTGTCAGAAACATGACAGAGTCGTCAAATGCCCATGAAATAAATTATGTTAATTGTGACTCAGAGGCCCCAGTTCTATTTATTCCAATAAGAATGCATAAATGACACATTTTTATGAAGATATAAATAAACCCCCATCACTCTCAAATAGTCTATGTCCCCCCCTCCCCCTCCCCCGGGACACTGGGGCCATGCCACCCTTCCCCAGCCAGGGGTGGAAGACACCCTTAGAAGAGCATGAGGCCAGGAACCAAATCCTTCTACATATTTTTCCATGGACAATTACACAATTCGGTTTCAAGTGAGCAACAGGAAAGGGCATGCTTACCATCTTCTGTACAAAAATAAAGTCTTTGCTGCAAGTGGCTAGTGCTTTGTTAAACAGTTTTCTTTCTAGGGAGGTCCACTTGTCCGAACCTACGACAAAACACACGCTTCGTTAGGAATGGCTCACAGCTCTCCCCACTTCGCCGTCCCAGCTTCACGGGTCTCCCCACCTTAGTGGCTGGTTCGCTTAGTTAAGGTACGGAACGAAACTGTTCAACAAATAACAGACTATCCATCAAACTCCTTTCTGAACAAAAAGCCAGTGCAGTGTAAGGGCCGGTCTTAGCTGTGGCCTTGATCTTACCACATTACTGACCCTGAGACTCACTTCTGTTACCAACAAATGGGGAATAATTCTAATTGTCCCCACTTTCAGGATATTTATGAAGGTTAAAGACAATGCACAGAGTGACTAGGTTAGGAACTGGGAAACAGTGCGCGCTCGACACCTTTTAGCTCCGGGTTTTATATCGTGATGATGTTCACGAGTGCAGGCATTCCCGTAGCAAGTGCTCCTTGCAATGTGGTGGACTCAGCAGTCTCCACCCCCCGGAGGGTCACAGTCCAGGGGGGAGGCAAACCAGGAAGCCACTGCACGCAAGGTGATGACCGCAGTGAGGAAGGTAGAAGTCAGGTGCCAGTGGGGCGCCAAGGAGGAGCACGCGCTCAGGTGAGGGCCGGGGCACCCGAGTGGAGTTTCCAAGGACACAGAAGCAAGTCGGGCAAGGAGATGGAAGGGAATTCCGGGGAGAGGAAGTGTGTGTGCAAAGCCAGAGGCAAGCAACGAGAGGATGCATTTCATTCCTTCCTTCATCTACCCATCCACTCAAGAGATGCTTATTAGGTGTTTACTACATGTAAGAAGCTGTGCTGGGGGAAAAAGCTAACATTTCTAAAATGCTTACGATGTGCCAGGTTCTAAGTACTTCACAGAAATTAGTCATTTGGTTCTACCAACAACCAATATGGGTATTACCAATACCCATCGTACAGCTGAGGAAATGGAGGGGTTCGAGGAATAAGCAGCAATCCAGTGTGCTTCAACTATAGGGCTGCAGCAGAGGGAGAGCAGATGATGCTGGGGGAGTGGGACCAGTTCCTGATAGACCTGCAGACCAACGAGGAAGAGGCCCCGTGAGGCTGGGCTGGTGCATCTGTCTTGCTGGCTAAACTTGACATTCATGTCTATTTCCTCCCTAAAGGAGAAAGCAGCATATGCAGATGGTTGTAGAGAATGGTGCTGGGCTCTTTGGGGCAAGACATAAAGCCTATTTCTAGGGGCTTTGCAGAAAATCAGCCTCATTCTTCAGGTTGTTTGAAGTCTCCTATCTCTAATTCTTTGGATGGTACGTGGATGCGTTTTTGACATTCCTCTACTTCTCGAAGCTGTAATTCCCCAAACCATGCTATTTTTCCTCCCAACCAGGACAAGCCCAAGGTTTCCACTTTGCTATGGTTGACTGATGGGGCTGAAGTACAGGAAACCTGAGTTGCTTCTTCGCTTGGAAGATTCAGCCAAAATTAGTGAATCCGGTGAAACCACTCTGGGCAGGCAGGGGTTGACGATCCTGGAGTCCGTGACTTAGTGATGTACACTCAGATTTCTGGAATAAACACCCCTCCGTGTGGGGCCTCAGGCCAAGAGCTCTGAGTCCTGACTCAGAATATGCTCTCCAGAGCTGGGCTGGTTCAACCCCCGGAGAAATCAGGGCCATCAACGGACTTGGTTGATTTCTTTACTTCTAGAAGGAAAGCAGTTTTCTGATTCATCCTCAGCAGAAGACATGAGGTTCTGGAGGCCGGGGCACCCCCGGCTGTGAGAGCCACCGCACAGAGAGGAGAGGCAGGCGGGTGGAGAAGCACTGCAGGAGTGGGCGTGAGCGGAGGAGGGTGGCGGGATTTGGGCCCTGGAGCAGGCCCATCGCCATTCCTCAAATTCTGTCCAACATTCCAGGCCTTGGGGTCCCAGCTCCCGTATGCACCCCCCCTCCCCCCTCCCGGGGCAGAGATGGAAAGGCAGAAAGGATGAACCAGCAATGTAGAGGACCAACCGAAGAGGAGTCATGGATCCTCTCAGGTGTCCATCAAAATAGAGAGAGCTCAGAGCAATGACGGTGGAAGAGGATCATGACGGGGACGTGTCACAGCAGCCGAGTCCCAGGGAAGTTTCTAAAGAGGCGGATGTGCTGCCCGGCTGTAGGCCCAGGGTCTGTGCAGCTCTGGGTTGCATCTCAGATGGGGAACCAGGGGACATTCTGTTGATGAAAACCCCTAACTAGGTCAACGAGGATCCTTCCCACGGTCAGCCAGACGGTACATTTCCCAAGTCTGAGTCCAGCTAAGACCTGGTGAGACACGAGCAGGGCCACCCAGCCTGCCTTGGCCAGCGCCCTCTCCGGTGGATACGCTCCTCCAGCCCACGCGGGGCTCACACCTGGTTACTGCCCACGCAGCCGTGTTAAGTTCCCAGGTCTGTCTGTCTCCTTGTGAGAAGCCTGCCCCTTCGTGTCCCCAAATGGCTCGCCAGCTGCAACCCTACACAGGGGAGGGGACTTCCGGGACCATCTGCTACGGAGGATCCTCAAGCCTCGTGCGACTCCTTGTGGTGCTAGAGCTGCTGCCCTGTGGCGGGGTCTTCAGTCTTCCCCATCTCAGAGTGTTCACTCCGCACCCAGGCCCTGGGCTGGAAGTCTGCCCTCTCACGCCGTCCTCGGTCACCCTCCCATTCCCAGGCTGCAGCGGTGGGGGCAGGGAGCACGCGCTCAGAGCAGACAGCTGTGAATCGACAGGCAGAGGCCTCCTGGTCACGGGATCCGCACCAGGGCTGAGAATCCACCCCTGGGCGGCCGGACTGAATTTCCAGGTTAGAGCCTGTTACACAAATATAACACCTGAATGCGTGCTCCCCAAATAATGTCGCTGCTGTGACACAAAGGGGTGACTTTCATCAGGAGACCAGAGGCGGTGGACCTGGTTCTGCCACTCACTCCTTCTGTGACCCCAGGCAAGTTTCCTTAACGTCTCCGAGTCTGTTTCCTCTCTTGTGACATGGGGATCGGGACAGGCGCTCTGTGACTGACAGCATTTGGTCCCGAGGAAAATGTTGGACACCTTCACTGGCTTGTAGCGATGGGACACACGCTGTCTCCTGTGACCCTTGCATGAGCGGCACTCAGGAAGACAGCGGGGCTTGGCCAGTGTTCCCTGCTCTGCGTATGAATGAACAACAGCCTTCCTCCTGGCCGCCCGTAACTCCCAGCCTTCCACTCCCTGCCCCGGATCGCCAAGGAGAAGCTCAGGCATCGCTCGTCCCTGCAGTCTCTGTTCTGACAGAGGAGCGCTTCCCTCATTCTCTGACAAGGTTTTCTAAGCCAGCCCTGCTTGGTTGGACTGTGCATCTTGGACAAAGTCCAACAGGAAATGCAAAAGCGAGGCAGGGGGCCGCCTCAAATCCTCCGCTGGCCTTCCTCTCAGATCCCCGCTGTCCACGCAGCAGGCACACAGTGAGGGGCTGACAGCCCCCAGCGCTCATTTGTTCTACCTGAGATTCCTGGCTCTCGGGCTATTATCAGCAGGGGCCCCTAACAAGACGATTAAGGCTAATTACAAAGAGCCTAATTAACTGGAGGAAACTGGCGCTGGAACAGTATCCAGAGGAAAAATGTTCTGAGTGTGCGTTGCCGGGAGACAGGCTCTGGACCGAGGCTAAATTTGGGGCAATCCATAGCAATTCCCAGCGATTGAAGGGACACGGAGAGGAGAAGTCTGGGCACGGCATCTTTCAAGAGGGCCTTCCTGTCTTCCTTTCAAGATGAACAACTTTTACTGACACTGTTATTAGAGTTATGTAAGGAAGATATTCATTGTAGAAAAGGGCTGTTTTTACACCAGATTTTCACTTCCGCGAGAGGTTTTCCATCGTGTGTGGAGGCTGAATAACTGTTTAGGGGTGCAGGGTGAAGCGGCTGCTCCCACATTCCCTCCGGAGGCACGCGGAGGGAGGCCTCAATCCGATTCCAGAACTCGAGCTTGTCCACTAGCCCAGTTCTTTACAAGGGCTGGGTAAGGCAGAGAGAGAGGAACGGTTGTCACCTCCTGCCCTTCAGGGGCCCACTCTGCAGCTAGAGACATGTGTGAGGAATGCCTGGAAAGTGACATCTCAGCTGTGTTTCTTGAAAAGTATTCTCTTGAGTATGTCATTCTGTCTCCTCATTAAACTGGGGCAGCTTCCCGGACAGGGGGCAGGCTTCCCCCCGCCGATGGGTGTTTATTTCCTCTGGGCCTCCCTCCTCTCTGAGCCAGGTCAGGCTTCAGGACCCAGTGACCAGCGGGGCTGTGGTGGGAGCCGAGAGTGGCTTCTGTTGAACCCTGGCCAAGAAGCCGAGGGCCAGTTCTGACACCCCCTCCACTCCACACCCACCTGCAGGAATGGCCAGTTCAATGGAAAGCCAAGGACGCTGCGGGCTCTCTAATTGTAACCAGGCGTCTTCCCACCCTGACCCACCAGGCTCACGCCTTCCCCACCTAATCCATCTGCGGCTGGGGAGCCACTGCCAACAATTGCTACCCAACCTGGGTGGAGGGCGCCGAGAGCCGCTGCAATCGAACTTCCCTCCGAGGATCTCCACAGGGTTCCTCTGGCCCCGGCACGCAGCCCCCAGACCTGGGCGAGCTGCCCACCCACACCGGTGTCTCCCCTGAGCCCCTGCATCAGTCACTCTTTCCTTTTCTTACTGAATTTCTTGGGCTGGGGTGTGAAAGGGGAGGCCATGAGTCAAGTAAGAGAAATGATTTCCACAGGCTTGTGTCTCTGTCTATCTCCCCCAAATGTACAGCTTCCCTCCCTGAGCGGACTCTCTGCCTTCCCTCCAGGGCACAGGCAGCCTGGGAGATCTGCCGTAGCCACCTCTCAGGACACCTGGGAGAACGGGAGTCAGGGTGGGGACACTGGCCACAGCCACAGAGACAGAAGCCAAAGGACACCCAGGAGATGGTGTCCCAGTGAGGAAGGGAGCTGACAACAGTCCCACCGGAGAGCAGCCCCATGGGGCTTGGCACAGAGGCCAACGCAGGGGGGCCACAGGGGTGGGATTACCCAGCAGCCGGAGCCACACAAGGAGGGGGCAGGGAGGGAGTGGCTGGGAGCTGGGCATGTGAGGGGTAAGTCCTGAGGCCTCCCCTGTGGCTTGGAAGGGAAATGTTAAGGGAATGGAGTCAGGTCAGACTTTACAGACCAGTGACCTCTGCCCTTTTTGCTCATAATTCTAGAAGGTTCCATGGGGGTCCAGTCTGGGTCACTTCTTGGAGAAGGCAAAGGACGGGCGGACGTTGATGAGCACTCTTTTCTCGGGGACACACAGCTGGCAAGATACCAGCCCTTCATACCGCAGCTCCACCTCTCTTGCCTCCAAGGGGAGAAATGATTCCAGGAAGAAACGGGGTCCTTCCCGGTCTGCTTGTGGGCTGGGGCAGGGGCTGGGTAAAGGTTAGCTGGGAACCCCCAACCCCAACAGATCGATTCATTTCAGCAGCGTGTAGGGCCCTCTCATTTCAAAGTTCTTGGTATTATCTTAGCATTTTTGTTTTGTTTGGGGTGGAGGGTGGCTTCTAGTCCCCAGCTTTCTAACCTTTTTGATGTCATGTCACACATAAAAAATAACAATGTTTGCTTGGCACAGTGGGAAGAACTGGAGGGGATGAGGGTCTCAGGTGAGGCTGTTCACAGCTGGAGCTGACCAGCCTGGGGGCACGGCCACCCAGGCACCTGCGGGCCCAGAGCAGCTGCATCTCCCAGCGGATGGCTCAGAAGCTCCTTCTCATCAACCAACCGTCTCACCTGCCATGCAAAGAAGCTGAGGCTCCAGGAGGCTGGACAGCCTGTCAGGGTCTAATGGGCAGCAGCGGACACTCGGAATTAGGAGAGGATTACACTGTTTCAGTGGCAGATTAGGGAGAACGCCCACATCTTCCTACCCGCTCTCGGGCAGACACCCAGCAGGAAATGATGGAGACAATATTAAGAGACTGCTGGTTAGGCCACTGGTTCAATGATGGCTTTCTGATCCCTTGTGTCTATTTTGTCCCTGGCCCAGTTCCAGCGGTGGCCTGTGTGCTGGGCTTGCTGTGCTCAGGTGAGCGGCTTCTGAGGCCTCTCTACCCTGAGATGACAGGCAGGAAGGCCAACGCATGAGAGGAGCAGGTGAAGTGAGGCAAATGGTGGTGGCGACAGGATGCTCACTGGGAGCTCCAGTATTTGAAAAGCAGCTCTTACCGCAGGCCTACCTGGCCATCTGGACCAAGGACTGGAAAAGGTATTCTGAGGTCCCCAAACCCACTAATGTACTTAGCATCTACCTATGCAGGGTCTGCCCAGGGCACCAAGGAAACAAACAAATGATGAATAATCAAGGGGCACTGGAGGGTCCAGCCTCCTCTGAAAGACAGAACCCAGGCAGGTTTGTCGGGACCCTCAGAATGGATGGGTTTACAAATTAATGGGAATAAAATGCTGACTCGTGTCATCTCTTAGGCTCCCCAAACTGTTTCCTTCTCTGTCATGATGCTCACTCCATTCAGCGCTCAAAGGTGCTTTCTCCCTCCCTCTTATTGGTGATGCCACCGGTAATCTAACCCTCAGGAGACACACTCACGTGTATGTATATTATGTTTTGTTTACATATGCATATATGCACCATTTCTCCTGCTCTCAGTGCAACCCGTTGTTTAATAACTGCCTCCATCTCAGACGCTACACTGCACGAGGTAGGAATCTGACTATGTCTGTCTTAGTCACTGTTTCATCTTAGCATAGTCCTTGTACACAGTAAGTGCTCAATACGTAACTGTTAGATAAATGAATAGTAATTGCCTCTAGAACATGCCAGGCATCCGGGCTATATATATTCTATCTTGAATCTTTACAAAACACTGCAAGAGATGGAGCATAAGCCCCATTTTACAGGAGAGAAAATGAAGGCTGCAGAGGCCAAGGGTGCAAGTAAGATCTGAACGCACATCTACTGACTCCAGAGTAGAGGGGCTGCTGCCTGTTGCTGCCTCTGTGCTGTATCCCACACGTCCCTTTCCCCAGACGCTCAGGGCTCCCTGCCACATGCGCAGGCGCGGTCCGCTATTGCCTTGCTCCTGGCACACCCACAAGGGGCAGGAGCCCAGACAGACAAACACTCAGCAGTGCCCAACACACACGGCTGCCCCATCAGCTACCCCAGGAAGCCTTGAGATCAAAAGCGCTGATTAGGACTGAACCACGCTATCTACCATTAAAAAGGCAACAACCAAACACGCAAACAGCCCACTCGCAGGAAGCAAGGGGGCGCGGGGCTGCGGGCGACCTACCGGCATAGTGGTAATTGGCTAAAGGATGACATTTTAACCTGACTGGCTTCCGCAGCAGCAGCATTTCCAGAGCAGCCTGTAGACCCGTGGGAGAGAAAAGGCGAGAGTCAGTAATGGGTCTGTGTCCTGAGGAGACCATCTGCCTAAGGGGGCAAAGGGACCGGCACTGCAGAGGGTGGGGTTGAGGGCACTAGAAGGCAAACCAGAGGGAGACCCCCTAATCGGGAGTTCCTTTCTGGTCAGCACCCCACAGGGCTCGCCACTCTAACCATCCCCCAGCCCATGCCTGCAACCAGCTGGTCAGGCCTGAGACCCCAACCCCCCTTGTTGGTGAGGGCCCAGCCTCAGAGAGATGGTGGGGCCCCCTCTAAAAGGAGGCTGAGTATCTGGGGAAAGAGTCTGAGGAAGTGAGTGGGTGATTTGAAACTGTTTTTGCAGAAAAATCATATTTCATTACAACTAAACATCAGCAGCTGTATTAGTGATAACTGTACTAGACAGTGTCCTCCCAGAGAACCTAGCTACATACATCCTTTCAAATCTGTCTCCTTTAGCCTCGCTGACTTTTTAAGAAAAACGCTGCAGGCGGAGTTGAGCAGTGCATGGTTGACGGGCAGAGCAAGATCCAGCGTCCTGGTACTCCAAGTGTGGTCCACACACCAGCAACACGGGCATAGCTGGGAGCTGGTGGCAAAGGCCCCACCTCCAGAACTTTGGAATAAAAACCTGCACTTTAACCAGGTTCCCTGAGTGACTCATGTGCATGCTAAAAGTTCGAGAAGTGCTGCTCCTCAATACTAATCTGAAAGGGTTAAGGAAAGTTCCCCAACCTTCTAAAAAACCCCTGAAGGGTATCAATAACCTCACGAGAAGGGAGCATTAGGGCATTTGCTTACTTTCAGATTTTCTTGAAATAAAACAGCAGGAAGCTAGATCTGGTACAAAAATCATGTATTTACTGAAGAGGAAACTAAGGTTAGTGTTTGAATGGCCTCGCCTGGAGTCCAGGTTGAGCGGGCAAATGGTCAGCTCTGATTCTGGAGAGATGGCACCAAAGTTCTGGTTTGACCAAAGAACTGTGTCAAAGGTGCGAGAATATGCAAACACTCCATTTTGGTTAAGAGGGGTTTTCCTACAGGCTTTTAAATCCTGACTTACTGAGATAAGAAACAGGAGGTTCGCCGATGGGACATCATCTCATGAATTAGTTGTACGGTACATGGGACAACCCAGAAATTTGGGAAAATACTTTTCAGAATCCTGGCATGAAGAATATGAACTGTGAAGACGACTTTTCGTGGCTCCTTACCATCACATCACCTTTGGCCTCAAAGAGACAGTGCAAAGCAAATTCAGAATTGGTCCCTCCACCTGGCAACGCACTTGAACAGCACAAATTCAGGAGATTCTCCACTGTGGGGAACAAGAGGCCACTGCATCAGAGAGCTCAGTACCATGGAAAACCACACAGGTCCGGGAGCCAGAGACCCTGTGAGAGAATCAAGCCTTCCTGCTCACTTCTTCCCACATGACAACATAGTGGAACATCGTTTCTCGAACTTAATTCTTTCCGGAAGACTGTTCGAAAACCGATGTGTTGGAAAACCGAATCATCTTTTCCCACTGGAAATAATGCTAATTGAATTAATATGTTCCAGACCCCCAAATGATTCCGCTTTAACCTTTCTTATAGACAGTACATATCTAATGTACTGTTTAATTTATAAATAAACACGTCTTTTCTTAAATTTATAGAACCATCCCCTACTAGCCTTAAACAAATTTTTCATATATCATTGCCTTGGAAATGCTATCACCAAATAACTGCTTTTCCTTTATCCAATCAACAACAGTTTTTCTACGTATTCACTTGCCTGTGATTGTTTTGTGAACACTTTCCCACCCTTAGCAACTCCTTTCTTAAAAAAATATATTTTTATTGATTTCAGAGATGAAGGGAGAGGGAGCTAGAAACATCAATGATGAAAGAGAATCATTGATTGGCTGCCTCCTGCACGCCCCCTACTGGGGATTGAGCCTGCAAGGCAGGCATGTGCCCTTGACCAGAATCACACTCGGGACCCTTCAGTCCCAGCAGGCCGATGCTCTATCCATTGAGCCAAACTGGCTAGGGCAACATTAGCATTCTTGATGGCCTCTTTATGTTTTAAAATTGTGATTTCACCAGCAACAAAAGCATTCTCTCCTTTGTTTGTTGCCTGAAGGGTGCTTTTTGTTATGTTGAAGTATCAGCATGAAAGGGTTGTCAGGTCAAAAACTGAAGTTTTGGTCGACAAGGGAGACATTTTTACAGGAATATCTTGGTCGAGAACCGAACTGTTTGAGATGGGAGACGTTCGAGAACCGAGGTTCGACTGTACCTCTTTGCTGGAAGTCATGGTTTTCCAGCTCTGGCCAGGGCTTCCAGACCAATGTGGCCTTGTGTGTGTCCTGGGCCACGGCAGAGACATCCTGCAGTTCTGGGATCTCTGCTTGGAATCTCAAGCCAATGTTGATGCGCCTTTAATGACAAGAAAAACAACAGTGTGGTCTTCAATTAGAGGCCAAGGGCAACTGTTAGGAACTTTAA
The DNA here is from genome assembly GCF_000412655.1 of Myotis brandtii. Lineage (NCBI taxonomy): Eukaryota > Metazoa > Chordata > Mammalia > Chiroptera > Vespertilionidae > Myotis > Myotis brandtii. Next base: position 613,295 of record NW_005371832.1, on the reverse strand, counting down.
AAAGAAGGAAACCAGTTCCTTCTGCAAGAAGAATGCAGGGGCATTTCCTAAGTGTGACCCTAGATTCCAGGCATGGCCCTTTCACTGGGATAAGGGACAGCTTTAAGATTGGGGGCGATGCTGCGGGAAGCAAGGGAGAAGTCAGCTGGGCTTCATCTCTCTCTATGACTGAGAGATGGAGGGTGCTAAGTCCAAGGGAACAGCTGCCAAGAACATATGGATACCATTCAACCAGGAGAAATGGGACAGATACAAAGTGCTTATTTCATTTTTTTATCTCTTTCAGGTCACTCTCACATAAACCATCTATCTCATCTGAAACTATCGAAGTTCTGTGACATAATCAAGGCAGTGAAAAATATTCCCATTTAATGAATGAGTTAACTAAAGCCTACAAAGGTTAATTTGATTAAGATCAAGTAGCACAATGGGGCTGGAACTCAGGTTTTCTGATTCCCGACTCAATCTACCCCCCACTCCACCTCAGGGCCTCTCTTCTGTGCTCCTCCATGCAAATAACCATCCTTTCTTTCCACCCACGACTCAACAAGCCCATCCGGAGGGCTGGCCAAGAATCTTAGGGAGGGGATGGGCGAAGCAAGGACATTTGGAAGAAGCCTCGTAGAGAGCTGGGCACCCGGAGAGAGAGATGCGTCAGTGTCACTGGAGATGTGGAAGCATCTGACCACAGCCCCAATGGCCCATGGAGCCAGAGATGGGGATGCTAGGTTCTCTGAATCCAGGGCTTCAGGCTTTACTCTCCACTTAGTCTTTGGCAAAGGCCTTGAAACACGCAATTACAGAGAAACAACAGTACTCGAGAAATAATCAGGATCCTCCAATTTCTACAACCTCTCCCTCAGTGGCCACGCCCACCCCAGACGTATGAACTCCATTTCTCAGAGCTCCTCCTCCCTTTCCTCAGCTGAGGCTCCTGTGCTACAGAATAATTGGCTTTTCCTTACGGTTCAACATCAACGGTCTGCTCTCCAGGCCCGGGGGTGACTGTCACATTGCTGCCATCGATGCTGTCTGAAGCACAAAAACCAGAGTCACTGGTCAATAGGGGAAGGGCACTCAAGAAACTGGAGCAAATAACAGTTACCTACGCAGTCACAGCAGAGCCCTCCTACCCCGCCCATGCCAGTTCCTCCCAGTGGCCTCCAGGGAGCTGAACACAGTGTGGTGCTAACTGGCTTAGGGTAACCATTCCCACACAGGGGAAGGGAAGGCGGCTGCCTGCCGCACTCTGGTCTGCTAAGCTGTGTGTTTCTATGAAACTATTCTTGCTCCAGAAAGAGATCCTGGCCACGGGTCCCTCCATCTTTTTTTTTTTTTTTTTTAAATCTTTATTGTTTAAAGTATTACATGTCTTCTCCCCACCCCCAACCCCCATTGACCCCCGTCTAGCCAGCCCCTGCCCCAGGCCTTCCTCACCCTATTGTCTGTGTCCAAGGATTATGCATCTATGCACACAAGTTGTTTGGTTGATCTCTTCCCTCCCACTCACCCACCCCGCCCTCCCTCTGAGATTCCCTCCTGCTAAAACGTGGAGGCCTGGTCTTGCAGAGCATACCTGGTCCTATTTAGGCATCTTAGCACATTTATTTGGGGCGTCTCCCTGGATTCTCCAGGGCACCCTCTGATTTAGTGTACACACACATCACCTGTTTCCTTAGCCCACAGAGGCTGCCATTATCACCCCCTTGCGTTTGCCCCTGGCTAGACCAGGATCCCCTGCGGGTAAGCATTCCACGCTTTTGCAAATAGTATTTCTAGCAACCAGCACCGTGCCCGGGCCGCGGAGGAGACGCGCCACAGAAGTCGGTGGTGCAAAGAGACCAGGACAGAAAAGTGAGACCCCCCAGAGCAATGCCCAGCACAGACGGGGCGAAACCCCCGGGGTCCCTGAGGGGCGCAGGGGTGACTCACTGGAGCGACACAGCAGCACGCGCGGCGTGGGCGTCAGGGGCGTG